>NW_021703774.1:76136287-76553957 GCF_005190385.1 Monodon monoceros | reverse complement strand
CACACACACACACACACACACACACACACACACACACACACACACACTGAGTCAGTCTCTCTCTCCAAGCAGAACAGATCCCTCTTTCATCGGTTCTTCATTATTGCACATATCACACGGGTAACTTGGTAAATATTTTCTTATTTGCTTAGGAAATATTTTCCCACCTAGAATATGAGCTCTCTAGGGCTGGGGCTGCCTTTTTCATCTTTATATCCCCAGTATATAGCAGTGTCAGGTACATTGTAAGGATCTAATAAATGTTAGTGGAATAAATGACAAATCTCCCACTCCGACTCCCCACTTTGGCTCCATGTAAAGGGCGAAATAACTATACACAAAATGAACCAGATGTTCCAGTTATAGGCAGTTCCTAAACAAGTTATGTTCTGAGAGCTCGTTTGAAAATTGGTTTTCTGAAACTCAGACACTCAATTCTTTAAATGGCAGTTACGGTCCTGGAAGGCCGCCTGTGGAAGCCTCATTGAACCCACAGTATTTCTGAAGAATGGTTTTAACAGCACCATTTCAGCTGCACCTAAACACCATTCATAAAGTTGTTTCTGTGGGAAAGTGAAATCCAAGTTCTATTTTGGGACACTAGAGAATTACCTACCCTGTGGTGGCTCTGATTTTAAAGCAGAAAGTGCTTAAGGGGAGCAATCTGGTAGGAAGAGCAGCTTGTATTTGCATACAGACTTTTAAAATTAGATGTATGATAATCTGGAGGTGGGGCAACATGTGGGCACTTCCTTCAGCATGATTAGCACTCCTAACACCGAAGTGTGTGTATATGGACTGTCCTGGAGGCGGCTGCCCCAGCCGCCATTGTTGGCAACAAAGGCGCAGAAGGAAGGTGGAAGGAAGGCATTGGAGCAGGGGTTCCCACAGTGTGTCTCCGTACCTGCAACATCACCAGAACAAGGACCTTGTTAGGAATGCAGATTCCTGGGCCCAAACCCAGACCTACTGACTCAGAAATTCTATGGGTGGACTTATCCCAGGAAAAGAAATGACAAGAGTTTTGCAATCTGTCCTTTGACAAGCCTTCCAGGGGGTTCTGATGCCTGCTCCAGTTTGAGACGGGCTTTGGGACACCAATATCTAGTCTTAAAGTTCACTTCAACTATATAAAATGAGGTACAGATGAAAACACTATGAATACAAAATAGAAGATACCTTCTAAGCCACCAGTTCTCAATCTTATCTGTACAGCGATCACCTGGGAGCTTTAAAAAAATACCGATGCCTGGGTCCCATCCTCAGAAATTCTGATTTAATCAGTTTGGGATTTGGCATGAGCGTCGGGATTTTTTGTGTGTCCAGGACTGAAAAACCACTGTTCCAAGCCAACTACTACATAATTATTCTCCCAAACTGCCAATCTGACTGGAAACATGGGAACACACACACACACACACACACACACACACACACAAATAGAGTGTAAAAATTTGAAAAGTTCACTTGCTTATAATTTACATTTCAAGGTAATAAAATCCCTGAGCATTTATGTATTAATGCATGGTCAGAGGCCCCTTTGACTTCAGGCAGTTCTAGTATCACATGAAGGTCAGCAGATTATTATGGTCAACAGCTTATGAAGATGTGGCTAGTGTGTCTACATTGGTGAAAAAAGACACCTGCGACAAGTAAGCACACCATCTTCCACCGTTAGGTAAATTGACTTAACAATGCCCAGTTCCATAAATCCTTATGGCTCAGACAGCACTAAGAAAATGATCCCACTAAGAAGGTTTTGACATCAGAATTGTCATGGATAAAATACAAAATTCTCTCTGCATAGGATGCTCTTTTCTACCCATCTCCCTGTGTGGCAAACTCTCTAACTCCCTCCAATCCCTACAGAGAGTCTGAATTCAACATTCAAGCAGCTGTAGGCAGGTCTCATGGTCAGCTCAGCTGGTTGAGGAAAACCTGGACTGACAACTGATGGCCTTGGCTAAGCAAAGCTGAGATGCCAGAAATTTTTTTTTTTTTTGCGGTACACGGGCCTCTCACTGTTGTGGCCTCTCCCGTTGCGGAGCACAGGCTCCGGAAGCGCAGGCCCAGCGGCCATGGCTCACGGGCCCAGCCACTCCGTGGTATGTGGGATCTTCCCGGACCGGGGCACGAACCCGTGTCCCCTGCATCGGCAGGCGGACTCTCAACCACTGCGCCACCAGGGAAGCCCTGCCAGAAATTTTTATACCCAACAAATGAAATAACTCCGTGACTTCTCAAGTGTTCTGAACCTTTGAGAGAGACACAGTGTGAATTTCTTACAAGGTACTAATACTAAAAACAGAGAAAAAGATTCTAAAGTTATTTTCCAGGCATAAAGATATTTCACCAAAAAAATCTTGTTGACTATCCTGACCACTACTAGGAGAAAGAAGTCTCATTTTCCAGTGAACCATGGCTCCCTTTCTCATCATCCAACCTGTAGACTGACACAACCCCCAGGGTTGTTTCAACTGAAGCATTTGCTTCTGTTCAGACCCTCCTGTCAGCTCATATTGTTAAGTCAACTTTAGAATAAGTTAGAAAAATGACAAAGTCAAGCAGTAAAATATGACTGTGATAACTTGTCTGGTTATTTACCATGTTTAAGCAGCAGGATTTAGCACAGGTTGCCTGAGTTGAAGTCCTGGCTCTATTACTTATATGTTCTTGAGCATCTACAAAATGGGGATAATAATATACCAATCTCACAGGGTAGATGGGGGGGTACTGTGATGAGTTTATTCGTGTAAAGTGCTTAGTGCCTAGCATGTTCTCCATAAGTTATCTGATCATTTATGGGGGTCAAAATTTTAAGTGCTTAAATATTGTGACCCAACCATCCAACATACAGAAATCTGTCCTACAGAAATAATCATACTAGAATGTAAGGACACCTGGCATTCCCCATATGACTCTTTAATAACAAAAGAACTACAAGCAACTAAATGTCCATTAGTAGGGAACATATAAAATAAATAGTAATTTTATTTTTTATATGATGGAATACCATGCAGCAGATAAGAAGACTGTAAGTAGTGAGAGCAGAGTGGAGGTGAAGAGTCCCAACTCTGGAGTCAGAGCACCAAGTCCAATACCAGCTCTGCACATACTAGCTGTGTTTCCTTGTGCAAGTCACAGAACCTCCTTATCTGTAAAATGGGTATAATAATAGCACCCTCCTCAAGGCCTGAGAACAATGCTTAGCCCACAGTGGTTCTATATAAACATTTGTTAAACAGATGACTGCTGACAAGGAAGAAGAATACACATTTAACTTACCCCAAGGATTGGGAATACACAATGACTACCTTTTCGACACTTTTGTACTACTTAACTATTTTTAAGGGCATGAACATTTTTTGCAGCCAAACTTAAAAAATATGCCTAGTTTTACTGCATATGACTTGATGATAATTAACTGACATATAATTACAAGAGTCTCATACCAGCAGGAATGTCAGTCAGTTATTATCATTTTCATTTTACATAATGGGAAATAAAGACATGAATAAAGTGAAGTGATTTATTAAGCTCACACGTGAAGTTATTTGTAAGATGGAACTAAAACGGAAACAATATAGTGTAATAGAAAAGACATCCGTTTTGCGGATCAGACAGTGCTAGGTTCAAATTCCTTCTACATCTCCTAGCACCTTGCACAAATTATTTAATCTCTCTGAACCTCAGTTTTATTATATGAACAATGAGGTTAACAATAGTAATGGCTAATATTTATTGAGTGCTTACTATGTACAAAGTACTCTAGCAAGAGCTATGAATGCATTATCTCATTTAATCCTCTCAAAAAGCCTTATAAGGTAGGTAGTATTATCAACTCTGCTTTATAGATGAGGAAACTGAGGCACAGAGGGGTTCAGTGAGTAGTGGATGGCTAATAAATAGTGGGGTCAGGACTTGAACATAAATAGATCAAATTCAGCTGTATATACTTCATTTGGTCCAGAGACCTGGTGTGGGTGAGTGAAGGCAAGGGATCCACTGCAGGACAGAGTGGACGCCTGGAGCCAGCATCCAGCCTCCCCTAGAAGCCAGACTCTCTGTAGATACTTCAGAGGGAGACTATGAGAATACAGCAAGGCACTCAAGAAATTATTTGCTTTTACCCCTCTGATCTAATAAATGATGCTACCTCCTAGAATGTATGACCTCAAATCTGCTTTAATTTTGTTATAATGAACTTCTAAGGAGACATGTGATTCTTTCTCTTGCACCATTCACAGTAAAGATAATTGCCCTGTGTACTTCTTATTTTCATTTAGAAGTGGTAGCCCGTACAGGGCAGGTGACAGGGACAGTGGTTCTTATTCATCTGGGCAGCAGCTTCAGTGTTAATTCTAAACACAGGTGGTGAGAGAGACAGCCAACAGGAAGGCGGAAAGAATCACTGCTGACATGTGCAACTGGGAAGATTGATGGTTTCCCTCTCTCTTTTTCCCCAATGCGTCGGCCTGGGGGCAGAGACGCAGGAGCTGCTGTGCTGGGGACAGTAAAATACACAGCACAATGTCTACCTTGCTGCAACGCTGATTAATGAGACTGAAATGACACAGAAAACAGGCAGTGCTTCGGAAGGAGAACTCACAGGCCTTTCTTTCTTTAATGATTTCAACAAAAGCAGTTCCCATAAACTGCTGGGTTTGAACTGGAATATCCCGTGGTTAGAGCAGGCAGGGGTGTATTTGGTGGAATGTGTGGAGCAAAGGGTGAGAGGGTAAGGGGAGTTTGTAATGAAGTAAATTCACTTGTGATCGGTGGATACAAATCATAACAAATGAATTCCTCTCCTCTTTCTACTTGGCTGAAAAATGCCATAAAATTCCAGGTAAAATAGCTATTTACTTACCTAACAGTGTAAAAAGGACATGAGAATACACCCAAAAAGATTTTTCACCCGGATAAAAGCACTCATTTAGTTTTTTAGAGCTCGGAGACCGTATCACCAATTTTTCATGTTTTACCGCAGCTGCACGATGTATACATTAAAACACAGTATTTTCTTTTTGAGAAAAGATAAATTTTAACACTAAATATTATTTCTAGTACTTATTATTAACTACTTACAAGGCATATCCATTTGGATTTCCCACCAGCAGCTCTTCAAACTTAATACTATATCCAAAACCAAATCTATTGACTCATAACCTTCCAGTCTGCTCCCCACAAACCTGCTGGTCTGTATTTTCAATCCTGGCTAATGAGAGAACCATCCACAGTCTCCCAACTGTAGGAGTCACCCCAGATTCTTTCCTTACCCTCACCAGATTCTGTGAGTTAAAATCCTGCCTCCTTCAATCACTAGATATGTGATCTTTGGCAAGTATTTGTGCTTCAGTTTCTTCATCTGAAATCAACATTTTAATAGTACTATTTCATAGGATTATTATAAGAATGAAATACAGTAAGTCCCCTACATACGAGCCTGCAAGTCATGAACTTTCAAAGATGTGAACATGCGTTTGCGTGTCCAATCACATAAGTTAGTTTGTGTGTCTGGAGTAGTCACGTGCGTGCATCCTCTACAAGTGGTTGTGCTTTTGTGTACTTTATTGTACAGTACTGTATAGATTACAGTACTGTACAGTATCTTTATTTCAAGCCCAGGATGTCTGGAAGCAAGCGTAAAAGCAGCTGTGATAGAGCTGGTACTACTGTACTTTTCAAGGTATTGTACTATAAGATTTAAGATGTTTTCTTTATTTTGTGTGTCTGTCTTTTATATATTATTTGTGTGAAAAGTATTATAAACCTACTACAGTACAGTACTACATAGATGATTGTGTTAGTTGGGTACCTAGGCTAACTTTGTTGGACTTAAAAACCAATTGGACTTAGCACGCTCTCAGAACGGGATTCGTTCCTATGTAGGGGACTTACTGTATATTAGTACATAAAAAGTGCTTAGAGTAGTGCCTGGCACGTAAAAAGTGCTCAATAAATATTAGCTAAGATTGATCTTAAATGTGCTCACCATATATATATACACACACACATATATACAAATATATATATATATATATAATTATATGGGGTGGTGGCTGTGTTAACTAACTTCATTGAGGTAACCACTTCACAATACACACATGTAACAAACCATTAGGTTGTTCACTTTAAATGTACAAAATGTCAATTATATCTTAAGCTGGAAAAAAATTAGCTATTATTATTAACATTATCTAATCAATTGCTAAATCTTCAGGGATGTTATCCAACAAAACTTCACTTCTCCCTCTCTATCAACATAGTCTAATCCCCAATCACCTCACCTGTGCTGTATCAGTAGCTTCCATCTGGCTTCTATATCTTCCATACCACTACCTGAACTATCTTTTTTTTTTTTTTTGGTACACGGGCCTCTCACTGTTGTGGCCTCTCCCGTTGCGGAGCACAGGCTCCGGATGCACAGGCTCAGCGGCCATGGCTCACGGGCCCAGCTGCTCCGCAGCATGTGGGATCTTCCCGGACCGGGGCACGAACCCGTGTCCCCTGCATTGGCAGGCGGACTCTCAAGCGCTGCGCAACCAGGGAAGCCCCTTATGTTTAATATTTTATAACATGCTATTTTTCATTCATCATCCTAGCATTAGAGCCAATATCATATTCAACTAAAACCACAAGTTATCTTTAGGATCTATAATTTAAAACCCAAAATGTAAAAAATATTTATGTATCAACTGATATTATTCTAGGTCAGATTAAATTTACAGCATTTCCATTGCTGGGTATAGTGGCTTGAATATGTGCCCCCAAAATTCATGTCTATCTAGAACCTCAGAGTGCGACCTTACTTGGAAATGGGGTCTTTGCAGATGTAATCAGTTAAGATGAGGTCATACTCGATCAGAGTGGGCCCTAAATCCAGTGACTAGTGTCTTTATACGGAGAGGAGAAGACACAATAGAGACATAGAGGGAAAAAAGGTCATGCCGAAGGAAGCAGAGATTGGAGTGACGTAGCTACGAGTCAAGGAATGCCAATGTTTGCAAGGAGTCACCAGAATCTAGAAAGAATCCAGGAAGGATTCTTCCTTAGAGCCCCTGCAGAAGAGCATGGACTTGCTGACACCTTGATTTCAGACTCCTAGCCACCAGAAATGTGAGAGAATAAATTTCTGTTGTTTTAAGCCATCTGGTTTGTGGTACTTAGTTATGGCAGCCTTAGAGAATACACTTGGCTAACGTGGTAAACTGATATGGTGAGTCTTTCAGGATCTGTAACTTGCCAGGTTACTGAGCATCTTCTCCAGAGCGGCACAAGCCCATGCTGGGGCAAGGCAGAGTAGAACATGAGCATTCTGCATTGGCTATGATGACTGGCCAAACCACAACCACATATATAATACATAGGTAGTGTGCTGAGGTGCAGGAAGCATTATTGGCTAGAGCACATCAAATAAACAAACAGCTAAGATCAACTACAGGGATGTAATCCTAAATGAGATGCTGTTACTTTGTTCTGGGAGAAACAAAATTCTAGGATCATATTTGCACTGATTCCATAAAATTACTGTACATAGCTAGCTTTGCTCCATTTATTCCTTCCATTTAAAAAGTACCTCTGAAATTTTCCCTGTGCTGTAATCACTCAGAAAAATGTAAATTTACACTCAGCAAATACCATTTCCTTTGGTCAAAAAAATATTGATTGTGCACCATTTTTCTGATGAAGTAGTATGATACACACTATTTGAACTGCCGTGATCTATTGTTGTTCTCCTCTGAAAGGACTTTTTTTCTTTGAAACCTTAAGAGATTATTTTTTGGCATAATTACTCCAGTCCAAATGGTTTTGAGATATAGGTTTTCTTAGATAATAAACTGAACTATTTATTTTAAAAACCAAGAAAACGTGTCTATAATTTTTCTTTGAAGCTGTTTAGAAATAATTTTTTTTGGGGGGGCGGGCTGTGCCGCACGGCTTGTGGGATCTCAGTTCCCCGACCAGTGATTGAACCCAGGCCCTTGGCAGTGAAAGCGCGGAGTCCGAACCACTGGACTACCAGGGAATTCCCTAGAAAGAATTCTTATAATGCTTTGTATGAAATAAGCCTGGGGAAAAAAAGGGAAAAATTCACATTGGGAAACCAGTGTCAGCCGATCATTAATTCACCATCCCTCTTTATATCTGAAAGATCTCTGGAAGTTATAGATGATAGCCCACAATGTCAGAGAACAAACAGTTCAACATATTTTTGACATGCCACACAGTTTTCTGCTTGTCACATCTTTGGGCCTCTTATATAAGTTCTGAAAAAACTGGTAACTTATGTAGATGCAGAGATTGTTGTCAAAGAAGTGTCAGTATGGGAGTCAATTCAGAGTTTCCAATTCCTCACACTTGTTAATAAATCTTAGAATTTTGCACAGTCAAGTACTTAGCTCTTCCTCTAAAACTTCACCACCCCACATTTGATTTTCTATTCATGTTTAATGGAAAGTCATAGTTCTGATTTGCACTCACTGTGTGTGTGTATACATGTACAAAATAATTCTACATTCCTTAGTCAGTTTTCCCATTGTGCATAACAAAATTCAAGAATATTTCTTTAATTAAGGGAGCCTTGCTTTTTCTGATTTGTTTATACAAATTGATGACATTTTTTGATTCTGCTTTAAATTGTCTCATCATTTATTGTTGAATAAGCTGAAGAAACAGTTATCTCATTTATAAGGTAAAGCTGCATCACAGTTTCATTTCTCTAATTCCAATTGTTTCATTTGGAATTTGTGCTTTTTTGTGTTGATCAAGTTGTGAATATATAAACCAAAATAATTATTCTCTTTTATATTTTAGTTCGATTTCCAATTCCAAAAACCTGCCTTTATCCACCAATGAATATTTATCATGTCCCTTTTACAATAAACACTGTTTTCCAATAAACTTTCAAGTCTGATTTTATTTTTATATATTTTATCTCTTTATATGGGTATATTCTATTTTGATAAACATGGCTTGATCAAAAATGAAAAATTTTCAACAACTTCACCACAAAATCAGCACTTACATTCAAGCTGTAATGATTTTAAATGCACTTTACCTCTGCATTTTTGAGACTCCTTTTTCCTCCCCAATTGGAAATGTTTTATGTTGTACATAATTCTCCTTTATGACTAAATATTAGTAGGTAAGATAATTAGTGTAAATAACAGAGTATTGCTCTTACCTTCAACAATTTCAATCATATGGCTTGAAAGTACATCTTGAAAGTAGTACACTATTTTTCAACTACTTAGATGACAAATTACTATATATTGAATAATGATGAATGATAAAATACTTGCTACCACAAGTGACATTATTGCTTGCCTCAACTCCTGGACATTTTTGTGAAAAATAACACTGACTTATTTTTTGATATTACTATTAAATAATCATAGTTACTGAGAAAGTAATTGCAAATGCTTGTGTCTTAACCATCAAATAATGAAGAAGAGCAAGAAATGTATGTACCAAGTGAAACGGAGCTGTTTTGTGTAGACAGGCAGAACTCCAACTGGGTAAAAATGATGCTATTGAAATGTCATCAGTTGAGTTATACTAAAGTATTATATATATATATATATATATATATATATATATATATATATATACGATTTTCTTTTTTTATTTTCCATCTTGATGACAATTTTTTTAAATAAATTTATTTATTTTTGGCTGCAATGGGTCTTAATTGCTGCGTGCGGGGTTTCTCTAGTTGCGGAGAGCGGGGACTACTCCTTGCGGTGCACGGGCTTCTCATTGTGGTGGCCTCTCTTGTTGCGGAGCACGGGCTCCAGGTGCGCGGGTCTCAGTAGTTGTGGCACATGGGCTCAGTAGTTGTGGCTTGCAGGCTGTAGAGTGCAGGCTCAGCAGTCGTGGTGCACAGGCTTAGTTGCTCTGTAGCATGTGGGATCTTCCCGGCCCAGGGCTCGAACCCGTGTTCCCTACATTGGCAGGCAGATTCTTAACCACTGCGCCACCAGGGAAGTCCAACAATTTTTTTTTTTTTTTTTTTTTTTTAAAGTACTATTGGGCTTCCCTGGTGGCGCAGTGGTTGAGAGTCCACCTGCCGATGCAGGGGACACGGGTTCGTGCCCCGGTCCGGGAGGATCCCACATGCCGTGGAGCGGCTGGGCCCGTCAGCCATGGCCGCTGAACCTGCGCGTAAGGAGCCTGTGTTCCGCAACGGAAGAGGCCACAACAGTGAGAGGCCCGCGTACCGCAAAAAAAAAAAAAAAAAAAGTACTGTTTCAGAAAAAATAGCCCAATGACCTATCAGATGATTTACATAACAAAGTATTTTGCAAGTTCTCTCATGTTTCGAGCAATTTTGCCTTTTTTGCTGGTCCCTATCCCACCAGCTCTGCTGAGTTAATAAGACCCAAGTGTACTTTTTCAGCCTTTTTCTTCCACTGCTCTACTCCATGAATTGTATACTCCTTTTAGTTACCTGAAGAAGCCATATTCTTTCTAACCTCTAACCCTTTGCCCATTCACTCCTCTCTGCCTGGTGTGCCTTTCTCCACCTGCCAAATTTCAATTTATCTTTTAAGACCCAGTTCAGATGTCACCACATTTATGAAGTCTTCTCCATCTTCCCAAGGTAAGTTGAGTCACTTGTTCCTATAAGTACCTACAGTGCTTTGTTCTCCCTCTATTACAGCATGTGGTTGTACTGTAATTTACTTTTCCTGCAAGTCTACTACCCTCACCAGTCAGTGAGACCCTCACCAGTCAGTGAGATCCTCAAGGGCAAGATCCATGTCTCCTAACATTCTTAACATCAACAGGGTGGAGGTTTTATACATGTATATAAATGAGGTAGAAATGAATACTAACTATATGCCACTTATAGCATGCAGGAGCTGGAAGTCTGGTCTCACCTTCCCTGGCACTCAGTAGCCCCAGGGAAGAAGAGGATGAGGAAAGGATGTTTACAAGACTAGCAGGGCATTTTCAAATTATCCCCTCCCAGGTTACCTAGGTAAATGCCAGGCATCTTTTAGTCAACAATACCTACAACCATCAGAACACCTCTCCAAATTCTTAACGTATTGTAATTTTAGTTGAATCTATAATAAAATACTATTAGAATAAAATGTGCTGATAAAACTATTTTTATGAACCCCTTATAAAGTTGTTCAACTCTCCTCAGAATGCGAGCAATCTTACCTTAAGGTTGAGAGTAGATTTTATGTGATAATTTCCTGACATTTTATTTTAACAAGGTGCAGTTAGAAGGCATTCACAAGTATACAGGGAGCTCATAGTGTAAATTCAATTTGATTTTTGACTAGTTCTGCCCTTAGGTAGAGTGTGTCTAACCTATAATACAGCACTATTTCCTTTTTCTGGAAGACAAGCACTGTGTGCACCCCACCAGGCACCCAGGAGCACACCTAATCCAGCAGGGGCACAAACACAGCAGAACGCTGCAGGATCAGGATGTTTTGAGTTGAATTAGGGGATGGGATTTATGGGAAAACTGAGGGGAAATGTGGCTATGTTTTTTAATCTGAATCCTTAAAAAGGATAAATTAACAATCTCAAAATCAACATCAGATGTTGTATGATGACTTCAACACGACAAATAACCTCTTAAAACAAAATATTTTGAAACCTAGTTCCTCCTTTGCTGACCTGCTGCTGCTATGGTTCAAGGGGCCAGGGCTTCCACTGTGACACTTCCGAACAACCAAAAGCAACGTGGAGAAAAATGCTTTGGTCCTACTAGTGTCCCTGGTAGTAATGAAATAGCAAAATCCTAATGTTAACTGGCAAGTGGAGGAGGAATGTTATGTTTCAGAATCATTTCAACCTCCCTTTATCAGGGAATAATCAATTTGGAATATTAGTTCACTGATTTAAAATCAAAACAAGCCCATGCTACTTTTTATAAAGGATAATAAAACAATTTTCCCAGTGAACAAGTTACCTTTTACTAGCCTCATCTGAAGGAGATGGCCTCTGCATACCACAGGTGCTCCATATATAATTACTGACTACATGAGAATGTCATCACCAGTTTCTTTCTTATTCTCTTAGAAAAATAAAAGACTGGAAGTCTTTTTTCTTTTCTTTTTCAAGTGCTGTCTGTCCCTGTCTTCCTTTCCCTTCAGTCTTCTACTGAAGTAAAGGCACAAGCCATTAAATGTGAAATCTGGATCTTCCCTTATTACATCTGATACAGGATTCCTAACATGGGTTCCAAGCCTCCCTAACACACATGCTAGTCATTCAGTTTTAAGTAAGGACATCTGAACTATCTAAGTTACCAGAATTTAGTAACTTGGATGAGGAGGCAAAAGCAGGAAGGTGCAGGTTCCTTGGGGGCCGCTGAAACTGCAAATATGGGCCCAAATATGACATTTCTGAACTTGGGCCAGAAGCTACAAGCAGCAGAATAATGTGTGCTACATCTAGCAACTCACCCTATCAGCCAGCATTGCCAAAACAAAATACCACTGCCATCCCTCATCCTAAGGAAAACCAACACAAAAAACTGGGGGCTTAGAGAAAAGGTTCCGTCTATTCAGTCCTGTTTCCAAACTGCAAACTGTTATGGGCTTAGTCTAATGATTATATTTAATTTCATCTAGGCCCTCATTAGGGGTCAAGAGTAGTTTCAATTCAATTAAAATAAACTTTCAATAAGCACATCTAGATAACAAACCATCTCTCCTTCCTTCCTTCCCGCCAACCATCCATCCATCCATCCTTGCACCCATCCATTCAAATATTTACTGAGCACTAACCATGCGCCAAACATTGTGCTATGCAGTGGGGATACAAGAGTAATAAAATACAGTCCCTGCCCTTGAGAATTCTGCAGTACAATGACTATCAGCCCATGCCTCGCAATTCACTGGTCCATTTTATTTATAGCTGATTTTAAACCTCTAGTCTACTTAAGCCCCAGGAGCTTCCTTCCTTTTATCAGATGACTCCTGTTCTTTACTGAGTTCAATATGCGGCATCATCTTCTCTACGCTGTACTGCCAAATATTTCCATGTAGATAACCATCTTCTCCCCTCTTTTGTTTTAGAGAGGAAAATCCCTCTAAGATTAACCTTTTCCCACTGTGCTGATTTTATCCCTTCTTGTGTTCTTAAGACTATTTCTCCATCCAGTTTTCTTTTGCTTTCTTCCATCTTAAACCTTTATCTCTTTACACATTCTTTCCTATCGTGTAGAAATATAAAAAGAGGTCTAGCCCTATCCGGAGTTATTTCTCCCTTCCCTACTCCTCCCCAATATTGCCATGAGAACCCTGTTGCCACCACCACTTTAACTCCCCATAATCTGGTTTCTCACCCACCAAGTTACTAAAGCTTTTCTAAAACCAGTAATGGTCCCTTAATCTTTCACTCCAACAGCCCCTTCCATCTTGTTGTTCTTCAATGATCTCTTTGAATCTACCACCTGACGCTCTTTACTATCATACTTTAAAAACACTCCTTCCACAAAACTACAGTGTTGCTTATATTTTAACCTATCTGGTATCTCCAATTTTGTCTCTGTTGGTTCCTGATTTTCTATTCTTACCTGCTAAATGGGGTCCTACCACATAGCAGCGGGTTTCAACTTATTTCTGCTATGACAGGTAATGCTCACTGAAAGGAGAGCCTCCCTTCTTCCCCTGTTCTTGTTCCCTACTTGGGTCAAAGAACGGCTCATTGAATTGATCAGCTTCAAGGACTGTGCCTGGGTCATGTTTGTTACCAGATGAATCCTGCCCTTTCTGTCATCCCTATAAGCCTGCCTGGGGGCCAGGTCTGGCTCCCCAGACTCTCTCTTCCCTCATTCGGTAGATCAAGTTGATCTCTTGCACCCTCTATCACGGGCAGCTGGTAACTCACATCCCAACTTTTGGGTTTGGATTTAGGTAAAGAGTCTCGGGCCTAATCAAGTTTACCAGAGCTACACACTGGGGTATCAGGTCCATGCTAAGTTGATAATAAAACAGTATTTTAATTCTCATAGGCCACCATATCCACCAAAGCTCACTCAGAGGGGATTCTTTAAAACTAAGAAGGGGTCCAGACAGATAATGGTAGTAAAAAAAATTTTTTTAAGGACAAACATAAATAAATATCTTTAAAAAAAAAAAATCACCGGAGTCTGTGAGGGCCTGAGCTGAGATCAGGCACTATTCTAGATGCTGGTAAGACAACGGTGAAGGAAAAGATGTAATCCCTGCACCCTGGAGCTTACCTTCCAGCAGGGAATGGGGCCACTCAGCTCCTCCAACACACTGCTCTGCTGTAGCTTTAAAGCCACCAGGGCAATAAATGTGGCCTGAAGGACCTCCCTTGCTCCAATCTGTCCTGCCTGCAAATCCCTGAAATTCTTTTGGCGGAACTCAAAACTCTTTTCATGTTCAATAGATAACAAAGGGCTCAAAATGCTAAATCCTTGGTTGAGGCAAAAATGATGAAGTCCATTCATACTAAAGTACGTCAAATAATAATAACAATAACAACGACAGTAGTAAACGTATATTGAGCACTCTGCCGTGCCAGGCTCTTTTCTTCACATTCCTTAACGGCCACAACAAACCTATAACAACAAAACAGCAGGTGCTATGACTAGTCCCATTTTACAGGGAAGGTGACTAAGGCACAGAGTGGGTGAATAACTGTGATGTCAAGTCATTATTAGAGCCAGAAGTCTGGCTCTAATAATGACTTGACATCACAGCCTTTCCCTTATTTTGTTTTTGAGCCAGGAAGGGGATCTGAGAGCAGGCAAAAAGTATAGGAAAAACAACTCGCCAACTACAGAAAGGGACAGTCCAGCCTGGGAGTGACCACATGGAAGCCGAGAAGTTGTGAGCACGTGCACAAAGCCTAGCAGGGATAATGCTGCTAAGAGTCATCAACGCTGCTTTGCTTGACCCATGGTTTGGAGATTGCGTTTGTGGTTCTTAGCGTAGGAGAACTATTTGTTGTTCTCAATACCATATCTGAAGAGAGCAAAGAAGAACAGGAAGATTCTGAGAGTAAAGTCCCTGGATGATAAGATGAGCGTGCGGACAGTACTAGTTTGGAGCAGAATAAATAACAACTTTGGCACAAGGCACACAACCAGAGTGTTGCTGTCCACGACACCCCCCTTCAGTAGCTGGCCAGAACCCAGACAGGGATTCTCCAGCTTCCTAGGTCAGCATGGGAGACTTGGGAGTGACCCTAGTATTTAGGGTCAGCTTGTCGACCATTCCTGTCCACAAAGAAAAGTAATGTCCATGGTTAGGGCTCTGAAACTCCTCCTGCCACCCCTTCCTGGCGTAAGAGGCAAAATGGCAATTCCCTACGATTTTACCTACTGTAGAAGCTATAAATTCATCCCTAAGTACATCCTGCAAAGACCCAAACTAAGCTTGCTGTATCAGAGCTTAGAGTTAGATGGCCTGCAGCTACCTTAAAACACAGCCATATGCTCCCTAATATTACAGGTCCTATTATGCAAGGCTCCTCCCCAATCCCAGAGGAGACCAAACGACATGCCATTGCTTGCTGTTGCTTCCTATCCACATTTTTAAATAACAGAATAAAAAGAAAAAAAAAAAATCCAGCCACAATTGGCTCCAGTTGGTGTGAATAATGAGATGTGGTTGTCAGAATCCTGGAAAGCTGCCAGCATGGTCATTAGCTGGCCAGATACTGGGCCCACATATAAAAAGAGTAAGGAATACAACTTTAAATGAGGTCAATTTTAAGGAGACTTTAAATTTGGCATTTGGGTGTGAGATGAAACAATCTAGGAATTAAAATCCTCCTTGCATTAAGTGCTCTCCATAAGAAAGGGTATAGGTTGTGATGAGATGGAGCTTCCTCAGTTTTGGGAATCAAGCTTTGCCCAGTTAAAACTGGCCCTTTTTTTGAAGTGTCTGATGGAAGAATCCTGGCTTTGACAAGTTGGCAGTAATCCTTGTGATCTATCTTACTGGGATATATATTGTCACTGCAAAAATAAAACATACTACAAAACTGGAGAGCAGATCCTGCCTGTGATCATTAGACAGACTGGACCAAGTGCCTCAAGCCTTTGATGCCCCTGACATATTATTTTCTGGATGGTGTCCAGCAACCCAGTGCAGAACAGCTTTTTCTCTACTGTATCCAGATGGCAAATGGAAGAGATCAAATTCAACAGTTTCAGAGCTAACCTTAATGGATGTGAAAGGCTGGCTTCTCTACCAGCTTTTCAGGGATCTACAATACAAAAAAGGCCTTTGAAAAAAGAGACAAATAATTGCCTTTTTTTTTTTTTTCCTCTCTTCAAAACTAAACCGTGGATGTGGTAATCTGGTTTAAATCCATCTTCTGGTTGAAAAGGACAGCCAAATATCTGATCAGTTCTAATCACTGGCACTCTCATGACACTTTCTGTGAAGTTCAGATGGGTGTTGCTCTTAATATTCTAGACAGTTGTTTTTTGTTTTTTTTTTTTTACCTTTCAAGCAAATATTTTCAATCTTCCTCTATTTCCTTCAAACTTTAATTATATATATATATATATATATATATATATATATACTTAAATGTTTAAGCAGCAGCATTTTATAGTAAGATTCACACACCCTCCACTAAAGGCTGAATTTCAGAATTGGCTATCATGAGCCTTACACATTTGTGTTATTGTATAAGCATACACTAGAACCTCACTATGAAGCCATTTAAACACGGAGGCATATGGTATGACAGTCTACCTCCCTCTTCAGACAAGAGATTTCACTTGCTGAAGTACCAGAAATACTTCATTATGAAACAATTTCACACAAAAGTCCTATGGTGTAGATCGTAAGACCAGCTTTGTAATTAGTAAGTGGTAGAGGAGACAATAAGGAAGCAGGCTTTGAAAGAAGAGAATAAGTTTACCTTCCATGAGTCAACAAAACAGATAGGTCAACTTAAAGTAGGAGTGCTTAACCTGGGTTCATGGCCTTGTAAAACTGTACACAAAGTTTTGAGAATTTATGTACATATTTTGCTAGGTAGAAGGTCCATGTATATATATATTTTTTTGCTGTACGCGGGCTTCTCACTGTTGTGGCCTCTCCCGTTGCGGAGCACAGGCTCTGGACGCGCAGGCCCAGCGGCCATGGCTCACGGGCCCAGCCGCTCCGCGGCATGTGGGATCTTCCCGGACCGGGGCACAAACCTGTGTCCCCTGCATCGGCAGGCGGACTCTCAACCACTTCGCCACCAGGGAAGCCCAGAAGGTCCATATTTTAATGAAAGGAAATAGTGACGCCCCCCAAAAGCAGAAGAACTCTGAGGACAAGACTTAATGGAAACAAGATGAGGTACATTAACATATCTAAAGAAAGAATATGCCTCCTGGAGGCGTGGAAGCTTAGAAAAAGCAGTTCTTTTGGGAAAACTTTGGCCATGTGTTTTAAAGCGATGTCCAAGGGAAATGGTGCTATGACAACAGCCAGGAATATATTGCCCAAGGAGCATGTATGTTCCAAAATGGGGATGGAGCTTTGGGTTATCATACCTTACTTACACTAGCCAATGAGGTGATCGAATGAACACCCTCCCACACCTTGTTTTGATTCCACACCCATCAAGCTACCTTATTTAATAATGTGGCTTCCCAATTAAATTTTCCTGCACGTAGAGAAATTAAATTTTCCTGCAAGTAATCGGTGAAGAAAAGTAGCTGGTACTCCTGATCATTCTATCTTCATATATGATATATGGTGTGCATGTATGCATCTGCAAGCACGTGTGTGTGCACATGTGCACATATGCACAGACGCATGTGAATTGGACTCCTACCTACCTGGCTACTACTATCTTGGCTGGTTATTCTCATCATCCCAATCTCTTAATGTTGAAATGCTCAAGGCTCAGTACTTGGACATCTTTTCTCTTTCCAAAAACACTGCCTAAATGATCACACCCAATCTCATAGCTTTAAGCAGTCTGAAGACTTACAAATTTATATCTCTATCTAGACATCTCTTGAGGTTTGGTCTCATACATCCAACTGCCTACCTGACTTCTCCACTTAAATGCTCACTAGGCATCTAAACTCCACACATCTAAAACTCAACTCCTGATCTTCCCTCCCATCCCCAAAGTCTTACACCTCTTGCTGTCTTTACCATCTTTGTAAGTGGCAAATTCATTCTTCCAGTTGCTCTAGCCAAAAACCTTGGAATCAATCTTGACTCTTTCCTCCCATCCTACATCTAACCAGTAACAAAAAAAAAAATCTCATTGGCTCTATATTCTTTAAAATAAATATCAAGAATGTGACCACTTCTCACCTTTGATGAAAACATCTTTACTACTCATCCTTGTCCAAGCCACCATCATCCCTTTCTCGGATCTTGTGCTAACGTCTAATTACAAGACGTTGCTTCTATCGTGCTCTTCTATTTTTAACATAACAGCCAGGGTGAAGTTTAAAAACTTGTGTCAGCCCACGTTCTTTCTCCAAACAAAGCCTTCCAATGGCTTTGCAACTCAATCCTAGTAAAAGACAAAGTCTTTCCAGTTGCTTCTAAGATTCTATACAGTTGGCTTCTCTACTTCCACCTTCCTATTAGCCGTGTGACTCCATGTCCTACTACTATAATGGACAGCATAATGCAAAACCAACCTGAGGTTAGGACCCTGGCTCCTTTCCCTTTTTAACTATCTGCATTTTGTTCAGTGTGACAAGTTACTTAACATCTGTTTTACAGATCGTCATCTGTAAAATGGGGCCAATAATAGCGCTGCTTTATAGGGTTGTTCTGAGCATTATATGAGTAAATATGTACAAAGTAATTAGAAAAGTGTCCAACATAGTAAGTACTATATAGTATTCATAAAATAAAGAAAATGCTCATTTTTCTTAAGCCACACTGGTCTCCTTGCTGGTCTTCAAACATGCCAGGTAAGTCTCCCACCTCATGGCCTTTCCATTTTTGTTTCCTCTGCCTGGTACCATCTTCCCGCAGATATCTACCTCGTATATGTTCTCACCACCTTCAGGTCTTTTCTCAGATCTCACCTTCTTAGAAACCTTTGCTGACTTCCCAATTTAAAACTGTAATACCCTGTGGCAGTTACCATCTCCTGCCCCTGCTTTAGTTTTCTCCATATCAGCCATTATCATCTAACATACTATATATTTTAATTGCTTGTCTCTCTCTCCAGAATGTAAGATTTTGTCTGTGTTCTTCATTGGTCTATCTCCAACACTTAGCACATAGTAAGTGCTCAATATTTGTTCATATATCAATATATGTACAATATTCATGACCTTATTACTTCCATGAATTAGAAATGAGGACATACTTCACCAGGTGACATATCCAAATAATATACTGAACAGAATCTTTTAATAGTTCCGGAAACATTGGTACAAATGGTCCAAAATGTCTGACATGACTATATAAATAGGAGAAGAATAGATGTTTACACTTACTCAGCACTTTGTTGTATTCTCCCCACCTCCTAAATTGATTAAAGGCTTAGCAAGCTGGCTCTCTTTCTACCCTAACTTCCATCATCTGAAAGAGTTCAATTATCAGGGAGATTACCCATCCAATATTCTAGCATTCAAAACATTTGTTTGAACTCTTCAACCTCAACTACCTGGTCCCATGGTCACACCCTGGACCTTGTCATCACCCAGAATTCCTCTGTTTTTGAAATCATAAATGTCAATATTCTACTCAGTCTACGACCTTCGCCGTTCAACTCTTTCATGCTTTTATTCCCACTATACTTGCTCTCCAAGCTCACTTAGAAATCAGAGCCTTTGATTTTTCCATTCTCTCCTGGTGCAACAGTTCCCATCTGATCTCTCTTCTTCCCTACCCAGCCTGGCCCCAAGGTCAATCACATGGACTATGCTCTCATTAGCAACCTCAACTCCCCTTGTCATAAATAATGTCGTGACAGCCATGAAAAAACTCCAGTCCTGGATCAAGGCTAGAAAGCTCATTCTTCACTTATATACTTTGGTAGCTGAGCACTTTAGGTGAAAAATCTTAAAACAATGCAGAATCTACCTATAAATTTAAGTTATAGTTCCTTAGGCCCTCAACTCTCAACACTGCTTATTGAACAATTTTTAAAAACTTATAGTACTCACAATGTGCCTGGTACTGTTCTAGACACTTATAAATATTAACTCATTTAATGCTCACAGTAATTCTGTGAGGTAGACACTATTATTGTCTCCGTTTTACAGATGAAGAAATTAAGGCACAGAAAGGTTACGTGACTTGCCAAAGCCATATTGCTAGCTAGTGGGGGAGTTTCCTAGCTCCAAATCTGGCAGTCTGCCTACAGAGGTCAAGCTTTTAACTCATCTTACAAATGAAGAAAATGAGGTAGAGATGTTCAGTAACTTGCCCAACGACTTCCAGTAACCAAGTAGAAGAACCTGACTTTGAACCCAGGCAGTCTGACTTTAGTACCCATCTACTAAAGCACTAACTTATTCCATCATCTCAGGACTGAAGCCTCCTGAGAGAATTATATCCATCAGGTTTTAGAGTTCCTGAACTTCCCATCCCATTCCCAGCAAACTCATCTAGACCCACAGCCATTTCTCCCAGTCTCAGAGTTGATCTGTCTCACCTAGTGTTCAATCATTTGCTCTGGATTGCATTTCTTTCCATCTCTTCCTGTATCTTCAGTCTCTCCATCTTCACTGGCTCCTATAGTCATGCTCAAGTCTGATCCATCCTAAAAGACCCTACCTCCAAAACATTCTCCTGGTCAGGCCATTCTTTAAAGCTCCCTTCTCCCTCTCTTGGCACTTCCTTCTCATTCAGGCTCCTCAAACTTCCTCACCTCTCATCTCACCATCATTAATCTGCACCAATAACTCTTCTAAAGCTGTTGTTGTTGCTAATGTCATTAGTGATACACCAATTATAAACTCTAAGGGATAATTTTTAGTCTTTATCATACTATAGCACTATCTTTTTTTTGAATTTTTGAATTTTATTTTTTTATACAGCAGGTTCTTATTAGTTATCCATTTTATACATATTAGTGTATATATGTCAATCCCAATCTCCCAATTCATCACCCCTCCCCCACCCCCCACCATAGCACTATCTTGCTCTTCATTTTCTCTTTGAAATTCTCTAGCCCTTTGATCCTTAGATCCACACTCTAATGATTCTTCTCTCGTCTCTCTCTTTGTTGGATTTTTCAGCTCTGGTCTCTCTCTCAATTTGAGACTACAAAGGGTTAAAACTCCCTGATTGTTAAAAAATTTTCCCACTTTACAGGCTTTTCTTGATGATCTCTCTAAAGACATAAATTTAAGTGCTACTCAGCTGACAGTAATCCCCTCAGTGGTCTTGGCTTTGTTACTTTTTTTTTGAAGAGCCACTCCTCTCTCTCCCCATATCTTCTAACATGTGGTCCACATGGAAGCTGGATGACCCTACCTCCACAGTCCGTGTAAAGGCAGGCATCTGACTCTCAGGAAGACAGGAGTCATGGAAGACTGACCAAAAGTCTGCTATTTAGACAGAAAAATAAGATGAAGGGATAAGCTGTGTCTCTATTTTGAGTCATAGATATGTTAATATATTCTCAATCAAAATTAAGGACACATGGCCTGCTAAAGAATTTCTGTTCCATTTTAGAATGTGAAAAACAATGTGGGAGATGTCATGTGGATGCTGAAACATTGGAATTTCCAAGACATTTTAAAGATTGATGGGTACAACTGGTTCTGGGTTTAACAAGATGTTTGGCCACTATAGTCACGGACTTATCAGGAAGACGCTGCAATCAAACCCCGTCTAACAGACATGACATTCTATAACCGTTCTATGATTAGGCTAGGTTGATTTCGGGTTTTATTAAACATGTAAATGATAAATTGGTAAGCAAGCATGACAATAAACTTTCCTTAACTACTAAAATGCCACTAGGCCACTTTAAAAGAAGAAAATGTAAGTTCTTTGTACTGTAGACATAAATTCTTGAATCATACTACTCTTCTCTTATCATGGTGCAAAGAAAAATGAAATAGCACTAGATGGGAAGCTTACAAATGGCCTGTCTACACAGAAGAACAGTGCAGTGAGACTTAGGGCTGTTTTCTATATCTCTGCAGAGCATACCAAAATCTACAGAGCAAAGGTCCTAGGCATGCCTTCACAGGTTGCTTTAAAGGGACTTAAAATGAACAACTAAGAAAAAAGGCAATGTTTCCACAATAAATGAGCCTTTTACTTCCTTCATGCGTTGAAAGCATACTCTTGATAAAGCACGATGTCGGTTGTTGTATAGATAATATGCACATTTATTGAACCAGACAGCCTCTTGAGGCAAAACTAAGGTCAAACTAAAAACTTCTCATCTTAATCCTCAGTCTACAAACTTTAGTTTAATATATAGAGGTAGCAAACCCCAGTATAGTTAGATACACCTATGAAAAATACAATTAGGGCCAGAGTGACTGTAAAAGTCAGCTATAGCAACAAGTTGGAAATTCACAGCCTACTTGGAAAATTATTGAAATGAAACCAGTATTATCTCCCAGTCACTTATAAACATCTGTATACTTTAGGCAACAAGAAGATCACTTATTAACTGCAGCAAACATTGAAAATCTTCTGTATTTGAATACATAAAAATATACACAAAAGTGTGTGGTTTAAATTAACAATAGGCTAAATGCCAATGGTATGAACTTTCTCATGCCTTATTAGATTTATCTTTCACTGAATTCATTCACTCAATAGATACTTATTGACCTCTTTCTGTTACAGGAATTATTATGCCAAAGGTTTAAGTGATAACTCATTTTCTCTCACATTTAGTTATCATAGCCGGGGCTCAACAGGAAGAATTCTTCCCGTTCCGTCTTTCACAACTGGGGGTGGCCTCCAGGAACATTCCCCTGGTAAGGTCGGCCTGCTGAGTGGCAGCCTGAGGCTGCACCTGTGGAACAACGTATGTATCATAAACTATTTCCTGTTGCAGTGTTCACAAAGGGTCTAAATAAAAAACAAAAACAAACAAAACAAAACAAAACAAAAAAACCCCAGGCTCTCCATCTGTGCTAAAGCAAATGTCTATAAACAGAGAGAATATAAGGCAGGATTTGTTAATTTCTATAACAAAGGTACAAAGTCCTGTAAAATTTCAAAATGGGAGCAATCATTTCTAGCTTAAGAACAAAGTTTTCTGGAACCTATCTATGAGTTTTGTTTTTGTTGTTTGCTTGTTTTATATTTTAAAGAATGGTGGCATACAGACAAATTAGAATGGGAAGAAAGGTCTTTCCAAGAGGAGACAGTGACATTAACAAAGAAGCAAAAGGAAACAGCTCGGAGCAAACTTGGAAATTCTCTTAACTCCAGGGCATAGGATCCATGTAGGACAGCAATGGCCTAGAGAAGTATTTTGGATCTGGGCTGAGGAAGGTCTTGAAGGTGGGGGCATAAGGAGTCTAAGCTTTATGAGAAGCCCCCAAAGGTTCTGAGCAAGGGAACAACATAATTAGCACACTGCTTTTGGGAGGTTAATCTGGTCAGACTGATTTTATTTTGCAGGTTGGGGGGAGGATAGTGTGGGCATGGGAGGAATCAAAGGTTATTAAGATCGATAAGGGTAGAGGAGAGAAAGGCTGCTGAGGAGAATTATATATTATTGAAGAAATAATCATCAAGCACAGAGGACTCACTACGTGCTGTGCACTGGCCAAGGGCCTTTATACACAGGGCAGAATCTCGAATCCACGTAAAGTTCTTACCATGTGAGTATTACTGTCAATACTGTGCAGACAAGAAAACTGAGGCGTAGCGCGGTTGAGTAACTTGCCTGACGTCACACAGTTGGCATGTAGTGGAGCCAGGCCTGACTGATCCCAAAAGCCATGCCCCTTCTGCTCTAACACACTTTCTCTTAGTAAGAAGTCAGTCAACTTTAAGATGACAAGTACAGGGCTTCCCTGGTGGCACAGTGGTTAAGAACCCGCCTGCCAACGCAGGGGACATGGGTTCAAGCCCTGGCCTGGGAAGATCCCACATGCCGCGGAGCAATTTAGCCCATGTGCCACAACTACTGAGCCCGCATGCCACAACTACTGAAGCCCGCGTGCCTAGAGCCCATGCTCCACAACAAGAGAAGCCACCGCAATGAGAAGCCCGCGCACCGTGACGCACAGTAGCCCCCACTCACCGCAACTAGCAAAAGCCCGCGCGCAGCAACGAAGACCCCACATAGCCAAAATAAATAAATAAATAAATAAAAAGACAAGTATGGTGTTCATGTGACTGTTGATCCTCTAGACACTTGCTTCTCTGGGTTACTGAGTTTCACAGCCTGGTGGCATAGGGGTGTCTGGAAACATGCCAGACATGGGAGAAGCCAACGTTGCCTGCACAGAAGGATTTCCCTTCACAACAAAGATGGCCAGGTATCCAGTAACCACGGAGGGCCAACCTGGCTCTCTCCCCGGATTTGGCAAGGGCTCCATGTAGTCTGGTCCTTAACATCTCCCTCGGGACTCCACTTTCATGCTACACACTTACCCCCAGCCCAAGAGGCTCTTCTCTCTTCCAGCAAATTTATTAACTGGCTGCTCAGACCATTCTCCCCATGGGAGGACAGGAATTCAGATCAGGGATTTAAGTAAACAGCTCCATTTCCCTTCACAATTACATTCTCCTATTTTCCCAAAAGGGGCCCAAAGTAATATAGTAAGAGTGAGGCTGAATGAATATAAAATAGCATGGTCTATGCAAAGTTCATGGGAGTATAGGAAATGTTCATGGGAGTATAGGAAATGTTCATGAGAAGCCCTTTGTCTGGAGTATAAAATAAACTCAGTGTTCATTGTTGCTAATTGTAAAGGCTCAACAGCATCCCAATTAATGTACTAATTGGTAATAATTCACTTTAACTCAATTAATTACAGACTCCTCTAAGAACTTTTGGAATGAGAATCTTTTAGAATAAAATTCTTACTTATCCCTTGTTGAAATGGCCCACAACACTAATTAATTTAATCTTTCCCATCTTCTCACTTTGCACCTCTGTTACTTTTGAAGAAAGTACTCTAGCTATAAATCCCAACTAGACCCTAGATAGTGGTCCCCTGGCCATCTGTAAGCTTCAGCACTCACCACCTTCCCTCTGCCTGCAAAGCGGTGCACAGGTTGACCTTTTAGCTATAGACTGTGTATAAATATAACTTCCTGCACGCACCTTGGGACTTATGTGTTAAAAGCCCTTATTTTACACAGGGTAATCCTAGTGGCAGTAGCCAAATAGAGACACGGAGATAAATTTACAAGGCAGCTTTGCTCCTTTCTCATAATTCATTGAGCCAAACAAGACTGTAGGAACAGCAACAACAAAGGATGACTTGTAATTTCTACTCTGCATGTCACCATGGCAAGATATATAAATGGCTTTCATGGAACAGATTTGAAAGTTTGCATGGCAGTTATCAGCATATTAACATGGGTAATTTGTTTCGGAATTTAATGTATTTTATTACACTTAATACACAGAGTTTGGAATCAGACTACCTGGGGTTACATCTTAGCTCTAATACTTGCTATGTGACCTTGGGTGAGTTATTTAACCTCTCAGTATCCTCATCTATAAAATGGGGCTAATATTAACACTCACCTCATTGGGTTGTTAGGATTAAATAAGCTAATGCATGTCAAGTGCTTCAAACCGTGCTTGGTACATGGTAAGCATCCTATAAATATTTGCTAGTACCATCTCCCCCGTCATCATCGTATTTAGTAATAACTGAAATTATCACAGTCCTATCAGACCAGGACCCAAAAATGAATTAAACATTAATTCAATTTTAGTATAAATAAGAAAATAATATCCACTGAACTAAAACTTTAAAGAATACTGATATTTACTTATTTAGATTCATCATCACTATAAAACTGGTAAAAAAAATGGGAAGATATAATGAAAACTTAATCAATGAGTAAAAGTTTTAGATGGCTAAATAGTGAAACACTGTGTCCTCAGGATTAAATGAGAATATGTGAAGCATTCTGAAAACTACAAAGTGTTGTATTAGAACAGAACATTATTATTAATGGAAATAATAGATTCCACTTGAAAATGTTTTACAAGGTGAGATTTGTTATTTTATTTTATGTTTTTGAATGCCTTGATGAAAAATCTACAACTATTATCCCAAGAACCTTAAACAAGGTCATTTAGGGCTCCATCCATGATGGAGTTGCCTGGCACTATAGAGTTACAGCCAGAACACCAGGACAGGAATGTGGAGGAGAAACTGACATCTCTGTCTGTCCCCAGGTTGGTGTCCCAGCCTAGAGGGCAGGGAATGTAAAAGTGGAAGTTGTGAGAACCTCTGTGGGTTAGAAATCAGGGTAGCTCGACTGTGCTTTTGAAGAGACAAAAGGGCAATCAAAAAGGCAGTTCTCCTAAATGCCCATCAACAGAGGAACAGATAAAGAAGATATGGTACATACATACAATGGAATATTACTCAGCCATAAAAAGGAACGAAACTGTGCCATTTGCAGAGACATGGATGGATGCAGAGACTGTTATACAGAGTGAAGTAAGTCAGAAAAAGAAAAACAAATGTCATATATTAACATATATATGTGGAATCTAGAAAAATGGTACAGATGAACCTATTTGCAAAGCAGAAATAGAGACACAGATGTAGAGAACAAACGTATGTATACCATGGGGGGAAGGGGGGTGGGATGAATTGGGAGATTGGGATTGACATATATACACTACTATGTATAAAACAGATAACTGATGAGAACCTACTGTATAGCACAGGGAACTCTACTCAGTGCTCTTTGGTGACCTAAAGGAGAAGGAAATCCAAAAAACAGGGGATATATGTATACGTATAGCTGATTCACTTTGCTATACAGCAGAAACTAACACAGCATTATAAAGCAACTATACTCCAATAAAACAAAAACAAAATAAAACAAACAAAAAAGGCAGTTCTTAGCCAACCAGAAGTAGGTTCAACGCAAGGAAGGCTGAGCGCCAAGAAAAAAGAGAGTTGTAGACGAATTTTGGTAAATGATTACAGGACCATTAGAAGTCAGGTGATGGGGTGGTATGAACCTAGGTATGACCTTGCTTTGTTCAGTAAGCAGGGAAGTTAAGAAAAAGTGTTAAGCCTTTGAATGGGAATAAAAGATAGGGTATTACTAAGAAATGATATATAGAGAAAACTGTAAATGGCTGAGCAGAGTTAAATTCAGTCAAGCTGGAGTCGGTGTATCATCTCTGTGCCTATAAATTAACTCTCTGCCTCTAGTGTCTCACGTGGCCAGAGCAGCTTCTATCCTATGTGAGTACATTTGTCCTGTGGAAATTCAGGAAGAAGGCTTAGGCCTCATGCTGCAGTCTCTAGAAGAGAAATTCCTGAACCCCTGATTGGTGGTGGTAAAACAGAGTCAAGAGCAGAACTGGAGTAGTGCTCTCTGGGAGGAGACTTGAGGCCGGGTTCATCACAATAGTGATGTAGTGGTCCATAGCATCATCTTTGTGCACAAACATCAGCATATTATGCAGAAGTAAGCTGTGTTTGGAATGAAAGAAAGAAGTTAGAAAGGAAGGAAGGAAAGAAAACTGATTGCTATTATCTCAAGTTCTCTCATAGCTTAAGATAAACGAAGAAAGGTTGCATTTTATTGATAAAATACACACATACCAAAGTAAGTACTCCCAAACTACTCATTTACAGAGTAGCTCCTTAAAAATAATCCATCCATCATACGTGGTCCTAAGCCAACAAACTCACTAGGATGTTTAAGGAAGCTGAAGCATTTTTCAAACTTCATCTTAAGAAGTCCAACACTGTGTGGCACCATCTCGGTGGTCCCTGGTTGTATGTGGAGGGAAGGTGGTAGGCGGGGCTGGGAGGGGCCAAGCAAGCAGGGCTGTAGCTACTTTTCTATTCCTTAAATCTGAAAAGCTCTACTTTTATCTGTTTTATCTAAGAGGGATTCACATAAGATTTTATTTGATAAGAGACTACTACTGGTCGAGTGGGAAAAGCACAGGCAAGGCTGAGTGTGAATCCTGGCACTGCCATTTACTAGCTCTCTGACTTGGGAAAATTACCAGAATAATTTATAATTACTAAATAATCTCTCAGAGCCTTTGTTTCCTGTTTTATACAATGGATAGAATAATATTCACAGGATTTTTGTGAGAAGTAAATAAGATAAAGCGTGTATAGTACATAGCAAGAAGCCTTAGCACATAACAAGCCTTAGCTAAATGTTAGTTCCTTCTCTGAAAGACACAGGGATATGCATGCATACAGGCTTAAATATACAAATATATATGTCCTATATATATATGCGTAAGCCTCCGCGGACTGTTCTGTAACCTGCAGCCATGCAACAGGTATACTGAGAAAGGATCTGGGGGTCAGCAGCCTCACCCTCTTCATAATTTCCTGGCTGTGGCTGCCATAAGACTTGCTAGCATAAATGCTCAGCATTTATCGACTGTTCCTCCTCTATGTTTTTAGCAGTTACCATCAGTAGTTTCCATCAGCTACGCAAAGAGATTTCCAAATTGAAATAATTATTGTTTTGAATGAGCTAAGTCAGTTCACAAGGAAAAATCAACCTAAAAAGCATTTTAAACAAATGGACTCATAGACTAAGCTTAAAAGGAGCTTTAGAGTAGATCCACGCAACAACCTTATTTAAGAAAAGCACAGAGAGATGAGGTAGCCTGATCAAACTGGCACAGTTAGCAACTAGTAAAATTCCCAGATGGCCATAGCAGCTCCTGATAGCTTTCCAGGCTGAGTAGCTCATGTTGCACGTTGGATGAACAATACAAGCCAGAGAAAAGCTAAGGGAAAAGTCACTGGGAACATTACCCCAGCTTAATGCCAGTAAGATCACAGAAACCTATAACAACATTATAATTGCAAAATATGGAGTTAAATGCCAACAGTAAATTTTACCATCCCAATTCCATAATTAATTAGCTTTTACTTAACTAAAAGGTAAAATATGTTTTTACTTTTTTTCCATATGTTTAAAATAAGGTCTTTTACTTTTTTTCCGTATGTTTAAAATAAGGTCTTAACACCTGCCTTAAAGCCTTGTTGTGAACAGTATCTCTGCTGGAGTATTCTTGCCAAAATCCATAACCTCAGTCTAATCATGAGAAAACATCAGACAAACCCAAATTGAGAGACATTCTATAAAATAATTGACCAATTCTCTTCAAAAAGGCCAAGGTCATGAAAGACTGAGGAATTGCCATAGATTGGAGGAGACGTGACAACTAAATGCAATATGGGATCTCAGATTTCATCATAAACCAGGAGGAGACTAGTGGAAAAACTTGTGAAATTTGAAATTGTCCCAAGTTAATTTCTTGGCTTTGATAATTGTATTATATTGTGCAAGAAGAAGCTGCTTGGTGAAGGGTATACAGGAATACTCTGTACTAATTTTGCAATTTTGTGTATCTCAAATTATTTTAAAATTTAAAAAATGCTAAAAAAAAAAGAGAGCAATTTTTTTAAAAGCCTTGTTGTGAGAACTAAATACAAGATAAAAAATTTAATACATTGCCTATTTTTTTGCAGGCACAATTCCTTCATTGAATGGCTACATTTAGCGGCCATAAACAGTAGAAACAGTATGTTAATACTGGCCAAACCCAGGTTGGGACAGCTAATAATGAAGTGTGTTGTCCAACTGTGATAAAAATGTGGACACTTTACACTGCACCTGAATGATTACAAATATTCTTGCAAAAGTCTTCTAATCATCAATATTTCACTCTTTGCACAATACAATCATGAGTTAGTGCTTAAAGAAGTCTGGATTCTGTGTTTGGTCAATGATGACAGGCTTAAATTTACCTAACGCCATTATCGTTTAAACATAACATGTCAGATCTTCATTCCTCTGACTCTGTGACTACTCTCGTCTTGTCAGACCTCAGCTGTTTTCTGTGAGGTAACACCTGGCAAAATAAATCACTTTCATATAAATTGTAGACATCTCATAATGAGTATGCCTTGATACACTTTTATTTCTGTTTTCTCTCTAGTTTTTATTTTAAACTTGATTCTACATTTAGCCTTGAGGGGCAAAAGCCTGCTCTTGAGATAACTAAAGGTCCCCAATGCCAAGCTTATTACCCAAGATTTTGCTTTTTTAAGGAAACACTAAAACAACCTAGGAATTGCATTACTCTAGCAAAGTACTGCTGTGGCTCATACGCTTTTGCTTTTCACCCCAGGGAGTAACTGGTGCAGCCAAAACTAATAACAAGCAAATTGCTATTTGTTAGTTTTTGATAGAATCACTCATGTGATAAATATACATTTCTTTCCACCCCTGCAAAATAATTTTTGTTTTCTACAAAGGTTATGAGATATCATAAAAATGTCTAATGCATCTGGTTTAAGGATCCAATTCTTCCTTCACATATTTCTGCATCTGTTCACAAAATCTCTTTGACTTCAAAGGAAGCTTTTCAAGAGAAAAAGAAGATACATACAGGAAAAATGGCCATAAATTTTTAGTTTTCCAAAGCCATTTTAATAACTTTTCTAAGGCCATTTTAATAACAGCACTGTGGGAAAGTAAATATCACTCTCAGAGAGCTACAATATCACAGATGATATAATGACTATACATTTATCTGAAGATTTATGTTTTAGAACTTTATTCTGGGTCTGAAAGTGATATATCTTCAACTTAGAACATGTGAAAAATACAGCAAGCTTAAAGAAGAAAACTTAAATCACTTTTAATCCACTATTTAGGAAAACCAAAGAGAAACAAAAAATGTTAAGAATAGTTGTTTCCTTCCAGTCTTTTCTTCTCTTGTACATATATTTATATAAATATTTATTTGCAAATATAATATTATAATTACACTATGAATGCAATTTTATATCTTTTCTCAATTGGTCTTTCAAAAGACTGCACTAGTCTTTCAAACCATCATTTTTAATGACTGAAAATTATAGGGGGTGGGGGAGGGATAAATTAGGAGTTTGGGATTGCAGATACGAACTACTATATATAAAATAGATAAACAACAGGGTCCTATTGTGTAGCACACGGCACTATACTCAATATTTTGTAATAATCTATAAGGGAAAAGAACATGAAAAGAATATATATACATATATAACTGAATCACTTTGCTGTACACCAGAAACTAACACAACATTGTAAATCAACTATACTTCAATAAAAAAAAAATTTTAATTTATATGTAGAACTATGCTTTAAGAAGTGCTCTTGCTTACATTTAATTCATATTCTACTCAAAGCTAAATTAAAGGTTTTGAAACACTAATCTGTTCTGGAAATTCTACAACTTGATACCATCTAGATTAAGAGTTGATTAAGATAACTGTATTCATAAATGCCACTGAAACAACAGTAGAGATTTAAGAATTCTATTCTTTAGCATTTATAATGATTTAATGCCCTAAACTTCCTAGGACAAGCATTAGTGGGCTGTAGTTTGTTTTTCTTTTCTTTTTGATTCTCTACTTCTTATGACATCCTCAACTCTTGAGTTTGTTACAAGAGGAAGTTTGGGTCTAAGACTTAGTTACTTTGTGGGGGGGGGGGACTCAAGACAGAGGGGATGTATATATATATACATAGAGTTGATTCACTTTGTTCTACAGCAGAAACTAACACAACATTGTAAAGCAATTATACTCCAATTAAAAAAAAATAAGACTTAGTTACTCTGAATCCACAGGTTCTAATATGCTACTATTAGCCATAAATATAATAACCAATTCTGGTTCTGTAGAATCCAACCTCAGACTTCAAAGAGAGGAGTATTTGATGTATTTATCTAATTTTGAATCAATTTTTACCTAACAATGCTGCCTGAAATTTCAAACAACATTTAAATAGTTGTTTTGACAAATAACTTTCCAGCGTAATATCCTCTATCCTTACAAGAATCTTGTGAGGCCCATATCAGTGAAGGACACTTAGGTACAGAAAGTTAAGTAATTTATGGGATGATTAAAATAACAAGTTGAACTTAAATCTTGTTTTTCATAATTAATCTCACTGCTTTACTTTGGCTTCACAATCATGGAGCCATAGATTTTCCAAAGCTTGAAGGAACACTGTCAATCAGTCCAACCTTTCCTCCACCCATTTTGCTAAAGAAAATAAATCCAGCGAGTTTAAATGACTTGTCATGCCACACAGCTAGCAAGTGGCAGACAAATCCCTTGACTTCTAGTTTCCTAACTTTCAGTCTAGTGCTCTAATACACCAGTTACCATACAAAATGCTCCTCACACTTACACATTATGACAATGAATATGCCAGGATGCCAGGAAATCACCTAATAGTCACAGAATCCCTAAGATCTCCCTAGTTCCCAAGAGCTATCTCCCAAGAGATGTATGGCAAAGTGCCTACCACTCAGATTGCACTCGCAAAACGTTTAGTAAATGTCTGGGTGAAGTAAAAATCTGAATAAGTGAAAGAGTGTGTGTATATATATATATGTTTGTTTTGTTTTGTTTTTCCCTTTTGCTATGAGGGTAAAATTCTAAATACTGACGGGACGGGTTAAAGGCCGTGTCCATGCTCTCAACACTACAGAGTAATGGTAACAGGAGTGCTGCCAGGACGGGACGACGCCTTTGGCAGCTTGCTTTAATTCTTTCATAGAACCTCCTAGATACAGGTCTACTTCGCGGTAATGAGGAGAAATCAGAGTGGAAGATGCACTGACACTTGCTCAAGTACCGCACTGCCTGAGGGAGGACGTCAAGAGGGTGCACCTACTTAAACGGGTCGATTCCTAAGAGACATCTCTAATTTCTCCGCTGGACCCTTGGCTTGCTATTAGGGAAAGGAGAGTAAAAGCAGCAACGGGATCAAGACAAGGTGTGCAGTGCCGGAGGGACCGGACCTCTGGTATCGTATAACTTCACACACTGCTGGGCTCCCCGCGTTGCCGGGCCAGAGCAGAGGTGCGGCGCTCTCAGGGTGCTCAGAGGGGGAGGGGCTGAGACTAAGTGGGTAAGCGGCGGCGCGTTCCTCCCACCAGGGGCGCGTTACGTCACCGCGAATCCTTGCAACGTCGCCACGCTCCGAGTAGGAAGGCAGTCTTAGGCAAATCGACCTTAGGAACCGAAGGGTTTGGTAGTCTCCAGAGGAAACGGGAAGGGAGAAGCAAACGGAGGGAGGAAAGAGGGATGAGAAGGACCTAGCGGGATGGGAAACTAGTGGAAGAAGGGCCAGCTTCGGTTACCTGGGGAGCGGGAGCAGCTTCGGGTCCTTGATTAAGTGCCCGGATGAAGTTCCAGCACTCACGCGCCTTCCGCATTGAGTGCAGCGCCATCTTGAGAAGGGCGGAGCCGTCTAGTCTTGAGTGACATCTGCTCAGAGAGGAAGTCCCAGATTCGCAGCGGTTTTGCTTGTTGCGCATGCGCACTTGCCCTCGGGGCGGGCCTTTGTGCCAGTGCCTGGGGGCGTCCGGTCTTCGCAGAGCGGGTCGCGGGGTCAGGAACTGGGTGGGGCTTGGCTTTAGCATTTGCCCTGGAGACCTAATATTTGCGCAGGTTTCGTGAAGGGACAGTCTCCTACGAGGATATTAGTAGCAGTGTTTTTTAAACTGGAAGAAAGCCAAGTGAGTTACCTTTCGTATCCTGGCCGTCCTGAGGCAAGCTTTTAAGAAGTTTCTCTAGGAGTGGGACCTCCCCAATCCTGTTAGAGGGCAGTAAGTGGTCTTTTGAGACCTATGTGGCCTCATTAATGCATTCTATCTGCAAACGTTTGTTGAACCCTGCCATCTGCTAGGTACTGAAGGTGCAAAGAAAGATATATCTTGCCTTCAAGTTGTGCACGGGCTAATGGGATAGCAGATAAATAAATGATGCACTGTTTGAGGTGTTAAAAGAAGCAAATGCCGAGATTGGGGAGGTGGGGTGGTTATGACTGGTGCTTCAGCCTGGTCCAAGGAAGGCTTCAGAAAGAAGATGACACTTGATAGAAGAAACTGTTCAGAGTTTTGCCTTAAATTATGAGAAGAGTTAACATGGTACTCCTACTTCTGTTAGTGCACCCAAAAATCTATCAGTAAAAATATAATTGGGAGAGATTCGTCAGAATTCCTTTATGTGTTTTGTTGTATTTATTCATTAGGAAGAGGTAGGAGATAAATGCAGTAAGGATGCTGTTACTCTTAATGGAATTGAAATCTAACAAGGTAAGACAAAACTTATCAATTTATCAATTAAAAACATACAGTAAAAATCTCTTAAGAGTGGTACATAGTACTGGTGAAGTTCAAGCATAAGTGATGTGATACAGAAATAAGCAGGGAAGGAATTGTAGGAATGAGGACAAAACTAAGGATAAAACTAAGGAAATCAAATGCCATTCTTCAACAAAACTAATCAGTTTGGTTTTGTTTCTTTTAAATTTGAGGTGCTTGTAGTACTTCCAAGTATGACACTAATTAGATAAGTCTGGACCTCAGGAGAGAGGTCTGAGCTACAAAACAGATGGTAACTGAATCCAAGGAAATCTTTTGAGACTACAAGGTACAGTTTGTGGAATAAAAGTAGTCGGATGATGGAAATTGAAAGGAGTAGCCAAATAATGTTTAAAAGCCCCCAAAATGAGGTATTACTGAAATCCAGGAAAGAGACCCTGCCAGTGGAAGTGATGATTGATCTTTTTAAAGACACAAGGTATCTCTTGTAAACATGCAGTTTTATAAATGCCTAAATGTTTTGCACTCATATATACGGCAAAGCATTAAAATACAGTTTTTTACAGATATATTAATTAGATTTGATGACCCTAGGAATTAGCAAGATTAGACTTCTGACATCCTCAGCCACCTGGATTATAAGATAAAGCCTAGCAATGATATGAGGGTTTCGACAGAAAGCTGTCACAGGGCCTGCGCACTTTATTTACTCAAGCAGTACGTTTAGTCTTTTATCTCCGAAGACTCACATACATGACTGATAATATTTTCATGGGAGATATTTGCAAGACACTCCCATTGAAGAAGGTATATCAGGACAGCTGTGTGTAATCACTTCAATATCTATATTTTTTAAAGTAAGTTATTTTCACAGGGAACTACTGTATAGCACAGGGAACTATACTCAATATTTTTAAATAACCTATAAGGGAAAAAATCTGAAAAAGTGGGTATATATATATATGTATAACACTGAATCACTTTGCTGCACACCTGGAACTAACACAACATTGTAAATCAACTGTACTTCAAAAAAAAAAGTTATTTTCAAACTTAGAATAAATTGTGTTTCCCACCACAGTGGTGACCTGGTGACTCTTGAGTGTCACTCAGCCAGCATGATGATTTCTTTTGCGTTTCTTACATTTCCCTAGCACCTAGTGTAGTACCTTGCACCAAGTAGGCACATCTTTTAAATCTAAATTTTATTTTGACAAAGTAAGCAATTAATTGACAGGTTGGTATGCTTTTAGCCAGAGGGACAGCTGACAGCAGAAAAGACACTAGACCTATTAAAAGCAAGCTAGTTTTGTCTGCTTTTGCACTTTTTTACAATGGTGGTCTGAAACCTTCTGGTGTTGGCAAAAGTATCACGAAAAAGCTCACCATCATCTAAGCTCACCATCTTCTGCTCTTCTAAGAAGTGCAGTATATTCAGCATATTTTAATGAGTATTGTAAATGTTAATCCTGAATCTTCAGGAAAAGATGTTCTTCAGTGTACCTTTTAAAGAAAAAATTTATAACTTTTGAGAAGTTTCCATATAAAATGGTTAACATTTTAAAGGTTTGTATAATGCAGGGTTAGTTTGATTACATGGGAAGTTCACTTATGGAATATTTCATTGTCCAACATTGTTGTTTAAATGAAGCACCACAGTATTTATTGGCAATATTTTACCATGGCTCTCATTTGGTAAGCCAAAGAGCTTTAGTAAAATGAGATATAAATGTTGTATTGAAAGCAGACTTTAGATATACTTAAAATGAAAACCTTTTATTTTCGTATACTTGTAGCATGCACTGTATGTCTACATATGTTCATGCTTAGAATTTTGAACACTTGTTTAAAATTTGATTTCTCATCAACAGCTTTATTTTATAGTAAGTTCTAGTAATTTTGCTCTTTCCTTAACATTCCCTGAAAATCCCATCTTACTTGAAACAATAGATTAAAACCAGACTGGCAGTTGGGGAACGCTTTCTATTGCAACCATGTGTGTCAGAAGAAAGGATTAGGTTTCCTTGACCAAGAACATCAAGGGGAACCTCCACCTCTGCAGACACACCTCTGTTCCTCAGTAATGGAGAGTTTATATCTAGTTAGATTTAAATGGGATAAGGAAAGAGTTTAAATCCACTCTTAGCTCTGGTAGTATAATCAGCCCTCCAGTCTCAAAGTATCCAATTTTGTTTCTCTAATTTAATTCTAAGTGTCAGGTTGGTATTAGATGCTGATCAAGGTAATGGGGAGTTACCCTACACATTTATTCACTTAAAGAAGAATTTTGCAGAATGCAAAGACTAGATGGCATCTATGTTCAAAACTTACTTGAAGCACAATCCATTCACCTCTGACCTTTCATTTATATTGAATATGTTTTTCAAATACAGAGGGAGGGATTCCACAATGAAGGCAAACCTTTTGCTTCATAATCTGGGGTACAGCCACAGTTCTCTGGCCATACTGTCTTATGCTGGACTCATTGTGACCTAAATCGAACTGAGGCAGAGTCTCCCTTAGAGTGAGATAGTTTCCAAGAGTCACTAAAATACATGGGAAACAAAAATAATGATTTGGAGATTGTTCTTTTACACCTTTGGCTTAATTCTAGTTCTACCCCTCATTTTATATTTGATGAAACTGGTCCAGAGATATTAAGTACCTTAATGAAAAATCACACAACAAATAAGAGCAGGAATAGGAAGGACTTTGATCTCCAGATGAGTGCTCTCCTTTAAGCGACACCACTGTAAAGCTGAAGGAGCTAAGGCTGGGGCTGGTCCAAGCAAGGAACAGTTTGACCTAAGGGCACATCCTTGTCATGCTTCAAAGTCAGAGCAACTAAATGGCTGAGTTTTAAAGGGTTGATGCTCTCATCTCTCCACCCCTAACATTAAAAGATGCTGTTTTTCCCTAGTAATTTTTGGGGAAGCGCAAATTGTAGCATCTTCTTTGTATGAGGGTAGTAATCAGGAGGCTTATCTGGTCTTTGGGAAGGCTACTTAGGTGCTTGAAGGGTGGCATTACTATCACTTTTTTCCTGGAAGGTAAAAAAATAAAATCAAGGGAGAGGCTGGGTGATGTGGATAGCAAAGTAGAATTTTTCTCGGAGTACCTTTTTCTTAAAATTAAGGGCCAATGCCATAGTCTTTTCTAGATTCGCCTTCTTACCTTAAGGACTCTTTCCTATTCCACAGCAATGAAGACATTTTGACCAGGGTTGGGAGAAGGTGGTGAGGATGGGGAGAGCCAGAGCAGACATAAGTGAATAATTTACAGTTATTGATCTTCAGACAACTGACTCCATTACTTGTAGAATCCTTCATGTGCGGTACCAGGAAGAAGACTGATTATATGGGGGTGTTGCAGGCCCTGGGATTCCTGTTCATTTTTCATGTTTTCTCTCCATACTCTTTTCCAAACTGCTTTTCAACATTAGAATACAGATCTTCAAAGAAGACAGAGAATTGCTGCCTTATTTAAGTATGGATCTAGAATGGAGAGCATAATTTTGGAGGAATGTAAGAGATTTTTTTCAATGTCCCCCATCCCCACTGTCCACCCGCAGTCTTAGGACATATGTTCCGTGGAGGAAATGGAGCTTAGCAATGAGCAAATTAAAGTTTTGAAGGAACATCTTACTTTGTTATCTCTCTTTGCATGCCATATCTTTTCCAGGTGGTATGGCCCTAAAGACAAGATCCGTATGTTATCTGCACACTCATGCTATTTTTAAATTACCACCCTTTGCTCTCAGCTACTTCAAAACTAGGGTGAGTAGGCTTCCCTCTTCTGGATTTATGTTTTACAAAAAGAACTATAGCAAGGTCTCCAAAAAGCTTCCTGGAGTGTCTTTAGATAAGCTCTTTTCTATTTTGTCTATGTAATCAGACTACATCAGATTCCTGCCCACTCTGTACCTGTCTGGTGTGATTCTAGGATCCTAGCTGTGACCACTGAAAGTCAGACATAATCCTTAGGTCTTGATCTTTCTAAAAACAGCACCAAAAGATAGCTTAATCTCTCTAAAAACAGGGAGGGTGTTACCCTCACTGTCTCTGTCAAACCCCATCTCTAACCAGTTAGATTCTGTTGGACTTTCCGAAACTCAACTGACAGTTGCAATCAGTGATTTTTTTTTCACTTTTTGTCCTTAATAAGTAGAACTGAGCATGAATTTGGAGAAAATTTGTATGGTGGTTCCATTACTGATCTCAGTGAACCGTTTAATCTTCATATGCCTCTTTTCCTTGTGTAAAATGAGTAAAAAGCAGGAGGGCTAAGTGACATGAATTGTAACTCTTGTGATTCTAGAAACTAGTTTTTGTCCCAGAATCTAACTGTCCCAAATCAGACTCATTTAGAAGTATAGAGATGGGTATTAGAGTCAGGATCCATATTTCAAGCATATGCCCTGACCCATGTCCCTGGCAGATACTGACATACAGATATTGAGAACAGGCCTCACAATTTTTTCAAGACTGTACCCCAGGCAGCTACTCTCAACCGAATAAAATTGGGCCTACTTGTCATCCTGGCATGGCAGGGTTAGGTTTACGAAAAACAGAGAATATGAACCTTTTCTCACCCAACTGTGAACATGAAGTGGCTTTTCGAAGATCACTTTTCAAAGGGTAGGTGGGAAGAGTATCTTGACCTGTTTTCATCCTCTGTAGCTACTTTAGGTAGCAGTTTGCTTACCTCCCAACTACACTGCTTTTTGTTGTTTCTCAGAAATATACTCATTATTTTGTAATTGTCAATCACAATGACTTATAGGACAGTTGCTAATCCAAGAGTTTTAGGAAGGGTTACCTAACAGATGCTGTGATCTTTAGGAGAGGAATGTAGCCACTGTCCATCCACAGCTTGGCAGGTGTGGGGAATGGGAATAGCCCTGCCTGTCTCTCCTCCCACACTCTGATCTTCTGACCTGTTGGTTCCTCTCATTTGCTGAACTCCAGGGCAAAGGAACATGATTTATCTGCTCCATAAGGGTCAGTCCTTACCCCTACTTCCCAAGAAGTACACGACAGGTTGCAAAATGGTACACAGTGCATCTGGATGGCCAAATGGAAATATTCAGTACAGAACTATCCATTTATAGAACTAGAAATATAACTGTAAAACAAAGTGAAAAAACTCCCAGTCTTGTTAGGATAACTTTTTTTTTTAGGATAACTTTTAAGCAGGCATTAAACTTGATGGAAAACCATGTTTTCATCTCTAACTTAGCAGAGTACTTGGGACATCAGAAAAGGGCTCAATAAATATTGGCAGATTGATTAAATGAACAAATGAACACGTGAGGAGAAGGAGGGAGGTGTGCAGTGGGATATTTTAAAGATAGTGCAGGGAATTAGGAAAAAAATGTAAAGCCTAAAATAAGCCCTAGAAGCATTTTTTAAATCTCTGATATATGCTTGCTTTCTTGTGGTTTGCTTTTTCCACTAACAGGCAGAATGCATAAAATATTCTGATTAGTTGAGGCTTATTACTTAGGTTCCAGCTAATGTTTTATATATAAATCTAAATTACCGCTCTTCTTCCCTTCTGCTTCTCTTTCTGTCTGGTCAAATCCCTGTGGGAGGGAGTAACATTCCTGTGGTGGGTAAAATAATTTCTATGGAAATTATTCAAAATGCAACTTCAGTAAACACTATGTGAAGCTATGATTTATTTCTGGATTCCGTCCTTGTGCTTGCGTCATCTCCCTATTTATCATCAAGTTCTCTGTTTGCTGGCATCTCTTTTTAAGGATTTGTCGATATCAGTTTTGCGTCTCAGAGGATAAACTTCCGTCAGGAGGGTTGAAGCAACCGGAAGCAAGAGAGGAAAGCTTGTGTGAGAAGAGATTGTGTCCCAAGAGGCAATGGGTGTACCGAACTTTATTCCCAGTCCCAGCTCTGCCGTAACTTGTAAAGTGACATTGAAAAGTCCTTAACCTCTCAGCTTGCTTTTTATCTGAAAAAGTGGGAGTGGTTGAAGCGGATGATGTTCAAGGTTCCTTCCTGCCCTTAACTATATAAGCTTACACTCAGGCAGGTGTTACGTGTTTAACCCAAAGATCTCCCAGCGCTTTGGAAATATATCTACAGGCTGATAGGCTGAACTATCTTCACATTTTGACAGATGGTCCCACTGGGACCTCGGTGACTATTGAATCATTTCATTCTAAATCTGTGTAAGATCCAGAAACTGTGTCTCGAGTAGCGTGTTGGAGGAATCGAACCAAACTGACTAACTTGAAGAGTGTTGTTAGTGAGAAAATCATTAGATGATAAATCCAAAACAAAGGTGGAAAAAACGAGTCTTCTGATATCATCACATGCATTGGAGTAGGGGGAGATGGCGTTTGGAAGCTGGTGCCAGGGAGAGAACCTAGAGGCAGAGGAAGAACTGGAGGAGATGGGAGATCATTTAACTGTAAAGGTTGTCCGGCAAATGTGCTTTTACTTTTATTGATTCATGCTATTCACTCATTCAAAAATCATTTAACGTATGCTTACTGCATGCCCATGAAACTGAAGGGCTAAAAATGTAATCTTTGTGTCACTACAGGTACCATGCAATGCTTCTTCTATGTTATCACATGTACCACCTTCTTTTCTTGGCTCTAGTTTCTTAGTTCCCACTCTGAAACCTCAGAGACAAAGGACTTGGAAAGCCAGCATTTTTCCCTGCCTCTCTCCCACCCTTCCTTCCTACCTTCTTCCCACACTTATTGACCACCAACTGTTAACCTGAGACTGTCTAAGTTACTGGGGAACCATGGAGGATAAAGACATGGATTCCACCATGGAGAAGCTTGAGTATTGCAGGGAAGATTTCTTATAAACTTGCTAAAATACAGTAGTATAGGTGCCATTCTAGAGCATGGACATGGTAGTGTAAACTCAGGTCCCCCAATTTCTAAAAAGTGGCAACCAGATCACTCAATATGAGTCCACAAAGCCCCTGACAGAACAAGGATGCACTTCTTGGGACATCCCTTCTGGTCGACATGCACAGCGCCCACACCAGCCCCGGCTACACCTGTCAATTCTATTGTCACTGTAGTCACCTAAATAAAAACAAAATCCACATGCCTAGGGCACAGGTCACACAAAATAGGACTGTGGTTCCTCCTCAAAGAATAACACCCCTTTAGAACTTATTTTATCCCTCTTGTCTTAGAACCACTAGGGAATCAAGGAGGGAAGGTAAAGAAGGGGGTCTCTGGCTCTGATCTTTACTGGGTTAGGAGGATCCCTCTCCCATCCTGTTGTGGCTCCGTTTGTTAATAAGTCTCTCTTCCTAGAACACTCAGCCTAGGTCTCATAGATTCTCAGACATTTCCGTTTGTCTGACACTCAACACCAGGAGGCGGTGGGGTGAAGTTTGACAACATGATGCTAATAACACACACTCTTCAGGGCTTGACATTCTGTTATTTACTCATCTGGCAGAAACTTACTGGGTGTCTATCCCGTGCCAGCCACCACGCTAAGCACTAAGTATACAAAGCCGAATAAGATACTATCTGTGCTCTTCCAGATCACAATTTAATGAGGGAAACTGCAAACACAAACTATTACAGGGAAAGTGTCTTTATAGCAAGAAGATCCTTTAATTTCCTTCAAATCACACTTTAGGGACAGCCCTGGGTCCACTATTTACTATTTGGATGACCTTGGACAGGCTTCCGAAGGGTATTTGCCCCACTTTCCTCACCCAAAGATGCCAAGTTCCCCAAGTGCCCCGACAGCTCTGAGAGGAGCACTGAGCTGACTGGTGAATGGAATTTCAAATTGGAAAGAGGAGCAGGATGCTCTTAAGAGGGATAACTACATGCGTGAAGGAAGCATGGATATGCAAATAGAAAGGCATACAGAGGAGTGAAGATAGGGGAATAAGGTATTAACACGTCTCCCTGCATCTGTTCTTGTCCCCTTCAGTTTATTCTCAACCGGCAGCCAGAGCAACCCATTAAAATGTGTGTTATTGGGCTTCCCTGGTGGTGCAGTGGTTGAGAGTCCGCCTGCCGATGCAGGGGACACAGGTTCGTGCCCCGGTCCAGGAGGATCCCACATGCCGCGGAGTGGCTGGGCCCGCTGAGCCTGTGCGTCCAGAGCCTGTGCTCCGCAACGGGAGAGGCCACAACAGTGAGAGGCCCGCGTACCACAAAAAAAAAAAAAATGTGTGTAAATTGTAAATCATGGTCACTCCTCTGCTCAAACCCTCCAGTGGCTTCCCAAGTCCTTCCCAAGACCTATAAGGCCCAGATGATCTGTATTCTCCATCCCAGCCTCCCTTTCTGACTCCTTTGCCTATTGCCTTCCTTTTACCTTGCTCTGCTGTGGACACTCTGGTCTCCTCACCAGCCCTCAATGCTTATCACCATCTAACATATTTTACTTAATTTACTTTCTCATTCTCTAGAATGTAAGCATCATAAAAACAGGGACTTTTGTCTGTTTTATCCTGTATCTAAAATTTAGAAAGTGCATGACTAATAACATACTTGCTAAATGAATTTCTCCAGTTTGTGGCTTAGGAAACTAAGATCCAAAGAAAGAAAGTGAATGAGGTCAAAGTGCTCCTTCGAAGGAGAGTCTGGACTTAGTAAGACTTAGATCTTCTGTCTCTCTGTTCCACAGACTCTATGGTAGACAGAATAATGGGCTCCAGAGATGTCTACATCCTAAAGCCCAGAAACATATGGCAAAAGGGACTTTGCAGATGTGATGAAGTTAAGGATCTTGAGATGGGGAGATCCTTCGGATTGTTGGCTTAACTTCTGACATTCCTTCCCTCAGCCTCTTCAACTCTTAGATTTATTTATTCACTCATTTATTCACTCAACCAATATTTACTATATATATATTGATAGATCTGTTTTAGCAGAAGAAAAATGAGGATATGAAAGGGTCACTTTTACATCTCTATGTAGTGTTTTTTAAGCCATGGAATTTTACTTTGGGGATTTCTAGTGTTTTTTAATTTAAAAGATAGAAAAAAAAATATCTTCTGAGAGATACTCTGAGCCACACACTGTGGTAGATATTGGAGATAAAAGAAAAGTCTTGCGGGGCTTCCCTGGTGGCGCAGTGGTTGGGAGTCCGCCTGCCGATGCAGGGGACACGGGTTCGTGTCCCGGTCCGGGAAGATCCCACATGCCGCGGAGTGGCTGGGCCCGTGAGCCATGGCCACTGAGCTTGCGCGTCCGGAGCCTGAGCTCCGCAACGGGAGAGGCCACAGCAGTGAGAGGCCCGCGTACAGAAAAAAAAAAAAAAAAAAAAGAAAAGTCTTGAACTACACACACTTAAAGTTTTATAAGGGTGACAAGTGAACAGAGAATCAGATTGCCCCACCTCAAGCAAATGTTACCAGGGAGGGAAGCAGGGTTTCGGTGGAGGCCCAGAGGGGGGAATCTAACTCCGCCTGGAGGACAGCGTTGCAGTGGAGGTAGTGAGTAGAGAATCCCAAAAGTAATATCTCAGTTGAGTAGTCTGATCCTTATCAAGGTTTGCCTATCCCTGGCATCGGTTGTTTTGCTAACCAGAGCCAGCTCTTTTGTGGATGCCTTCTCCCCACTGTCCTGCTGTCCCTGCTTGGTCCCTTCACTCACTGCCTCCCATGCCCTGGCATGACACAGGCATTTTCAGGCCCTTTCCCATGAATCTGTTTAGAGCCAGCACCCTGTACAGCTCAAGAGGAGTCACAGTTCATGGTGAGATAAGGGAGGGACTTGGAAGAAAACATGATGAATGTGGACAAAGCCAACGGGGAAATATGCATGTTTTCATTTGCTTTCCCCAAACAAGATGCTTTCACACCACTTTCCATAATTCAAACAGTATGTTTCTCCTTAACATACTGTGAAGATGTGGTGGCTATCTATTGTAAAGCCACATGAGACATGTTTTTCTCCCAAGATGGGGTTAGCACCCCTCCTGGTGCTTCCTTCAGCACCATGTGCGCCCATATTTTATAGAGTCTCTCATACCCTACCCCAATCCCAAGACTGTCTGTGTTCTCCTAAGGACTCCTAAGATCCTTCTAGAGCATCCACCAGCCTTGCCTGAGGTTGTATGGCACATGCCCTGCACACAGGGAATGCTCAATAAATACTTGCTTAATTGCACTGAATACTATAAAACAGTGTAGGTACTAGTTTGGGCAAATTTTGAAACATCTGAAGTCAAGCTCTCATTTTGGAAGGCTGAAAAATCATTTTCAATTTTAATTTATTATTTCTAAGAAAACAAAAATGTTCCCACAATTCTCAAATTAATATTCACCAGTGACATTTTCAACTTGATTTGAGAGGCTGAGGAGGGAATGTAGGTTGCATACATATAAAAATTATATTTTAATTGCCCTCTAACTTTTGGCTATGTGTAAAGAAGAAACGTAGGATATATGAGGGAAAAATGCTTTGAAAACTCTAAAGTGAGTTGCAGATGTTAGTGTATGTTTTCACACAACTAAAGCAGAAACCGCCTATGCCCTCAGTCCCTTGCAGACTGAAGCAGACATCAGTGTTTGGATGGGATACAGGAATGGTGGGAGGAATGGTTACTTTTTGCACAGAGAATTCAATTGTTCTGGGCTTAGCCAGGATGCAGATGGTTTTCCATTGCTGGAATTGGTCAGGGATGGTGGGGGAAGCGCTTAGGCATGGCTTTCACTGAATTGGCAATGCAGGCCTTCAAGAAATCTTTGAACAATAACACTGTTCAGGTACCTACTTGGAGAAGTCAACTGCTTGACTCGTTTTTTTACAAGTGACAGTGACACGTCTCGGTGCCATTTCATACCATCCCTGACTTCTCAGAAGCAGCTGGCGCCAGTTGTCTTCCCTGGCAGGGATCGCTAGCCCTGGCTTTGCGACAGTCCAGAGAGCCTGCAGTTCTCCAGGGGAATTGCAAAATACTTTTAAATATTCTAAAAATGAAATTAAATATTCATTTTATTTTAATTTACATATGCCATCCAGTACTTTTAGAAGATGTCAGTACTGTGGAATGACATGGCCAACCGTCATATGTTTCAGCTCTGAAATACAGCTGTGAGTTCTCAGAATAAGATGCTGATGGCCCTGTGTCCAGTGCTGTCCGATTTTCACCTTGGCTAGTGTGCAGGTTATTTATCTTTCCGTGTGGCTGTAAAAAATTTTATAGGTCCAAGATGGTCAGATATTATTTCATAAAGCCTTATTCTAGTGAGTCCTAGTAATTCTTAATCTTTCTCAAATAATCGTCAAATCTTCTCCAATAACAAAATAACTAAGCACATTTTACAATTGTAATGTAATTTTTGGTATGAGAAAACTATTTCCTGGTCTCCAGGGTATAGAAAGTAAACATATAACAAACAATTAGGAATGTTAGAATCATGGTGGGGGGGGCAGACATTCTGTGCATCTCCATCCCAAGCTCTCCACCTCAAATTTCTTGCTCTTTTTTACTTTTTGCTTAAGCTTATCTTGGTGTGTTGCCTGGGAGTTTAGATGTTTTATTATAACACAAAAAAATTACATGAGACAAAGCCCAACTTGATTTTCTTTTCCCTTCCAGTCCTACTATAATTTAGACAAAACTCAGCCATTTTCTTCCATTATGTAGAATGGCTACTGAAAAGGAAAGATGTAGAAAAAAGAAAACTTTCTGGAAACAGTGAGAAACAAATGCATCATGATCTACTTAACAGAGAACTGTGGGTAAGAGTCATGCACAAGAACATGGAAATGGCTTCTTGACAATATCTTTTTTTTTCAGTTTTAAAAGGAATGCATGCACATGGTAAACAAAAATAATTCAAATTGTAAGGAAAATACAAAACAAGATGTAAAAATTCTCTTCTCCAATATCCTATCCCAGATCCTGAATCCTGCTGCCCAAAGAACTGTTAGTCGTTTGTTATGCATCCTTCCGGAAGTATTCTGTGCATATGACAAAGATGTCACAAAACCTGCATGCTTTTCTTCCCTACAAGCTCTACAACTTCATTTTTTCCCTTATTGTGTCATGAGCATCTTAACGTATCAGCAAACGTTTATAACTCAGTTTTAAAGAAAATGATATGCTTCATAGTATTCCATTAAATGAGAGTATCGTTATTTGTTTATACGATCTCTTTTTGGTAGACATTTTGGATTGCTTTTAGATCGTTACTATTTCAAACATCACTTCAGTGAACACTTTTGTAAATAAGTATTTGTACACATGACAAAATAATATCTGCAGGGTTAATTTCCAAAAGTGAATTCTGAGGTTATGTGTATTTGCATCTTGAAAACTATCTCCTCATTTATCTCCAAAGATGTTAACCTATATGTACACACAGCAACAGTGCATGAGAGTGTGTTTCCCACCTGCTCTCATCACTAGAAATTTGTTTTTAGAAATAACTATATAAACACTATTATAGGTTACATCTGGGGTTCAAGAAAGGACTTTTACTTTTTGCTTTCATAGACATCTGAACTATGTAAATTTAATACAGTGATGATGTTTTCTTTTGTAATTAAAAAAGATTAAAGATTCAGAACACTTGGTTGTAACTGTTTGGCGATAAAATTTCACTTGTAAAGTAAAGCCCAGAATATGAGACCATTCTCAAAAGAAGACCATGGGAGGGGAGCAGTCAGAGGCAGAGTTCTGTTTGATACGAGCAGACTGATGGAGGGGAAGGGAATACACCTTATAGGCTACTCACCTGTGAGAACTAGAGGACGTAACTGTGGTATCAAGATGTAGGAGCCCAGAGATAGCTGTAAATCTCTTGCAATGTTACTATCTTTCCCATGAGGTCATAATCCCTGGAATGAGGGCTTATTTTTACAAGCTACACCTATAATGCAAAGGACAAGTCTAAGGACAATACAATCTATGCTTCTCATTTTAAGTTTTTTGGGAATAGAGTCTGCTCAGTTCCTCTTTTCCTCACATAGACTGGAAAACTTAGATCTATCCCCAGCTTTACAAATTTTCTTTAGTTTAGAAAATCCACATGTCCCACTCTCAGAATCATTACTGTAGTAGAAGAGTTTTTTTTTTTTTTTTTTTCAGGGCAAGAATTCTTTGTAAAACAGTATCCAGATTCAGGGTAAAATATCTGAGTCATAACAATTTAAAGCCCAATCTGGTCTGCTACCAAAGATGTTTCTACAACATCAAGTATCTCGTATGCAATTGATAAATAAGAAAATAACGTGGAATTTGTAGAACTCAAACTTGATTTTCCTAGGGAAGGAGAGCTAGAATAGCTGGAATAAAATTATAACCTTCAGTATGAAAGAAAAAAAATTTAGTGTGGCTACTGCTAAGCAATAGTTCTTTCAGCTGTATTTTAAGAAATTTAAAAATAAGTGCTTGATTGCTGGTGGTAGTACAAAATTGTATAAACCAATGAAGTGGAATTTAACAGCACCTAGCATTTAGTCTTGATTTTAGGCCAAATAGTGTCCCCTCCCAAATTCATATATTAACGTTCCTACCCCCAGTACTTCAGAATGTGACTGTATTTGCAGAAAGGACCTTTAAAGAGGTAATTAAGGCAAAATGAGGTTCTATAGGTGCACCCCAATCCGATACAACTGGTATCTTTGTAAGAAGAGGAGATTAGGACACAGACAACAAACAGAAAGAGGAAAGACCATGTGAGCACACAGCAAGAAAGTGGCTATCTGCAAGCCAAGGGGAGAGGCCTCAGAATAAACCAAACTTATGGAAACCTTGATGTTGGATTTCTAGCCTCCAGAACTGTGAAAAAATTAATTTCTGTTGTTTAAGCTACCTAGTCTGTAGTATTTTTTTATGGCAGCCCTAGCAAACTAATACACTCTTGGATGTATACTCTGGAGATATACTGCCACAAAGAAAGAAACAATATATAATTAAAATTATTCATTGTGATAATATTTATGATAGCAAAAAAAAATGGAAACATCATAATTTCCTTCCACAAGAGACTGGTAAGCTATGGTATATCCATACAATGGAGTATGATGCAGCCATAAAGGACAGTGAGGAAGACCTCTGTGAACTGGTATGAAGTGATTTCCAGGATATACTCTTAAGTGAAATGAACAAAAAAATCAAGGTGTATCTGAGTATATGTAGTATATTACGTTTTGTGTTAGAAGAAAGGAGAAATAAAAATATGTGTATTTGCTTATTTTTGCACAAAACAGACACGGAGGAAAGATTTTAAAAAGTGGCAGTAGTACTTGATATAGGGTAAGGGGTAGGTAATGAGCTCAATAAGATAGGGATGGGGAGTGTGATATCCCTGAGTATATATTTCATGTAGTTTGAATTTTTAAATTACATAGGTGTTTTACAAATTCAAAAATAAATTAATTTGAAAAGATTGAAAGTCTTATTTGCAAGGCAGAAATAGAGACACAAATGTAGAGAATAGATGTATGGATACCAGGGGGAAAGGGGGAGGGGTGGGAAGAATTGGGAGACTGGGGTTGACACCTATACATTATTGATACTATGTATAAAATAGACAACTGATGGGAACATACTGTATAGCACAGGGAACTCTACCTAATGCACTGTACTAACCTAAGTGGGAGGGAAGTCCAAAATGGAGGGGACATCTGTATGTGTATGGCTGATTCATTTTGTTGTGCAGTGGAGGCTAACACAAGATAGTAAAACAACTGTACTCCAATAAAAATTAATAAAAAAAGAAAAGCCTGAAAGAAGTTAACCCTAAAATTGAATACCATCAGAAAAAAATAAACCTGTTTATCAAGTTGATAAACGTAACCATGCAGCTAAAAAGAATTAAGGTAACTTTTGAACACAGTAACCTGAATGGGATGCAGTCTAAAGATCTTTAACAAAATCTGGAACTTAGTTGGTTTGTTGTTAGCATTGGTATTGGAGTACTGAAATAATTTTATTTGCATTGTAGGACAGAGCAAGAAAAAAGTGTAGAGATACTTCGGAACTCGAAATATGCAGTGAAGAAAGATAAGAAAGAACCCTGAAATTGGAGGACACCGTTATGAACTCTGTGTCTAGCACACCTAGAAATTAGGTCTTAGTTTCTAAATACCATTTGTCAAAAAACAACAAGGCTTCTTGGGTAGTTGGTCAGGTCTAGGTTTGGAGCAGGGAAAGCATAAGATAACCCCAGAATATATAGTACCAGAAATCAAGGGAGTGCTCAAAGACTAAAAATTACATGTCTGAAGGACACAGACGAGGTCTTGAAAGGACTGCTAATGGCCACAGTTGAGACAATTTGAGCATCCCAAAGAATAACATACAACACATTAATATAATAATGTAACACATTGAATTTTTAAAAATCCTTATGTCCATAGTGATACTACAAAAAAGCAAGGCAGGAGGTGGGAGGAAAGTTATATAGAAGGGATGATAAAAGTACAAATTTATCATTTTGCAACCATCAGTGCAATAATTGAATCAGGTGAAGCTCATCAATGGTGGATGTTAACTAGACTTATTGTGAGGATCATTTCGGTATATATACATACATCAAATCATTGTTTTGTACCTCAGAAACTAATATAATGTTGTATGTCAGTTATATCTCAATTTTAAAAATAGACAAAAAAAGATCACCAATGGTAAACTGTTATTGGAGAGCAGAGTATCCATACAACTCAAAATATCACATCACAGATTGCTTATTAATTACAAAGGGAAAAAGATATCTTTACAATGAAGAAATTCAGCAAATGCCTCTTAACCAAATGATTAAACTTACCATGCCCAATGGGACAAATGACATTAGGTATATCTACCATGCTATAGTGGGAAGTGTATATCACCTATGTAGGATACATGCCAAAAATATCCAACCTGTATACAAACTTGAGGAACCAGTCAGACAAATCCAGATTGTTGAATATCCTTCAAGATACTGGCATGGATTGTTGAAAAAGGTCAATGCCATAAAAATTTTTAAAGACTTGGGGGAGGGGGACTCTTTCAGATCATAGGAGATGAAAACTAAATGAAAACTAAATGCAGTGCATAAGACTTGATTTGAAACCCTAGATTTCCTAGATTGAAAAAAAAAGAAAGATAAAGACATTATTAGGTCAATTAAGGAAATTTAACTATGGGCTGTATATTAGATAATATTATTGTGTCAGGGTTAATTTTATTGGTGTGATAACAACATGGAAAGATATTGGGTTGGCCAAAAAGGTCGTTCGGGATTTTCTTTAACATAGAAAACCCGCACGAACTTTTGGCCAACCCACAGAATAATCACCTAATTTCTCTGATACCTGCTGAAGTACTTAGGGTTGGATTGTCATGATTTGTGTCTGTAACTTAAATGGTTCAGCGAATAAATAACCTCTTGCAGTTTTATAATTTTATGTTTTACATTTAGATGTATAATCCATACTGAGTTATTTTTTAGTATATGGTGTGAGTTATGGATTGAGGTTCACTTTTTTGCATGTGACTATAAAAGTGTTTCAGCAGCTTTTATGGAAAGACTGTCTTTCTATGCTTAATTGCCTTTGTACCTTTAAAAATCAGTGGACCATATGCGTGTAGGTCTATTTCTGGCCTTTCTATTTTGTTGCATAGACCTATTTATCTTCCTTGACACCAGTACCACGCTGTCTTGATTACTACAGCTTTGCAAGATGTCTTAAAGTCAGGTAGCATAAGTTCTCCAACTTTGTTCTGCCTTTCCAAGTGTTTTAAGTATTCTAGGGCCTTGTCATTTCACCCAACTTTTATTATATTTTTTATTTAAGTATAGTTGACTTACAATATTATGTTAGTTTCAGGTGTACAACTTCACATAAATTTTGTAATCAGCTTATCAATTTCTACAAAAAAGCCTGTGGGTATTTTGATTGGGAGAGCATTGAATCTATAGATCAATTTGCAGAGAAATGACATTTTTTCCTACATTTTTAAAATTGAAGTATAGTTAATTTACAATGTTGTGTTAATTACTGCTGTGCAGCAAAGTGATTCAGTTATACATTCTTTTTTTAAAAAATATTATTTTCCATTATGGTTTATCACAGGATATCAAGTATAGTTCTCTGTGTTATACAGTAGGACCTTGTTGTTTGACATCTTGACAATATTGAATCTTGTGACCGTGAATTCTATGTATTGCTCCATTTATTTAGGTCTTTAAAAACTTCTCTCAGCAATATTTTTCAGTTTGCAGTATATAAATATTAAACATCGTTTGTCAGGTTTATTACTATTTTGTATTTATATTAAATGGTATTTTAAAATTTCTAATTGTTGCTAGTACATAGAAGTACAATTGATTTTTGTGTATTGATCTTGTATCTTGCAAGTTTACTAAACTTATTTGTTCTAGTAGCTTTCTTGTAGCTTCCCTAGGATTTTCTACATAGATGATCATGTCATCTGTGAATAAAGGCAATTTTACTTCTTCCCAAGGGAACACCCCTCCCTGCCTCCTTCCTTCCTTCCTTCCTCCCTTCCTGCCTCCCTCCCTCCCTCCCTCCCTATGGTACTAGTTAGAACCTCCAGTATGATGCTGAATAGAAGTGATGGCCCAGACATCTTTGACTTTTTTACTGATTTTAGAGGAGTAGTATTTAGTCTTTCACCATTAAGTATGATATTAGCTGTAGGTTTTTGTGGATGCTATTTATCAAGTTGAGAAAGTTTTCTTCTAGTTTGCTGAAACTTTTTTTTTGATCAGTAATGGATATTGGATTTTGTGAAATGTTTTTTCCCTCTATCTTTTGAGGTAATCATAGATAGATCATTTTTTTTTAAACATTAGCTCAGATTCCTAATTTTTTTTAAATAAATTTGTTTATTTTTGGCTGTGTTGGGTCTTCGTTTCTGTGCGTGGGCTTTCTCTAGTTGCGGCAAGTAGGGGCCACTCTTCATGGCGGTGCGTGGACCTCTCACTATCACGGCCTCTCTTGTTGAGGAGCACAGGCTCCAGACGCGCAGGCTCAGCAGTTGTGGCTCACGGGCCCAGTTGCTCCGCAGTATGTGGGATCTTCCCAGACCAGGGCTCGAACCCGCGTCCCCTGCATTGGCAGGCGGATTCTCAACCACTGCGCCACCAGGGAAGCGCCGATAGATCATTTTTTAGTCTTTTTTTTTTTTTTTTTGCCTCTATATGTCTGAAAAAGTATTTTACTTTAATTTTTAAAGGAATTTTTATGGACTACAGAATTCTAGTTTAACAGGTTTTTTTTTTCCTTTGAATACTTTAAAGATGCTCTACATTATCTAAAAATCTATGTCACCCTTATTGCTGTTTCTCTGAATGTAAAGAATCATTTTTCTCAGGATTCTTTTAACATTTTCCCTTTATCACTAGTTTTAACAATTTGATTATGTGCCTTGGTGTAGTTTTCTTCATGTTTCTTGTGTTTGAAGTCCATTGAGTTTCCTGGAACTATGGGTTTATATTTTTCATCGAAGTTAAAAATACGTTAGACATTACTTTTTCAGATATTTTGTATTTCCTCCTTGCCTTCTTTCCTTTAATAACTCCAATTTCACACATAGTTGGCTTTTTGAAGTTGTCCCATGGTTTATTTTTTTCTTCTTTAAAAAAAAAAAAATTCTGTGCTTCATTTTGGATAGTTTCTATTGCTATGTTTCCAAGTCCACTTACTTTCCTTCCATGATGTCTAATCTGCTGTTAATCCCATCCAGGGTATTTTTCATTTTAGACATTTTAGTTTTTATCTGTAGAAATTCAATTAAAAAAAAACTTCCACATCTTTAATATGTTCAATCTTTCTTTTAGTTTTTTTGAACATATAGAATACAGTTATAACTGTTTTACTGTCCTTATTTATTAGTGCTATCATCTATGTCATTTTGTAGTATATTTTGATTGATTGGTTTTTCCTCTTAATTATGGATTTTATTTTTCTGACTTTTTGCATGTCCGGACATTTTTGATTAGATAATGAACATTATGAATTTTATCTTGCGTGATGTCAGATATTTTTATGTTCTTTTTTTTTTTTTACATCTTTATTGGAGTATAATTGCTTTACAATGGTGTGTTAGTTTCTGCTTTATAACAAAGTGAATCAGTTATACATATACATATGTTCCCATATCTTTTCCCTCTTGTGTCTCCCTCCCTCCCACCCTTCCTATCCCACCCCTCTAGGTGGTCACAAAGCACCGAGCTGATCTCCCTGTGCTATGCGGCTGCTTCCCACTAGCTATCTGTTTTACGTTTGGTAGTGTATATATATGTCTGTGCCACTCTCTCACTTTGTCACAGCTTAGCCTTCCCCCTCCCCATATCCTCAAATCCATTCTCTAGTAGGTCTGTGTCTTTATTCCCGTTTTACCCCTAGGTTCTTCCTGACATTTGTTTGTTTGTTTTTCTTAGATTCCATATATATGTGTTAGCATATGGTATTTGTCCTTCTTTGTTCTGGGATATGGTTAAGTTATTTGGAAACAGTTGATACTTTTGGGTCTTGCTTCTAGGCTTTGTTTGGTGGGACCAGAACAATATTTAGCTTAGGGTTAATTCTTGCCCATTCCTGAGTCAAGAATCTTATTACTAACCTCAGCTTCACAAATTATGAAATTTTCCACTCTGGATGATGGGAATGGCCACTCTCCTGACCCTGTATGAACCCCTGAATAGTTTGCTCTTATTTCATAAGGCGGTTCATTTCCTAGTCTCAGGTAGTTTACCCACTGACATGTTTAATCAGTTACCTACTGAAACCTCGAAAGGGACACTGTAGTTCTCAGTTCTCTGTGCAGTTCTCTCCTCTCTAGTTCTCTGCTCTGAGAATTCTAGCCACATTGGCTGACCTGAACTCCCAGCTCTATCTCCTCAACTCTTCTCTCTGCATCGCAGACTGGAAACTCTGTTCAGACAGTAAGCTAGGCAATCATAGGGCTTTCTCAGAGATCACTGACATTCATTGCTTATTTCCAATATCTTGAGAGCTATTGTTTGATTCATATATTTGTCCAAGCCTTTTGTTGTTACTGTTGTTGTTGTTTTTTACACAGCAGAGCAAACCTAGTCCCTGACACTCCATCTTGGCAGAAGCAGGAGAAATTTGTATGCATTGTATGCATTTTAAAATTTCCCCTGAGGCAAACCTCCAGCTGATCGGCTTTTCCTGAGCTGTTCAAGTTATCTCCCACATGACTATTACTGTTTTTGTTAGTTACAAAGTTGAATATGTTATTTCTCTATTTCCCTTCTATTTTAACCTGCAATTTTATGGTATACAGTGTTTCTGAGGAATGAGTATATTGTAGTATAACAGTTATAACCTATACAATTTAAGGACATATGCTATGGTTGGCATATACCTTAAGCAAAAGCAGAAAATACAAAAAGATATGTTTTTACTAACACTTTCAAAACTGAAACTAACTGGTCAGATCTTTGAGGGTAGGTTTCATTTTGTGTGAGTCATTTTATTTCCTCCCCTGTAGTGCCCGGCACATAGATCTTCCAAATCATTTGTTGAATTGTTATAATAGATTTGTTGGTAGTACAGGAATATAGTATTATTTTCACTGTTAGGATTATGACTAGCTATTGTGTATTAACTGTCTACTCTACGTTAGGCTCTCTGCCAGGCACTTTATATAATATCTAATCCAGTCTTCACTATTGCTCTGTGATAGAGAGATTTTTAGTCTCTCTTTATAGACAAGGAAATGGATTCAGGGGAGTGTAAATAACTTGTTCAGGATCCCACGGCTAGTAACTGACACTATTGAGATTCCAAACTCAGTTCTATCTGATTCCAAAGCCAAAGCTCCTTGTACTACTTCATATTACTTATGCTGTTTCATAACGCATAACGAAGCTTAGTGGTTCATTTCTCTAACAGGAACTCTCTTATTTTTCTTTCGTTCTCTTACGGAAGGGAATAAAAAGAAAGTTGTTTTAGGACAAGGCAGTTGAGTAAGTATGCATCTTGAGTTTTCTGAATTTCTCAGGGATCAGATTTGAGTCCGGGGCGATTTCACATGGCTGTATTACACCTGCAGACCAGGAATAGATTACGTTCATTCAAGACAATAAACTAAGAATATGCCAGAATCCCTTGTTCCCTTGTAAAATAACCTTTGCAGTTTCTACCTATAGAGATGTATTTACTCTTCAAGCACACCCCAGTTCTTGCAGTCACGACAGGGAACATGGTTTCACCTAGAGACTCTTTCCGTAGCTACGCAAAGGCTTCTCTCAGGAAGGGCCTAAACTAGACAAAAAATTGAGTTCTGATCTCAAATCATTTTCCTAATAGTATTGTGGTGTGGGCTGAGCAGGCGCGTTCCCTGAGAAAGGGAGGATAAAATTATATTGCCCTCACAATGGTGCATTTTACAGTTCCCCACATGTTACTTCTCCACGACCAGGAAGCCAGATTTCATGTTACTTGCGGGTTGGGTTTGAGCTTGGGAGGGTCATGAACAGGGGCCTGTTCGTGGAGGAGATCAAAGAACATGAGCCCAGAGTGTCCTCACAAGGGGAAAAGGAACCTGGATTCATGGACAGGGCCCACAGTTTATCTGAATTGCCTTCAATCTCAGTCAAGGCTTAGCATCAGGTCATGGGTGCCTATCACTGTGGCAATGAGGGATTATTTTTATTAAGCATTTTGTGTTTGTCCAAGAGCTTTCGGTCATTAATCATTTAACTCTTGTTTCTCATGAGACTTTTGTGAAGTAAATGGGAAAGAAATAACACAATTCTTATTTTACAGAGAGAGATACTGAAGCACTAGTGCCACTAGTACACACTGAAATAGGTAAAGCCATACATTAGAATTTGGGAAAACCAGACTGGGAGTTTGATGAACTTTTGTTCCACCATAGAAGTGAGGTTTTTTGTTTTTACACAAAGCGAATTTGCATATTTTTCATTTTGAAAGCAACATGATGGATACTGAGGTGTGCTGAAGAAAAAAACAGGCTTTACTTCCTTACCTAATATAGTGTAAACATTTTACTGAGTTCCTACAAAAAATTTGGAAACCAAATACGCATTTATGTTTAAGTTGTAAAGATTGTAAGGCATTGCTAATCTTGAGTTTTCTAATAAGAAAAAATATAAGCAAACACGTCCAGTGTGGTTGCGTTTAGCCAATAGCAAGTTATAAAGGGACTGTGAGAGGTTAGCAGGGGAATTTTGCTGCCTGGAATTAATCTGGTGGGCTTCCTGGAGGGGGGGCGGTGTTTTGAATTTCAATTAAAAAAAAAGATTTCAAAGACAGTATGCCCTTCAGCCCAGAAGCTTTGAAATATCTTTCTTGTCTCTTTCCAAGGAGCATAAACACTACCAAAAAATTGTCAAATATCACAAGAAGGAGGAATCGACTGAGGGGTCCACAAGGGCACGTTTCACAGTAATGGAAAGGAAATGAAGAAACGTTTTCTGACAGTGAGATCTTTCAGATCTATTAACAATGAGGTAGTTCAGGGGCAGATGGTTAGGGTGGCAGGGGAGGCGTCAGTAGAGCCCATTTAAACCAGACTAGATAAAGCCCAGAATGGTGACTTCAGGAAGCAGTGTGCCCCCGGGTGGGGAATATGGTTAGGACTAGCATTCATTACTTCCTTTGGCATAAGACAGACCTTGGATTCAAATCTATTTAGAAGCTACATGACTAAAAGTCTCCGGTTCCTCCTTTTTAAAATGGTACAAACAAGGACTACCTTATAAGTTGATGAGTGAAATAAAAGAAAGTATGTTTACATGGTACATGGCACCAGAGGCAAATCTGGGTTATACTGAGTCTGAAGCTTTTACAATATTGGAGGCCTTCTTTAAGAAAAAGAATACACAATTCTGGTTATCAAATTAAAGCAAATATTTATTTAGAATGAGAAAAGAAATCACACTTTTAAAAACCCCAACAAACCAATAAATACCACAAATATCACAGAATCCACAAACATTACATCATGATGCTTTAACTTATTAACTACCTGAAATATCTCTATTTGCTATGTGTGTGTTTGTATGTCTGTGTATATATTTTGATGACCTCTTCATATGACCAAAATTTTGTAATACGTTGTATAGAGAGAATGGAAACATTTCAACTTACCTCTATTATGATTCATCAAAATTTGTTTTTAACTACTGATAGTTTAGGAAAAGTTTTTTCAGCACAACTTGTTGCTTCTACTGTCCTGCAAAATTTTACGGTTGTTGTCAAATTTGGGAAAACTTCTACAAAGGTTTTTCATGAAGGTGTTGTAAGATTTAGCCTTCCTGGACTAGCTTCTGACTATACATGTCAAATCTTGTTTCTCCTCCATTATCCTCCTAATTTGGAGGCTGGTCATTATAGGATGCATTCACACCTCAGCATGACATACCTTGGTCTCAGCTCCTTGAGTGAACAGACAATGGTAGGAGTGTTTCTGGACTCCACTCCTATAACTGGGTGGCTAGGGTCAATTATACACAGAAGCAATGTGTATCACACATAATACATCCCACTCTACTCAAGCTGAATGTATCTTCAACTCAACTCTGAAGCCAACTTACACAAAAGCAAGTGTGATGGAGGGGACGTCAGAGCAGTATTAACTAGTTGGCGTTAAATACCTTAATTTTGTAAACTTTATAAAAACATATAACCATGCCCACACACTGATAGAGCCCCTAGCAGGGCCTTGGAAGGGTCTCATGCCATTAGCTTCGTGGTCAACTGCCCCTACATGTGATAGCAACGTGCAGAACAATTCTGTCCCCCCTACTGGCAAGTCTTCCTCGAAGTGAGCAAGATGGTGGTGGGGACTTGGGGTAACAAATTCAGGAGACTCCCTGAAGGCAACAGCTTGTCCACCCACAGATGTGGGATGTGTCCCCTTCAGCAGTGGGGAATCTAAATTAAATAGAGTCCTGAGGATCTGATGGTGGCACATCAGAAGGAGCTCTTTGTTTCTCTTGAATTTTGCTGTTTTTTCACCCCAATGTCAGCTGGTTACATTTGATTTCAAAGCTTTTGAAATTGCTGTGATTTACCTGACTCTGAACTCTGCCCTCTTTCAGAAAATCCGTTCTTAGAGCCCCATGACCCCCTTGGAGCACTGTGATACGTGGAGGTGGTGGAGGCATGCTGTACCTCAGGGCCACTCCACGTGGTCCCGGGCAGAGGTATTTTCAAGGCTGGTGCAAGCAGCCATTAGAAAACAGGGCCTAGTGGCGTGGTGGTCATTCCAGAAATGTAACCCCTCAGAAATGTGCTGCCCAGGCTCTCGTAAGAAGGGTAAAGCAAATAAAGTTGCTGCCTATTTGGAACATACGCTGGCTCCTTCCACATCTGCAGGACATTTAGCTCCTTGCATCTGGTAATGTTTGTGCAAATATAATTCCATATTCACTAATAATTCCTGGGGCTAAAGGCCCCCCCTCGGGTAACCTTGTTAATATTCTCTCAAGGCCTGGTGTGAACGCCTCATAGCATTTTGATTAGAATTCAATCTTGTGTTTTTTTCCCCTCTCTGTCTCTCTCTCTCCCTCTCTCCTCTCATGCTTTCCTGGCCCCTGGTTTCCTGGCCACCCACATCAGGAGACATTCTCCCTCCCTTCCACTCTCCATTCTCAGTTTCAAGGAATTTCCTTGTGTCAAAGGCAAAGTGTGATTGACATATTTTTCCCCTCTTAAGAGCAGTCATCTCAGTGTTTGATTTAACCATCTCCTTATGGGGCCTATACAGTCATTACCTGGGTGAAAAAGAGACCTCCTGCTCACCCCCATGCTCAAGCACCAGGCTCAGACCCATGGAGCTCAGTATTTTTATAGACTTTTACATTGCTGCTCTCCTTCTCCTTCTGTCTACTTTTCTTTCTTTTTCTTTTTGGTAGGCACTAGCAAATGATTCCCTGGTGTGTTGTACCCTGAGCCTTAAAGAATTTTAGTTATCTAGAAGCAGGTAGACCAGCTGCCCCCTGCCAGTGCCCTCTGCCTACCAAGAAAAGCATCTGCTGTTCTTCAGACCTGAGGGAAAGAATGGATACATAACGAGTTCTCTAGTTTTGAATTCACCATCTCTAGGCAGGTTGTCCTTCTTTGGTTCTTTACTCTTACTTGACCAGCTTATTTGTCTCTCAGGAGAAGAAAAGAGAAAACAAAAACAAAAGCAAATTAGCCATAGAAATGAAGAATTATGTTTAAATCCAAGAAGAATTTCTTGGCAGTGAAGTTCTTAATGTTGGAGTGATTCTGGAATGCAGGCGCCCTCTCTCTCTCAGGCTGTCTTATCCTCGAATTACTATGGAATCTAAGGGTTTCTGCCTGAAGGGGATGAACTAGATGACCTTGGAAGGTCAATTGCAGCTTTTAAATTCAGCAGCCATCCCCTTCTTTTCTGTGAAGGGCCACACTTCTCCCAGTGTTGGAGCAAAGTCCGTCTTAAGGGGATTTACTCATGTCTCTCCAGAGTATCCTGAATCACAGCCTGCTCTTCTCTTTAATGAATCATTATCTCTTGCTGCTATTATGATATGCTACCTACTCGAAGTCCCAATTGCAGGCAGCTCTGTTGTCATGCAATAATTATATTCTTCAGTAACCTCGTGTGTCCCAGATACCATTGTTTCAGAAGGAAATGCAGTGCTAGAAGATAGAGGCTTGGATTTGCAGTAACAAAATTCATCTTTTTCCTGCTGGAATTTCAGTAACAAAAGTAGTTTTAATAAAAACTATATGTATATAGCTATAATATGTTAATTCATTGTACAAAGCCAGCATTCAGTGACATTTCACTTTTAATCAGGAGGAATGACCTGCCGATGGTGATTACTAAAAGCGCTCTTATTAACATAATGTGACATAAATACTTGCTTGTCGTAATTATCATCCATGTTATGATAAACAGAGCACAAAGCCAATCAAACAAATCAGGCATATATTCTTACACTGAGAGTAACAGCAGTATATTATAAATTGTGTTTTTGATTGATGTTATACCCCACTGCTTTAGCAAAACTTGGCTATGGAGGAAATGCCAGTACTTCCCATTATATACACACTCATAAGAATCCATGTCAGTCTGTGGTCCACCCAGACCAGTATCTGAGTCTGAAAGTAGAATTATGGGATTGTGTGTGGAAAGTAATGATTACCCTACAAAATACTGGCCCCAAAAGGTTAGAATAGACTTCAAGACATTTCTAGCTTATCTCAAATTCCTGTTTCAGGTTTCCAAGAGCAATTCACTGAAGTCAGGACCTGAAGAACTGCTGTGGCCCATCGTGTATCTAGATCTTTTCTGTATCCAATTTCTATTTTCACCTTGTATGCTCCCTTGAAATAATAGGATTCATAAATTCGCCACCTGCTTTGTAGGGTAGTACTTCTTCTTCTTTGTGGTGTATCTGCTTCTTTCAAACTCAAGGAGTTTCATCAAGTTCTCATATTCCAGGATTTGGTTAAAGAATCTATGGTTCCCCATTTCTATATCCTTCATGACTTGGAAAACTTTAATCAGATTTTTATTATATATTCCACTCATCTGTCCATTCCCCCCACCACCACTTTCATCTTCCCAGGTGGATAAATAGGAATTTTCAAAACTTGAATTCATGGAGAATCCCTTTCTCTCCTTCTAAATATTTTAGTTGATGATGTTCAGAACCTATTTTAGTACTTAAATCATGTTGACTGGTATTGCTTATCTCAGTTAATGTTGCTATAGGCTGGGTTTTTTTTTCTTAGAAGAGTAGGTATATTCATGTCCTTTTATTCAGTTTTTCTGCAATACTGCTGTGTTTAAGATAATTAGACCAGCTTTACTGATGATCACTATTAATAAGTTTAATACTTAAGCCAGTAGTTTCTAATTTTTTGAGCAGTGGAAATTGTTTTTCAAATACAAAGTTATGTGGAATGCAAAAACATGAATATCATGTAAGCGGTAGGAGTTGGGGACCAATACCTAGCTCATTTGGCCTCACTCTGGCCTCTGAGGTATTCCATGAAACAAGGGTTCCATGAAATGTGCTTTGAAAATCACCAAGTTTACCAATCACCATAGTGAGCACCAACTAGCACTCACTTAAAAAAGGCGGAACTTACTCTAAAATGCATGCCTCCACATTTTGTTAACCAATTCCTTCTTTAAAAAACATATGATTTTGAAGTATGTCTTTTACTTCAAGTCACTCAAATATCCTCCAGGTCTCACCTGCTCATGGTTATAAATGAGGTCACATATGTGGTTCAGCACAAAGTTCATTGACCAGGTAACCCTCACCTGTGGGACAGTAGGACCCCAGCTGACTTCTGAGGTGGTATACCCTCTGGTATGTCTCAGGGAGTCTCCAGGAGATGTCTAGCTTGTGTCCCGCCCCCCCCCCACTGCCATCAGTAGTAACAGTGTAGACACATTGTCTCTGAGTGTGAAGTGGCTCTGCTGCTCCAGAAAGCTCTCTGTGGCCACTGCAGCCACCACCAAAGCATCTGAGTGCTGCTCTCCCCTCTGCCCAAGAGTGGACACACAAACTCTCTTTAACACCCCACAGAGCGGCCAAGAACAGAACTTAATATTACTTTTTTTTGTACAGGCTCAGGTATAACCAAAAGGAAGCATACACCAAAAGCATCCTTTAGCTGGCAACTATACATCCTCATGCAGTTTGCTATAGGCCACATTTCTGCCCAGCTACTGCAGAAAAACTCCATCCAATATCCATTCTCTCCTCTTCTTTCACTGTAGAAAAACAATTTCATTTGAGATGATGATGAACCAGACTAAAAGGATATCTTTCCCAGCCTCTCTTGCAGCTAGGTATGGTCACAAGACTAAGTTCTAGCTAATGCAACAGAGGTGGAGTTCTGGAAAGGCTTCTTGCTGGAGCTGATACAACTAGGAGATGCTTCCTTTTTGCCTTTCCTGATACCTGAAATTGAGTATGTGAGGACAGAATTGATAGCAGTCATTTTGGAACATGAGGTGGTCTTGAGGCTGGAAGCAAATGCTGAGGATGATAGAGCAGAGAGAAGGAGGTGGAGTCACCAGTTACTTGGTGAAGTCACCACAGAATCCTTGGAATAATTAATTCTGTACTTCTTCATGTGTGTGTGGGTTTTCTGTAATCTACAGGCAACCCTAATCATGGCACAGCAGTGATGAGCCTGCTTCCTCCCTTGCTACGAGGCTGCTTAGCTGCTGACCTGGTTGCATATGGCAAAGTCCAATTTCTCTCCATTGTTTAGGAACACGCTTCAGCACTTCTAGACTTTTCAGAGCCTCTTCCCAAGAGAACCAGAGCCCAGAGAGAACTCCTTACCCACAGTGAAGGGCCCAACTGCCAATTTTTCATCTCCTGATGCAGAAGCTGCCTCTTTCCTAGGATAATTGAGTTATAATGATTATTCCCCCAGACCCTACTTTCTGCCCACAGGGGTGTGGCCTCGCCTGCTTCTGCCAGTAATAAGCACATCGGGCTCACATTTCAGCCACAGCTCAATTCCTTCATCTGATAAATGGGGAACATTTAAAATAAATATAAACCACAAGTGGTTTTAAAATATCCTCTTAGGTATTAGTTTCGGGATCCCTACCAGAGTGCTTCTTGAATTTTATTTTCGACTCATCTTATTTTTGGCTCTTCCTACCCATACGTGCATTTTCTTAGATACACAGCAATACATGAATACGAGCCCAGAAATGCACACACAGACTGGTGCATGAGTATACATGCACACATAGATGCTTGTATATACTCCCTCATCAATATATACACACTTCAACATACACCTTTCACATTGATACACAAGCTCAAAGGAATATGGATTGAAGTTTAGTTAATAGGAAAAGTAAGGAATGGAGTAGATATAGCAGCTAAAAAGGCTAGGCAGGGAGGTGACAAAAGAGCAAAGCAACCCCCATGGTACTTAATTTTAATGGCATTGCAGTAAAGTAAATTTTGTATATACTCCAGTGATAGGCTTAGTAAGAGGCTGATGAAGGAGATGGGCTTAATGCACAGCCCAGTGCTGTTGCTAAGTTGGTCTGTGTCAACCTGGTTATCTCACTGGTCAGTTCTTGTTGGCAGAATTCTCATAAGCTGCTGTGAACTCCCTGAGAGTAGCAAGGAACGGCAATCTTGTTCTCCAGCCTAATTATAGGCACCCAGCAAGATTTTGAAATATGAATGAATGATTAATATACTTTGCACAGACCCCCCACCCCACCCCAAAGACTGACCCTCATTGAGTATGCATGGGGAAGAGAGTAAAAGCAAGCAAATTGCCCACTTGGATCCAGGACAGCAGCGGTTCAAGGAGATGGGTAGTGGGGAAGGGGAGCTTAGCTAGAGATAAAAGGCTTCTGCAGTGACATCTCACCCTCTGGTCTGGGAGCTGGTGTGGGCCTGTAACTCTGCAAAGGAAAAGCTTTCCTAGGATGTTATCCAAGGAACATCCATGGCTTTCCTGGAGAGGCTGCTCTGGAGATAGACAGAAAGATGGAGACACTTTGTTTTTCTTTTCATATTTTCGTCCTTCTCCTATTAACATCCTCAACTATTCCTCTCGTTTCCTGGTGATTGAACACTTTGGATACTTGTATGCTGTAACCACGGCCTGGCCCTGCTGTCCTTTAGCCAAATTACACACATTTAGGTCTTTTCATCTTTCTTTATGAACCAGTCTCTCCAGTCTATTTAATCATTTTGGCAGTTCTTCTCTGAATTCCACCCAATTTAAAAATAAGCTAAATTCTCCACCCCTGTGGATTTAAAAGCAGGCTATTGCAAACCCATGCAGAGTTCTAGCCTGGGTTTGGTGCGTACAGAGGAAAGATAAGCCCATGTTTTAAACTCTCTATTCCCAGTTTTCCTCAGCAGTGACAGCCTGGAAAAGGCCAGGGGAGGTAGGAAAAAGGGGCAAGAAACTTTGCTGGCCACAGCGGAAGACCATGCTGATTGTGCTGGGTTTGTTTTTAAATTTTCTTATTGACTGACTGATTAGTTGGTTGATTGTTTATAGGCGATAGTCACATTTGGTTCAGAATCTAGAAGGTATAAAAGTATATAAAATGAACGGAAAGTATTGCTCCTATTCCTGTTACCTAGTCACCAGCCCTGAAGAAACAACCAAAGTTATTTGTTTCTATACGTATAATTCCAGAGACATTGTATGCACGTGATCAAATATATATTTATATCTGTGTGTCCATGTATCTCTCCACCTCCATTTTTAGACAAATGGTGATATACTACACACATTGCTCTCCTCTTTGCGTTTTCTTAACAATATATCTTGGAGACTTGGAGATTGGTCCGTATTCACACATAAATAGCTCCTTAAGTACTTTTTATAGCTACAAAGTATCTTTAATGTGCTCTAATTTTGTAGACCACAATTAATGAACATTTATATTCTCTCTGATTTTTTTTTTTTTTTTTTTTTTTTTTGTGGTACGCGGGCCTCTCACTGTTGTGGCCTCTCCCGTTGTGGAGCACAGCCTCCGGACGCGCAGGCCAGCGGCCATGGCTCATGTGCCTAGCCGCTGTGCGGCATGTGGGATCTTCCCGGACCGGCGCACGAACCTGCGTCCCCTGAATCAGCAGGCGGACTCTCAACCACTGCGCCACCAGGGAAGCCCTCTCTAATTTTTTATGGTTAATATCAATGAACATTTAGGGATCTTACCATTCTTTTAAATTACCGACAGTGACTCACTGAATAACTTAAAACGTTTTACACATGTGGGAGTAGATACGTAGAGTGAACTTCCCTGTTTAAAAGGTACGTGCATCAGGCTGTCTAGCTCAAAGCTGGCCGATTTGTCAGTTTATACACCCATCACTATAAATGGGTGTTTTTCTATACCCACATAAATCCCGTTTTTCCATACCCACATAAATACAGAAATTTTAGAACTTTGACAATCTGATGGTGGGAAAGATAAATCATATTTGTGTATTTCCCTTATTGCAAGTGAGGTTGGTTTCTTTTCACAAATTTAAGAGCCATTTGAATTTCCTTTATAAATTAGGGAGATTAGATCCATGTGACATAATTTGCAAATATATTTTCCTATTTGTCATTCTTTTCTATTTACATATATTAATATATTCACCTTTTATTTCATGATTTCTGGGTTTTGGTTTTGTGACATACTTACATAAGTTTTTCCCACTTTGATATTGTTTTTAAGAAATTCCATGGTTTCTTCTGGTACTCATATAAATGACAAGTAAATCAAACTTTGTTTTTCCAGATGGCTACCCAGTTGTCCCAACGTTGTTTATTGAGTGCATATCTTTTTTTTTTTTTAGTGTGTAAAAGTTTAATATACATCTCGATATAACTGAAAGAGTAAGTAGACAAAAATCCAGAAAAAGAGAGTATTTAAACTTATGTAGCACACTTTAGCTAATTGACATATATAAAACACTATATCCCAAACTACATATACCATTATTTTCAAGGGCACAAAGAAAGTTTACCAATATGAATAGATATCTTTTATTCACAGATTTGAATGTTACTTTTACAATATATAAAATCTCCATGGCATTTGTGCCTCTTTTTGATATTCCTAGTCCATGCCATTTATGTCATGCCAGTATCACATTATTTTAATTATCTATAGCTTTAAGAAATTGTTTTATTATCTAATAGAAATAGTTCTTCTTCATTAGTCTTCTCTTTCAGAATTTTCCTGTTTTCCTTGTTGGTTTTTTAAATGAATTTTAGAATCAGGTTGTCTATTTCAAAAAAAAAAAAGAAATCGGAGGAGACCTTCAAGATGGCAGAGGAGTAAGATGTACAGATCACCTTTCTCCCCACAAGTACATCAGAAATACATCGACATGTGGAGCAGCTCCCACAGAACACTTACTGAATGCTGGCAGAAGACCTCAGACTTACCAAAAGCCGTGTGGCTGACAGAGTCTTGGTGCTCCGGCCGGGTGTCAAGCCTGTCCCTCTGAGGTGGGAGAACCGAGTTCAGGACATTGCTCCACCCGAGACCTCCCAGCTCCATATATTATCAAACAGCGAAAGCTCTCCCAGAGATCTCCATCTCAACGCTAAGACCCACCTCCACTCAACAACCAGCAAGCTACAGTGCTGGACACCCTATGCCAAACAACTAGCAGCACAGGAACACAACCCCACCCATTAGCAGAGAGGCTGCCTAGAATCATAATAAGGTCACAGACACCCCAAAACACACCACCAGACACGGTCCTGCCCATGAGAAAGACAAAATCCAGCCTCATCCACCAGAACACAGGCACTAGTCCCCTCCACCAGGAAGCCTACACAACCCACTGAACCAACCTTAGCCACTGGGGGCAGACACCAAAAATACGGGAACTACAAACCTGCAGACTTTGAAAAGGAGACCCCAAACACAGTAAGATAAGCAAAATGAGAAGACAGAGGAACACACAGCAGATGAAGGAGCAAGGTAAAAATCCACCAGACCAAACAAATGAAGACGAAATAGGCAGTCTGCTGGAAAAAGAATTCAGAGTTGTCAAAGAATTCAGATTGCCAAAATCTTGGCAATAGAAGGGAGAAAATACAAGAAACGTTTAACAAGGACCTAGAAAAACTAAAGATCAAACGAACAATGATGAACAACACAATAAATGAAATTAAAAATTCACTAGAAGGAATCAATAGCAGAATAACTGAGGCAGACTAACAGATAAGTGACCTGGAAAATAAAATAGTGGAAATAACTACAGCAGAGCAGAATAAAGACAGAAGAATGCAAAGAACTGAGGACAGCTTTATAGACCTCTGGGACAACTTTAAACACACCAACATTTGAATTATAGGGGTCCCAGAAGAAGAAGAGAAAAAGAAAGGAACTGAGAAAATATTTGAAGAGATTATAGTTAAAAACTTCCTTAATATGGGAACAGAAATAAGTCCAGGAAGCGCAGAGATTGCCATACAGGATAAATCCAAGGAGAAACACACGAAGACATATTAATCAAACTATCAAAAATTAAATACAAAGAAAAAATATTAAAAGCAGCATGGGAAAAACAACAAATAACATACAAGGGAATCTGCATAAGGTTAACAGCTGATCTTTCAGCAGAAACTCTATAAGCCAGAAGGGAGTGGCAAGACATATTTAAAATGATGAAAGGGAAAAATCTACAACCAATATTACTCTACCCAGCAAGGATCTCACTCAGATTTGATGGAGAAATTAAAACCTTTATAGATAAGCAAAAGCTAAGAGAATTCAGCACCACCAAACCAGCTTTACAACAAACGCTAAAGGAACTTCTCTAGGCCGGAAACAACAAGACAAAGAAAAGACCTACAATAACAAACCCAAATCAATTAAGAAAATGGTAATAGGAACATACATATTGATAATTACCTTAAATTGATTAAATGCTCCCACCAAAAGACATAGACTGGCTGAATGGATACAAAAACAAGACCCATATATATGCTGTCTACAAGAGACCCACTTCAGACCTAGGGACATATACAGACTGAAAAGGAGGAGATGGAAAAAGATATTCCATGCAAATGGAAATCAAAAGAAGGCTGGAGTAGCAATTCTCATATCAGACAAAATAGACTTTAAAATAAAGACTATTACAAGAGACAAAGAAGGACACTACATAATGATCAAGGGATCAATCCAAGAAGAAGATATAACAATTGTAAATATTTATGCACCGAACATAGGAGCACATCAGTACATAAGGCAAATGCTAACAGCCATAAACAGGGAAATCGACAGTAACACAATCATAGTAGGGGACTTTAACACCCCACTTTCACCAGTAGACAGATCATCCAAAATGAAAATAAATAAGGAAACACAAGGTTTAAATGATACATTAAACAAGATGGACTTAATTGGTATTTATAGGACATTCCATCCAAAAACAACAGAATACACATTCTTCTCAAGTGCTCAGGGAACATTCTCCAGGATAGATCATATCTTGGGTCACAAATCAATCCTTGGTAAGTTTACGAAAATTGAAATCATATCAAGTATCTTTTCCGACCACAATGCTATGAGACTACATATCAATTACAGGAAAAAATCTGTAAAAATAGAAACACATGGAGGCTAAACAATACACTACTTAATAACCAAGAGATCACTGAAGAAATCAAAGAGGAAATTTAAAAATACCTAGAAACAAATGACAAAACACGATGACCTAAAACCTATGGGAAGCAGCAAAAGCAGTTCTAAGAGGGAAGTTTATAGCAATACAGTCCTACCTCAAGAAACAAGAAACATCTCAAATAAACAACCTAACCTTACACCTAAAGCAATTAGAGAAAGAAGAACAAAAAGCCCCACAAAATTAGCAGAAGGAAAGAAATCATAAAGATCAGATCAGAAATAAATGAAAAAGAAGCGAAGGAAACAATAGCAAAGATCAATAAAACTAAAAGCTGGTTCTTTGAGAAGATAAACAAAATTGATAAAACATTAGCCAGATTCATGAAAAAAAGGGAGAAGACTCAAATCAACAGAATTAGAAATGAAAAAGGAGAAGTAATAACTGACTCTGCAGAAATACAAAGGATCATGAGCGATTACTACAAGCAACTATATGCCAATAAAATGGACAACCTGGAAGAAATGGACAAATTCTTAGAAAAGCACAACCTTCCAAGACTGAACCAGTCAGAGATAGAAAATATAAACAAGCCAATCACAAGCACTGAAATTGAGACTGTGATTAAAAATCTTCCAACAAACAAAAGCCCAGGACAAGATGGCTTCACAGCTGAATTCCATCAAACATCTAGAGAAGAGCTAACACCTATCCTTCTCAAACTCTTCCAAAATATAGCAGAGGGAGGAACACTCCCAAACTCATTCTACAAGGCCACCATCACCCTGACACCAAAACCAGACAAAGATGTCACAAAGAAAGAGAACTACAGGCCAATATCACTGATGAACATAGATGCAAAGATCCTCAACAAAATACTAGCAAACAGAATCCAACAGCACATTAGAAGGGTCATACACCTTGATAAATTGGAGTTTATCCCAGGAATGCAAGGATTCTTCAATATACACAAATCAATCAATGTGATAAATCACATTAACAAATTGAAGGAGAAAAAACATATGATCATCTCAATAGATGCAGAAAAAGCTTTCAACAAAATTCAACACCCATTTATGATAAAAACCCTCCAGAAAGTAGGCATAGAGGGAACTTACCTCAACATAATAAAGGCCATATATGACAAACCCACAGCCAACATCGTTCTCAATGGTGAAGAACTGAAACCATTTCCTCTAAGATCAGGAACAAGACAAGGTTGTCCACTCTCACCACTATTATTCAACATAGTTTTGGAAGTTTTAGCCCCAGCAATCAGAGAAGAAAAAGAAATAAAATGAATCCAAATCGGAAAAGAAGAAGTAAAGCTGTCAGTGTTTGCAGATGACATGATACTATACATAGAGAATCCTAAAGATGCCACCAGAAAGCTATTAGAGCTAATCAATGAATTTGGTTAAGTAGCAGGATACAAAATTAATGCACAGAAATCTCTTGCATTCCTATACACTAATGATGAAAAATCTGAAGAGAAATTAAGGAAACACTCTCATTTACCATTGCAACAAAAAGAATAAAATACCTAGGAATAAACCTACCTAAGGAGACAAAAGACCTGTATGGAGAAAATTATAAGACACTGATGAAAGAAATCAAAGATGATGCAAACAGATGGAGATATATACCATATTCTTGGATTGGAAGAATCAACATTGTGAAAATGACTATACTACCCAAAGCAATCTACAGATTCAGTGCAATCCCTGTCAAACTACCAATGGCATTTTTCACAGAACTAGAGCAAAAAATTTCACAATTTGTATGGAAATACAAAAGACCCCAAATAGCCAAAGCAATCTTGAGAAAGAAAAACGGAGCTGGAGGAATTGGGCTCCTGGACTTCTGACTATACTACAAAGCTACAGTAATCAAGACAGTATGGTACTGGCACATAAACAGAAATATAGATGAATAGAACAGGATAGAAAGCCCACATACATATGGTCACCTTATTTTTGATAAAGGAGGAAAGAATGTACAGTGGAGAAAGGACAGCCTCTTCAATAAGTGGTGCTGGGAAAACTGGACAGCTACATGTAAAAGAATGAAATTAGAACACTCCCTAACACCATACACAAAAATAAACTCAAAATGGATTAAAGACCTAAATTTAAGGCCAGACACTATCAAATTCTTAGAGGAAAACATAAGCAGAACACTCTATGACATACATCACAGCAAGATCCCCTTTGACCCACCTCCTAGAGGAAAGGAAATAAAAACAAAAATAAACAAATGGGACCTAATGAAACTTAAAAGCTTTTACACAGCAAAGGAAACCATAAAGAAGACAAAAAGACAATCCTCAGAATGCGAGAAGATATTTGCAAATGAAGCAACTGACAAAGGGTTAATCTCCAAAATTTACAAGCAGCTCATGCAGCTTACAAGCACCTTATGTAGCTCAATATTAAAAAGCAAACAACCCAATGCAAAAATGGGCAGAAGACCTAAATAGACATTTCTGCAAAGAAGATATACAGGCTGCCAACAAACACATGAAAGGATGCTCAACATCACTAATCATTAGAGAAATGCAAATCAAAACTACAATGAGGTATCACCTCACACCAGTCAGAATGGCCATCATCAAAATATCTATGAACAATAAATACTGGAGAGGGTGTGAAGAAAAGGGAACCCTCTTGCACTGTTGGTGAGAATGTAAATTGATAGAGCCACTATGGAGAACAGGAGGTTCCTTAAAAAACTAAAAATAGAACTACCATACGACCCAGCAGTCCCACTACTGGGCATACACCCTGAGAAATCCATAATTCAAAAAGAGTCATATACCACAATGTTCATTGCAGCTCTATTTACAATAGCCGTGACATGGAAGCAACCTAAGTGTCCGTCGACAGATGAATGGATAAAGAAAATGTGGCACATATATACAGTGGCATATTACTCAGCCGTAAAACGAAACGAAATTGAGTTATTTGTAGTGAGGTGGATGCACCTAGAGACTGTCATACAGAGTGAAGTAAGTCAGAAAGAGAAATATAAATACCGTATGCTAACACACATATATGGAATCTGAAAAAAAAATGTTTGTGAAGAACCTAGGGGCAGGACAGGAATAAAGACGCAGACGTAGAGAATGGACTTGAGGACGGGGAGGGGGAAGGGTAAGTTGAGACGAAGTGAGAGAGTGGCATGGAGTTATATATGCTACCAAATGTAAAATAGATAGCTAGTGGGAAGCAGCCGCATAGCATAGGGAAATCAGCTTGTTGCTTTGTGACCACCTAGAGGGGTGAGATAGGGAGGGTGGGAGGGAGCCACAAGAGGGAGGAGATAGGGGGATATATGTATATGTATAGCTGATTCACTTTGTTATAAAGCAGAAACTAACACACCATTGTAAAGCAGTTATACTCCAATAAAGTTGTTAAAAAAATCATTTTGGCATTTAAAAAATCAGGGGCATGTTAAATTTATAGGTTAATTTAGGTAAAGTAGGCATGTTTACAATATTGCTCTCTCCTTTCCAAGAACATGATATACTTTTTCATGTGTGTGTGTTTCTCAGTAAGACTTTAAAGTTTTACTTTTATAAATTGTGCCCATTTCGGGCTTCCCTGGTGGCACAGCGGTTGAGAGTCCGCCTGCCGATGTGGGGGACGCGGGTTCGTGCCCCGGTCCCGGAGGATCCCACATGCCGTGGAGTGGCTGGGCCTGTGAGCCATGGCCGCTGAGCCTGCGCGTCCGGAGCCTGTGCTCCGCAACGGGAGAGACCGCAGTAGTGAGAGGCCGCAGCAGTGAGAGGCCCGCGTACTGCAAAAAAAATTGTACCCATTTCTTGGTAATTTTTAATCTTTTTGGTTGCCACTATAAATTGAGATCTTTTATCATCTCTTCTAACCAATTGTGTGTGTATGTGCTTTTACGTTCTCCTGATTAATTTTGTAATCACCAGGCACATTCCCAAATTCTCTTCTGTCTGAGTTTCTTTCAGAGGTTCTTCTTGGCCAGGGTTTCTCCACTCTGCATTATTGGCATTTTGAGCCAGATAATTCTCATTGCTGGGGTGGTGGGGAGGTGGGGAGGGAGGTCTTGTCCTGTGCATTGTAGGATGTTTAGCAGCATTCCTTACCTCTACTGGTTGCCTCTAATTAAGAAGCATTGTTTTAGTCCATAATCCAAGGAAGGTCTTCATTATTTCCACCTGCTCCCAACCCACTGCGATATTAGACACTATTGGGTCTAATCACAACAATGGAAATAGCTAAAGCCCAATGTTCTGTTATAAGAACAAACAATGCCTAGAGGTAGCCATGGAAGTGATGATTATTCATAGTTCATGGCCAAGCTACACGTGTTAGTCAGTCACAGATAGAAATCTCATGAATTTAAAAGTTAAAAGTAGGGAATTCCTTGCGGTCCAGTGGTTAGGACTCTGTGCTCTCACTGCCGAGGGCCTGGGTTCAATCCCTGGTTGAGGAACTAAAATCCCACAAGCTGTGTGGTGCAGCCAGAAAAAAAAAAAAATTAAAAGTAACAAAGAGAAGGAGGTGGAATCTATTGCTTCTGTATCACACACCTTCGATTTTCATTGTATGGTGTCTGGCATGTTCTCTAGCTGTTCAGCGGTGTGATCACCATCTTCTCCACTGGCTTGAGTAATAGCATCTCAGGCCTGAAGGGATAGCGACATGTTCCTCAAGGCATGGCATCATGTCTGTAATCCTCTTAACACTCTCAACTGTGTTGTGCCATTTTTACATTTTCTACAATATGTACAATTGTGCTGGGTTCGTGACAGAGTGTTTGAAATATAAAAGATCTGTATTCAAATCCTAGTTAAGAGTCATTAGATTATTAGCTATATATGCAAGTTACCTAATCTCTGTAAATGTCATTCGCAAAACAGTTATGAATATTACATTGTAGGGTTGCAGTGGCGATTAGATGAGATCACATATACGATGCAACAAGAACATAGCAGGAACACAATGCATTTTAAACTCTCATTAAAAACTCAAGCACGCAGTATGTGATAGCTATTATCTTCATTATTATTATGTGAATACAAGTTCTTTATCTGAAAAATTAAGACTAAAATTAATCTAAATCATCTATTACAGAATTTAAAGTATTGATTGAAATATTGGAAAACAGGTTGAAAAGACTGGCTTGATACTGTTGAAAGTCAGATATTTTTGTAGGAAACATCCATTCCTATCATTTCTTATTTATTGGATGTAGACTCTTTGAGAATCTAAATAGTCTGGGCCTTATCAGTCAGCTTTGTGGGTGATTCCTGTCTGTGGAATTCAGTGTTGACTATAGAATAATATATGATGCAAAGGGGCAAAATTTGTTCTGAATCATGTTTTTATGAAGTGAAGCAGAATTCAGTGATAGTGTTATTTAGCTGGACTGGCTTATTTTTTGTTAAAGTCCTTTTCAAGTTTTGGAATGCCACACACATATAGAACCATGTACAAAACTTAAATGTATAAAAATAAGCACATAATGGGTAACCTCTGCTCAGATTAAGAAATAGCACATTACCAGCCCACAGAACAGTGTATATATACCTTTCTCATCACAATCCTCCCCCTCCTTGTTTTTCTTTATAGTTTTATATAAATATAAAACTTGTGATAGACTCTGGTTTTGTCTAAAAATTCATTTATTTTTCATTCTCAAAGGATGGATTTGGGGGCTAAATAATTTTAGGTGGGCAGTTATTTGGTTTTCTCCTATTAAAGTTATCATTTCACTGGTTTCTGGTTTCTGTTATTGCTGTTGAAATATCAGCTGTAAGTCTAAGTCTTTCTCTGGTGCTTTAATGATTTTTTTCATTATTTTTTGATGGTCTGGAGTTCCAGTATGATATATCAACATTATATATAAACTTAAAACTTATTTCATTAAGGAAGCGTTGGACTTCTTGAACCTGTGGATGGTGTTTTTATCAGTTCTAGAAAAATCTCAGTCATCTCGTTCCTTTCCTTATGGGCCTCACAATTAACATCTTTTGGACCTTCTCACTATATTCTCTATGTATCTTACCATCTCTTGTGTATTTTTGCATCATTTTGTCTCTCCATTTGTATTTCTAGATAACTGTGCACAGAACCATTTTTTTTTTCCTAGTTCAGGAGTCAGTGAACTATGGCCAATGGCCAAACCTGAATCACTGCCTCTTTCTTTACAGCCCATGAATGAAGACTGACTTTTATATTTTTAAATGGTTGAAAAAACTTTTAAGAAGATAATGTTTTGTGATGCATGAAAAATACATAGAATTCAAATTTTAGCACCTATAAATAAAGATTTTATTAGTACATAGCCACACTCACTTGTGTTTGTATTGTCCATGGCTCTTTTTGTGCTACATCAGCAGAGTTGAATACTACTTATGAAGAAGCCTGAAATATTTACTATCTGGCCTTTTATTAAAAAGATTTGCTGACCCTGATTCTATTTCATTGTAATACTCTCTTCAGCTGTGTTTAATCTATCGTTAAACCTTTGCCAATTTTACCTCCCTGCAAAGACTACCTAAAATAACCTGTTGATCGACAAAGCCAAGTTTATTGCTCATTACTTGCTTGTTAGTGTGGGTTATTGAGTAAAGTGATCCAGATAAAATAGGAACTGAGGAAAAATCTCACTCAAAATCCAATGAACTTATGGATCTCTCACTTCTAGGGAATGAATAGGTTTTGGTTGTGTGTTTTTACAAATTGGATAGAGTATGACTTGAGCCCATATTTTAGCAGACATACCTAAGATGCAATTAGAATATTTTCCAAAGATATTTACCATTTCTGCAAAATCACAGAAAGAAGTTTGTGTGCCTGGTTCTGAGAATATAAAACTAAATAAGATATGGGCCTAGCAACAATGGGTCCAGAGTTTAGTGGGGAGATGGACATGTAAACAGGTAATTTAAGTAAACTATAACAAATGTTATAATAAATAAATGTATATAATGCCAGGTTGACATGAAAGAATAAAATGACGAATAAATCTAAAGAAGTCTTCATGAGGGAAGCACCATTTGACCCAGTCTTAAAATATTATCAGGAATTTTCCAACCGTGAAAAGAATGGAAGCAACTCATGGCAGAGGGAATAACAAGTGCAAGAGCCTAGTGGTGTGAAAACATGGGGACATGTGCTTGGCGACAAGGAAGTAGTTCTAGGAACCTGCAGCTTAGGGCAGGTGAGAAGGACTGATGGGAGATGAGTCTGGAAAGGTATGTAGAAGCAGATAATTTAATTCTTTGAATGATAAGCTAGGGAGGTTGGCTTTTTATTGTCGTTGTTAACTATGAATAGACATCAAGGGACTTTAAATATGGAAGTAGAGGGAACAGATTTTTTTTTAGAATATTCTAGCACCAGTGTGAAGTATATCTTGGAAGTGAGACAGACTGGAAGATAATCATGAAGGGTACTGTCATAGTATAGTTGTATAGTCAGACAACCTGAACTGAAGCAAGTGGATAAGAAGGAGAATGATATTAAAAGGTGACTCTGCAGTTTCTATTTGAGCGACCTAATTGATAAAAATACAAGTATAAGGAAGACAAAAAGAGGAGCTGGAAGATCGATATGGTTTGAGATTTTTGGAGTTACTGGTTTGGTGACCAGGAAACACCCCTTTGTAGATATCCACTGAAGAGAGTATAAACCTAGAGTTCACAGAATAAGCAGGGTTAGAGATGAGTGGCATGGAATGGGACCTCACTTCAGGAGGGGCATGGAGATGGAGAAGAGGATCAGTGATGGAATCTTCAGGAACAGCCCTTTGGAAAGGGTGACTGAAGAAAGAAGAATCTGCAAAGGAAATGATAAAAGTCTAGTAAACGAAGTGGGAAGAGAAACAGAAGAGTGTCTTATAAAAATAAACGAAAGCACTTTAAGAGGGAGGGAGTTATCAGAATTAATGCCACAAAGAGATTTAGTAGGCTAAAGTTTGAAAACAAACTTTTGTACTATTTCGTTGATTGAGCTAGAGAGTAGAAGCCAGATTGCAAGGTCTGAGAAATTAATGGGAAGAAGTGGGGGACAAATAAAAACCTATTTAGGGGAAGCAGTAGTTAAAAGCACAGACCCTAGAATAAGACTGCTAGCATTAGCATCCCAGCTCCATTGTTTACTAACTCTGTGATCTTAGAGTTAAAAGGGACTTAACCTCCCTTTTCCTCAGTCTCCATATCTATAAAATATAGTACCTATCTCATCGAGTTGTTTTGAGGGTTAAGTGACTTATACATTAAGAATTTAGACTACTGCCTGGCACGCAGTGGGTGTTCGATTGGCTGTAGCTATTATCATTCCATCAAGAAGTGAAGTGGTGAAAAAGAAAGCAGTAAGTCAACAGCTTGGGATGACAGGGTGGGGACAGAAAGGAGGGCAGTACTTTTGGATGAGCACATTTGTAGGTAGATGAAAATGGCCAGAAGAGAAAAAGAAATGACACAATAGAGTGGGTAATTAGGGATTAGAGTCCAAAGGGGGAATGAGTTTGTGGAATGAGGAGAAAAGGTGGAGAAGTTGACCCTGTAAAGACAGAAGAAAGCAGAGCTGAATGTGTATATATATGTATGTGTGTGCATATATAGTATATATGGCAGCATGCCATTCTTACAATTTATACCTTGATTTTCTAACCTAATAATATATCTTAGAATTCTCTTTTAATAGCTGGCTAATGTGTCAATGAATGGGTTATCATAATTCATTTGAGTCTAGTACTCAAGGAAGAGGCATTGAAGCTGTGTCCAGTTATTTGCTTTTACAAATAATACTGTAATGAACATTACTGTGTGTATGTGTACTTGTACAAATATATGCGTAGGATAAAATTTTAGAGGTTGCATATCTAGGTGAAAGCTATCAGTAATTACCCCTCCAAAGTTTATACTCCTATCTTAGAGTGAGTGTATCTATATGCCTATTTCTTCACATCCTTTGAACACTGCTAAAACCAGACTTTTTAATCCTTGTCAGTCTAATATATGAAAAATATCTTTATTGTTGTTTTAATTCATACTTCTTTAATGATGTGTGAGATTAGGCAGCTTTTAATATGTTTATTGGCCGGTTGTATTTCTTGATCTATGAACTATGTGTTCATATTTGTGCTCTGCAGCTTCTAAAATGGCCTTAAGATCCTCAACTCCTAGTATTCAGACCCTTGTATAGTACTTCCCACAATGTACCAGGGTAGGTCTGTGTGACTAAAAGAAAGAATATGGTGGAAGTAATGGTGTGTCACTTCCAAGATTAGGTTAAAAAACACATTGTGGCTTTTGTCTTGATATCTCTCTCTCTCTTTCTCTGTCTGTCTGTCTCTCCCTCATCACTCACGTTGGGAGAAGCTTCCATGTCATGAGGACACCCAGGCAGCTTAGAGAGAGGCCCATATGGGAAGAGGTTTCTGGCCAGCAGCCACCAAGGAACTAAGGCCTGACAACAATGCTATGAGTGAGCTTGAAGCAGATCCTCCCCCAGTCAGGCCTACAGAGACTATGGTCCTGCTGACAGCCTGACTGCAACTTCACAAGAAACACAGAGCTGGAACCTCCCAGATAAGGCACTCCAGGTCCTCAAGCCAGAGAAGTTGTGAGATAGTAGATGTTTGTAGGTTGTTTTAAGCTGCTAAATTTTGGGGTAATCCATAGTACAGCAATGTATAACTAATATAAGATTTTCCCCCAATTTTTCCATAAATTGCTCATTTTTTTCCTTACTGATATTAAGAAACTTTATCATTTTAGGCTAACCCTTTAATTCTTAAATACATTGTGTGTATTTTCAACACATTTTGTTATGTGTTTTTAAAATTTTTTCTTCAGAGGAGAAATCAAGATGATGCAGTAGGAGGATGCTGAACTCACCTCCCCCCACAAACACATCAAAAATACATCTACATGTGGAGCAACACTTGCTGAAAACAAACTGAAGACTGGCAGAAAGGCTCTTCTGTAACCAAGGCTGTAAAGAAAGATTCACATGGAGTCAATTGGGAAAAGAGGAGAGCAGTCAGGTTGGGATTGCACCCCTAGCAGGGGACACAGAAGAGAAAGGGGGAAACAGATATCTGTTGCTTTTCTGTACACTAATAATGAACTCTCAGAAAGAGAAGGCAAGAGAATAATCCTGTTTAAATTTGTATCAAAAAGAATAAAATACCTAGTAATAAGCTTAACCAAGGAGGTGAAAGACCTATACTATGAAAACTAGAAGGCAGTTGAAGGTGATACAAATAAATGGAAAGATATCCCATGTTCATGGATTGGAAGAATTAATATTGTTAAAATATCCATACTACCCAAAGCAATCAGCAGATTTAATGCAATCCCTATCAAAATACCCATGACACTTTTCACTAGAACAAACAATCCTAAAGTTTATATGGAACCACAGAAGACCCCGAGTAGCCATAGCAATCTTGATAAAAAAGAACAAAGCTGGAGGTATCACCTTGCCTCACTTCAGACTATACTACAAACCTACAGCAGTCAAAACAGCATGGTACTGGTACAGAAACTAACCCATAGATCAATGGAACAGAGTAGAGAGCCCAGACATAAACCCACACACATATGATCGATTAGGACAAAGGAGACAAAAATATACAATGGGGGGAAAGATAGTCTTTTCAATAAGTGGTGCTTGGAAAACTGAACAGCTCTCTGTAAAAGAATGAAATTAGAACATTTCCCACACTAAATACAAAAATAACTCAAAATGGACTAAAGACCTAAATGTTAGACCAGAAGTGATAAAACTCCTAGAATAAAACATAAGCAAAACATTCCGACATAAGTCATAGCGGGTTTTTTTTTTTGGATCTGTCTCCTTAGGCAAAGGGAAGAAAAGCAAAAATAAACAAATGGGACCTAATTAAACTTAAAAACCTTTGCACAGCAAAGGAGAAAAACATTGACAAAACAAAATGACAACCTACTAAATGAGAGAAAATATTTGCAAATGATATGTCTGACAAGGGGTTAATATCCCAAATATATAAACAGCTCATATAACTTAACATAAAAAAACAAATAACCTGATTAAAAATGGGCAAAAGGCCTGAATAGACATCTTTGTTTTGTTCTTTGGGGTTTTTTTACTTTTTTTTTTTTTTGGATTGAAGTATAGTTGATTTACAATATTCCTGAATAGACATGTTTCCGAAGAAGACATACAGATGGCCAACTGGCACATGACAAGGGAACCCTAGAACACTGTTGGTGGGAATGTAAACTGGTGCAGCTATTATGGAAAACAGTATGGAGGTTTCTCAATAAATTAAGTATAGAACTACCACGTGATCCAGCAATTACACTCCTGGGAATATAGCCAAAGAAAGTGAAAACACTGATTAGAAGAGATATATGCATCCCAATGTTCATAGCAGCATTATTTACAATAGCCAAGGTAATGGAAGCAAGCTAAGTGTCCTTCAACAGATGAATGGATAAAGAAGATGTGATGTGTGTAGTAGTTTTCACCCCTAGAAATTTGATTTGTGTCTTTTTACTAGGTCTCTACCTGCAAGGGGACCCTCTGAAGATCTCCAGAGCTCTTGCTGTGCAGCTCTTTTCTCTGTAGTACTCCACCCTTAAACTCTAACTACCTTGGCCTCCCTGGACTCCCAGCTGCATCTTTTCAATTCAGAGAGATCACTGGACTATAACTGGCTTCCCCTTCCTTATTCTGCAGCCTTGAAACTCTCTTCATGCAGTGAGCTGGGGCAATCTTGGGACTCATTTGTTTCCATCTCAGAGACTGCTGTCTTTTGTTGCCTGATAGCCAATGTTTTAAAATCATTGTTTCCTATATTTGTCTTTTTTTTTTTTTCAGTGTTTCAGGAGATAAGGTAAAGTCTCTGTTATTCCTCATGCTTTCTTCCAAATCTTTTGTTTTATACATTTATATCTTTAATCCATCTGGAATTTATTTTTTTATTGAGAGAAATATAGTTTTAATATTTGTTCCAATGGTTAGCCAGTTGCCCAAAATCATATTTTGAATTCTTCCCTTCCCTCCTTACCCAGTTGGAAATGTCACCTTTATCATAAGCCAGACTTTCATGGATACTTGAGTCCATTTCTGAACTCTTTATTCTGTCCCTTTGATTTTCCATTTTATTGAACAGCAAACCTTTTTACTTGTTGAAGTTTCAAAATATATTGCATTATCTAGTAGAGCTAATTATTTCTTTTTATTTTCAAGATTTCCTTGAGTATCCACACGTTATTTTTATACTTGAACTTTAATATCATTTTCAAGTTTCTTCTGATATATATGTTATTTATTGGGATTGCATTAAAAATGTATGATCTAGACAAATTCGAAGGTAGCAAAGTGAAGAGTCAGGAGAGTACAAGTTCAATGACTTTAATTTTCATGGTGAAGTACGAGGCAAAGACAAGTTGGGAGTGAGTAGGGCAGTGGAAATTTGAGTGAATCATATTTACTATAAATGAGGTTATTGGATCCCAGATAAGGAAAGCACTATGGGTATATAAAACATTGACTGAATATCTCAGGACTAAGAGTGAAGATTCTTCAATGGCTATTTGTACTTCTATGTTTCCTTTCTCTGAAAATATAAAACATGCCACTAAAAGGTCCCAGAATCAGTGTTTGTTACTACCAAATCGAACAAATCTCTAGTCATCCAATTTCTTTGAAAACACATGTCTCTCTGGTTTGCTGTCGTATCATCAGTGCCAAATATATTGTCTGTCCATATTTGGCACTGAGTAAATATTAATGGAATGAACTAGTTAATTTCTGAGTGGTTTCCTCTGACTTCTGCTTAAGATGCTGTGTTGTTACCTCTGCCAGTCTGTCTTCAGATTCAAAATCCAGCCCAAAATCCTAATGATCAGTTCTCCAATAGCCTAGAAATGGAGAACTTAAGGTGATTTCTTTTTTTTATATATATATAAGTAAATGTTATCGTCTTCGTAATTTTTTTTTAATTTATTTTTTGGCTGCGTTGGGTCTTCCTTGCTGTGCATGGGCTTTCTGTAGTTGTGGCGAGCGGGGGCTACTCTTCGTCACGGTGCGCGGGCTTCTCATTGCAGTGGCTTCTCTTGTTGCGGTGCACAGGCTCTAGGTGCGCAGACTTCAGTAGTTGTGGTGCATGGGTTCAGTAGTTGTGGCTTGCGGGCTGTAGGGCGCAGGCTCAGTAGTTGTGGTGCACAGGCTTAGTTGTTCCACGGCATGTGGGATCTTCCCGGACCAAGGATCGAACCAGTGTCCCCTACACTGACAGGCGGATTCTTAACCACTGCACCACCAGGGACATCCCTATGGTGATTTCTTCTGCTATAGAAACTGGCACAATGTCTTAAACTGTTGTTTGAAAAAAGGCTTCTTCAATCTTAGACTTCTTAAACCTTCTTTCAGAATTACCCAAGTTATGGGAGAGCTAAGATAAAGGAGGGTTTAAGGCAAAAGTGACCTGATTTCTTTCAACCATTCAGAGGTGTTCATCTCAAAAATAGTGATAAAGAAGGGAAGGAGTCCACATTGTATTAACGTGTGATTTTACTTAATTTGGCCTTTAATAAACTGCACACTTCACTATTTGAACCACTTGATGGCTTTGTAAAAGTAGACTCTCTTAGGTACAATTTTTTAATAATTGTCTCTTGGATTGTTTATATCCAGTCTCTTAGATTGGATGTAAACAAGCATATGGTTTAGATTGGTATAATACTTTCACCTTAAAACACCTCAAGGTAATTTCTGATGGAGAAAAACAGGGTGTTCTGTTTTCAGGGACAAAGTTTATTCTTCTGATAAGAAGAGATTTTAAGCACTCAAGGCAGTCTCCACAACAAGGGTCAATTCTTAACAAGAAAAGGAGAATTTAGAAAATTCAGAAACACTTAGACATTTTAGATCTTGGACTGACGAGAATTTTTGTAGACAAAGTAGAATCGTTTGGAACCTACCTCCTCCATTTTAACATTTATTTTATTGTTTTATTTAAAGGGAAGCAAGGCTTGAAATACTTTAATACCCCTTAGAGACTGTTTTGCTATTACATAGCCCATAAAAAGTAATATTTGGATGATTTAAAGGGAAATGAATCACAAGTTTAAAGTTTCAGTTTTCCTAGTATGCAGCAAGACTTCCCCCCCACCCCCAGAGGCAGTAGAAATAGCCCATAGGGTAAAATCTTAGATTTTATTGAAACAAAAGTTATTATCTATGCATGTGCAGATAGTAATATCTGTCCCCAAATATTTTTATTTTAAAATATTTAGACACCCAATCTTACTATTTCCTATTGAATCAACAAGGAATCTAACAGCTTTCCCAATTTCTTCACGAAGGACAATTTTCTTACATCAAACCTGATCGATTAAATTCTCATTTCATAACCGAGTGGAAATGGGATCTCAGTTTCCCAGTTTCATAAGGTTTCTCTCAAAAGCTACTTCAGGCTTCTAAGTTACACACCCCAAAGGGGGTGATGGTGGTATAGTCCAGGGTATCCATGTAATGGGTTGGCAATATTTTCAATGTGGTTATTCATCATACATTTAATATTTACTTCCTTTTACATATTTAATCTTCTTTAATCAAGATTTTCATTTAGGCATTGGACTTATGTGATATAAGCATTTCTCTGTAGGCTAATAAACGGCTTCACCCTTCACTGATATAAGGGCAATGGGAATCAACAAACCTGGTTGTCTCTCCTTGCTCTGCCATTACCTCCCTGAGTGCCACTGGGCAAATTCCATCATATTTTGGGCCCTGGTCTCCTCACCTGTAAATTAGGGTGGTTAGATGATCTTTAGGATCCCTCTCACAGCTGATTTGCAATTTTGGCATAGAAATCATTCATTAAAAGGTAAAATTTATTTTTATTGATGAGCTTCCTTCATGGTGAATATTGGAATATCTTAATTTTAGAATCCTAAAGAGCCTAGAAGTTGACTCAAAAGTCTTGGACTTCTGTCTTGTCTCATTATTTACTAGCTGTGTAATCTTGGGAAATTTTCTCCATTTTTAAAGACTCAATTTCTTCATCTGTAAAATGAGGTGAAGGTAATACTGTGAGACACAGGTCTTTGTTGCAAATAATAGAATCCACTCTGCTAGTTTAGGCAGAAAAAGAATTTGTTCAAAATATTAAGCAACTCACAGAATCCTCTGGAGGCCAAGAGAGCCAGACTTAGAAATAGTGAGGCCAGAAACCACACCAAATTACGCTGTAGAACTTGCTCCAGTGAAAACACCATTGCTGCCAACACTTGGCAACAACTCTGCTTCTCAGAGAGACATTTCCGTTTGCATTGATAATGCCAGGAACTCAACCATTGAGCCCCTGTGGTCCTGTTCACCTGGGATAGATGACATTCATGTCAGCCTCCTTGTAGCATTAGCTTCCAAGCTGAGGACTCACATGGGTGCATCTGGTTGGCAACACCTATCACATGTCTGATGTCAGCGACGAGGGAGCCTAGGACAGTGACTTCTAGCTGTGTCTTGGGGGTTACAATGTGGGAAACTCTCCAGAGCTCAGAAATTATGTTCAGAAGATATTGGGAAGCCTCCAACTACTACCTAAGAGAAAAATCAGTGCCCCAGGTAAGAACCCCTGCACTGTATGAATTGTGATTGCTACCTACTGAATAGAAAGAAAAATAAGGCAGATGGAGCTTGGAAATGAAAATTGCAAGGAAATCTAGCCAGATGTGCTTTCTTTTTTATTGTGAATATATATATGTATTCACATAAATATGATTGTGAAATATATTCTCATTATAAAAAGTTCATGAAGTACAGACAAAATCTAGGGAAGAAATAAGAATCATCCAATAATTCTACCAGCAGATAACTACTCTTACCATTTTGGTTCATACTCATCCATTCATCTAATAGAGTTATAATTATATAATATGTACATTATTCATGTATATGTATTATCATATATAGATATATATACACACAAATTTGTGTGTAGATACACATAATAATTACATATGATTTTGTACCCAATTTTAAACAATATGTTTTGGGTATCTTTTCATGCTAATAAATGCTGATCATTATTATTTTTAAAGGCTGCATACCGGGCTTCCCTGGTGGCGCAGTGGTTGAGAGTCTGCCTGCCGATGCAGGGGACACGGGTTCGTGCCCCGGTCCGGGAGGATCCCATACGCCGCGGAGCGGCTGGGCCCGTGAGCCATGGCCGCTGAGCCTGTGCGTCCGGAGCCTGTGCTCCGCAACGGGAGAGGCCACAACAGTGAGAGGCCCGCATACCGCAAAAAATCAAAAACGAAAACAATAAAGGCTGCATACCGTTATATAAATACGCAATTTTTTCACTAATCACCTATTCACAAATTATTTTTTCACTAACTAATTTAGGGAAATAAAATTTCTGCTTCAAGTATATTTAGTGTAAAGAATTTTGAAACATGCAGTGAAATTGGCTTCAAAAAATTAGTAATAATTTGTACTTCCATGTGCAACGTTGAGTATGAATTTCCTCACATTGTCACAATACTTGATACTATCGACCGTTTTTATTTTAGTCATTTGTTAAGAGAAAAATATCTCAATGTTTACCTTGTATTTTTTAGTTTACTACTTAAACATATTTTATATATATTTATTTTCACTTATAGTTCTTTATTTTTAAACTGTGTGTTTATGTCCTTTGTCTACAAATAGATTGATTTTTTTAACTTTATTAATTTTTAGGGCTCTCTATAAAGATATTATTATTTTTATCTTCTACATGTCCTCCAAATATCTTTTCCAAGGTTGTCATTGCCTTTTATTAAAATCATGGTAAAACATATATAGTAAAGTGCACAGATCTTAAGTTTACAGACTGGTTTGTGTATATCACATAACAATCACCTAGATGTAGAAAAATAACATTTCCAGCACCCAAGAAGGCTCCCTCCTGTTCCTTTCCAGTCAGTACTTCCCCACAGAGTAACCCCTACCCCAACACCATAGATTAGTATTGCCCATTCTTGAACTTCATATACTAAATGGAATCATATGTAGAAACAAGTATGCAGAAAGAAGTCTCTGGCTTCTTCTACTTACCATTATGTCTAGGAGAGTCATCCATGTTGATACAGGTAAAGTAGCTCATTATTCTGAACCACAGTTTACCCGTCAGTAAAATGAGGACAGTAATAGTACTTATGTTGTGGTTGTGGAGATAAATGTGTTAATATAGCTAGAACAGTGTTTGGCCCATGGTAAATATATATGCTTAATACATGTTAGCTACTAGTATTACACTAGGATTCAATTTGCTAATTTTTTATTTGGAGCGTTTGTATTGATATTCAGAAATGAGTTTAGTCATGCTTTAGCATTTGTGCGTTTATGTGCTAGTCTTGTATTGTTTGGATATTGTGTTTTGCTAGTAAATGCTACCTTCACCTACCTGGGTGCTTTTTCCAAAAGTTGTGAAATGAACCCTTACCACTCACATCCACCAAAGATTCCTAACAAATCTGCCTCCCAGATACGTCTCAGATCTGCTGACTTTTCTCCATCACTACCTTCTCCACTGTGGTCCATACCTCCATCATCACTCTTTTTGTCCACTGTGCTAGTTACCTAACCAGTCCTCCAGTTCTAAACATGTGCTCCTTCCCCTTGACCTTAGGTAAACAATCTAAGACCTTATCAAGGTCTACCAGGCTCTTCATATCATGACCCTGCACCATCCCTCTCCATCCCTGGCTTGCACCATTGTCCCTCTCACCCTCATGCTCTGGACACACTCCCTGCCCAGCAGCACACTCTGTATCCCTAGGCTGACCAATCCCTACTTATTCTTTCCCACTGAAGTTTTCCCTGATGTGGCAATATCAAACAGCTCTCCTCATGTAATCATTCATCTTACCTTTTTTTTCTTCCTTCTCAGCATTCGCAACATGTGTAATGATGCATTTATTTGTATATTTGTTTAATATCTCTTAGGTCTGTGAGGTACTATTTTGTTTGCCACTTTATCTAGCATCATGCTTTGCACATAAGAATGCTCAGTAAATGTTTATTGAACATTTATTGTTTACTGAATGGCTCCCAGTCTGGCTGTGAACACAGATACCTAGACAATAGCAATGAAAGGAAAAATGGAAACAGATATATGGACATAGATGTTGAGGGCACAGAGGAGGAAGAAAGAAACTGTGCCAGGGTAATCCTCCCACTGACACGTTACAGAGAGTTGCTCACTGATGAACTAACCTCCCCTTGAATGTTATTCTCTCAGAGTTGACATGTCGATGGCACTATGTTACCATTTAACACACAGGGAAGGAGTTGGGTTCTTGCCAGATATTAGATGCACAAGTCCCAAAGGAGTCAAGGAGGCAAACATTTGCCTGAGCTCTTGGCTCACACACAGAGCACAATGGCAGCTCTGAAGGGGGCAGGAGTCCTCTGCACCTACCAGCCCTGTTTATTTTCTCCTGCAGCAGAGGGGGTAGCATAGGTCAGCTGAAATGGTGCATCCTAGTGAATATTTATTGACCCAAAATATCATGCTGACAGACATGCGGACAGGCAGACACAGAGGCCTCACTTCTGTGCTGCCAAGGTTGTGACACAGCTGACATTTCCCCGCACGGGTCCTGACTTCCCCAGCTGCTCCTGGGGAAGCTGGTGTCTCACTGGTGGGGGTCACTGCAGATACTGTGCCATATGCCTTCCATGCTGCTGCCCAGGCCTCTACCAAATGGTGGTCTCAAGATGTTTCCCGTTCCCCCAGCCCACACAAACGATCACCTAGCCAGTCTCTGTTTCAGTCTCTTCCCTACTAACCCTTCCATCTCCACCTTAACTCCATTGCAAGAATTCTAGGTGGCTAAATTAAGTGTGCATTTCAAAGAGGGAAGCCCCCACCAACAGTCCCCTTTGTAGTAAAGAAATGAGTTCTCGCTTTTGCCATAAAAAGTATTGGTGTCACATAAATGTGACTCAGTATCATTCTTTCCATTTTCTGGGTTTTCTTTCCCATCTCTCCCATCATAGCTGACTTTAATTGATTTAAATTTTATTTAAAACTCTTTGTTCCTGTTATAATAAGTATCAGAAAACCATAAAAAGCAAACATGCAGGTTAAAATCACTGCTTTAAGGCTGGGACTCTTATAAACACTACCCATGATAAGAGAATTTTTCCAGTCACCCCAGAAGCCCCCTAAATGCTCCCCTTCAACCACGGCCTCTCTCCCTGCTAGAGTAACCACCATCCCACCTAACTTTCACTGCAACCACTTACCACTTTTCTTTAGTCTTATCACCTAAGTGTATGTTCCTAAACACTAGTTTCATTTTACCTGTTTTTTAAATTATCTTTTTTTTAAAGATTTTTTTTTAATGTGGACCATTTTTAAAGTCTTCATTGAATTTGGTACAATATTGCTTCTGTCTTATGTTTTGGTTTTTTGGCCGCAAGGCATGTGAGATCTTAGCTCCCTGACCAGGGGTCGAACCCGCACACCCCTGAATTGGAAGGCAAAGTCTTAACCACTGGATCGCCAGGGAATTCCCCTAAATTATCTTTTAAACATCTTTTAATGCATAGGTTTTCCCCACCATGACCTTATTTTTCCTTACAATTCACTTAATGAAGAAATTGGATCACTTTTCTGCAGTTTCCTACAGTCTGAATTTTACTGATTGCTTCCCCAGAGCAAAGCTTAGTCTGTTCCTCTTCTATGTTTCCACTTATCCAATCCAGGTTCTCTCTTTTTTTCTTTTTCCTTTTTGGTCATGACAACCTCGTGGGTAATATGTTCTTCATCAGGAGGCATATACATCTCAATGTCTATCCTTGTGGTATTAGTAGTCATTGATGTCCAACACTCTATTTGTTAGTTCATTAAGATTACACTGACTTTCCAATTCTATTATTCTTTCTTTGTGAATTTGTTAAAATATTCTAATTAAGTACCCAGATAGTTTTGTTTTCTTTAGTGGTACGATTTGCATAGGAAAAGCAAGATAAAAGCTATTTTCAAAAAAAAAAAAAAAAAGTGAAAAAGTTCCCTAGCATCTTTTTTTTTTTTTTAACATCTTTATTGGAGTATAATTGCTTTACAATGGTGTGTTAGTTTCTGCTTTATAACAAAGTTAATCAGTTATACATATACATATGTTGCCATATCTCTTCCCTCTTGGGTCTCCCTCCCTCCCACCCTCCCTATCCCACCCCTCTAGGCGGTCACAAAGCACCGAGCTCATCTCCCTGTGCTATGCGGCTGCTCCCCACTAGCTATCTACCTTACGTTTGGTAGTGAATATATGTCCATGTCGCTCTCTCACTTTGTCCCCTAGCCTCTTCTAAAGATATCATTTTGGTTTTTTAGAGTTTAACTTTAAAAACTGTTAAATAAGCAACTAATCATGCGATACACTGGTATCCCTTCAGAGGATGTCACACATCCTAGGAGAGAGAAAGGGAGAAGTTAGGCCAGCAAAGTGGGAACCCTGGCAGGAGCCCAGCAGGCAGACAAGCCTCACATTTGCTCAGAGCTGACCTCCCATCTTCTGTCAGCTACTTTTGTGTCTAAAGCGGATTATGCTGGCCACACTAATGTAGAGTCAACACTCGGAGAGGGATTCAAGAGAGGCCTCTCTGGAGACACTGCCTTCCTTTCACACTCATTGTGTGGCCACTTCTAGGGATTTGGCAGTTCACCTTCCATTATTCCTCTTCCTCTGTCCAGCCTCCTCCCCACCTCCGCACAGGGAATGTCTGCAAAAGTCAGATGAGTCTGAATTCACCTCCAATTGCTGATTGACATCTGTCCTCCTGTTTTTTTCCTTTAGGGGTAGATAGCTAGGGATTATGGATCTGGGCTGCATTGGGATTGGAGTTGGGGGATGAGGGGTGAGGAGGCTGGTGCTCACTGGAACTAGAAAAACTTTTCAAGTTGATATTAGAGTTCCCAGCAGAGTCCTTAATGTCCTTTAAGAAATACCAGAATTGGGCTTCCCTGGTGGCGCAGTGGTTGAGAGTCCGCCTGCCGATGCAGGGGACACGGGTTCGTGCCCCGGTCCGGGAAGATCCCACATGCCACGGAGCGGCTGGGCCCGTGAGCCATGGCTGCTGAGCCTGCGCGTCCGGAGCCTGTGCTCCACAACGGGAGAGGCCACAGCAGTGAGAGGCCCATGTACTGCAAAAAAATAAAAAAAGAAATACCAGGATCTTTTAAAATATCTTTTTTATTGATATATAATTCACATACCATACAATTTACCCTTTTAAAGTGTACAATTCAATGTTTTTTTTAAAATATATTCAAAAGGTTGTGCAACTATTGCTACTATCTAATTCTAGGAAATTTTCATTACTCCTGAAAGAAACCCTGACCCCTTAGCAGTCATTCTGCATTATCACCTCTCCCCAACCCCTGACAATCACTAATTTACTTTCTGTCCCTGTGTTTCCCTATCTGGATATTTCATATAAATGGATCATAGAGTATGTGGACTTCTGTATCTGGCTTCTTTCACTTATCGTCTGTTCAAGGTTCATCCATGTTGTAGCATGTATTAGTACTTCATTCCTTTTATGGCTAAATATTTCGTTGTATGGATATAGAACATTTTATCTATTCATCAGATGATGGACATTTGGGTTGTTTCCATCTTTTGGTTATTATGAATAGGACTTCTGTGAACATTTGTGTACAAATTTTTGTGTGTACATATGTTTTCAGTTCTCTTGGGTATAAACTTAATGGATTGCTGGGTCATATAAGTTTGTATTTAATTTTTTAAGGAACTGTGAAACTGTTTTCCAAGGAAGCTGCACGATTTTATATTCCAACTAGCCATATAGAAGCGTTCCAGTGTCCCTGGATCCTCATCAACACTTGTTATTTTCTGTCATTTTTACTTTAGCTATCCTGGTGAGTGGGAAGTGATATCTCACTGTGGTTGTGATTTGCGTTTCTCTAATGACTAACGATGTTGAACATCTCTTCATGTGCTTACTGACCACTTATCTTCTTTGAAAAATATTTTTTACAATACTGTACATGTTCCTAGAGGGATTTGCCTTTACTAGCTCTGTCTAGTTTCTTCTTTTGCCTCTCCTCTGCCCCTTAGAACATGAGAGGAAAGTCCTAGCGTATTGTGCATATCTTCCCCTTGATCACATCTTTACTTGGAGAGGGCTGAACAGCAGCAGACTCGGAATGGGAGTAGGTTGGGGAAAGGGGGTGATGTTCTTTGTGTCATTTGAAAAAACTCCCTAAGGGAGAGTGGAAAACATTCGATATGTTAGTGCTTATCTTTCTCTTTGGGTCCTATTTTTGAACAAAGTCCCCCTTTGATGTCTGTAAGATGCTGAGGGAAGTAGAGGTCTTAGAAATCATTTCTTTGTTTTAGAAGAAGGAGAGAACAACAACAACAAAAAATAATCCGCGAAGAAGTTGGTGGGACATTCGTGGCCAGGACTGGCTCCAGGCACCTCTTCCCCTGTCTGCCTTCTTTCTTCCCCAACTCTTCTTCCTGCTCTGGCACTGAAAGACTTCCAAGTGGCTTTCAGTGTCTTCTCAGCAAGGGACTCGGTGAGCTCCTTAGCCTAGAGTGGTAGGGGCTCCATCTTGTCCCCATGTTGTGAACAAGGCTCAGATATTATCTGTGTGCTTAACATGGTGCTGGGCGCTGGGGTGAGTTTACAGGAGTGATAGTTTCTTTTCCCCTCGTTTACTCAAGAAGCATCTTTGAGCGCCTACTATGTGCCCGACTTGGTGCTTTCCCAAAGGAGACCAACTTGGGGAAAAACAACTTAGAACCCAAGTCAACGTTTGATGCATTCCATGTGGATGGTCCCCATGTGAAGAAGAGCCTGAGAAGAGAAGAAGCAGGTGGAGGGTTGAGTGATGTCCCACTGAGATGCAGAGTCACGGGGGAGTGGCCAGTTGGTGCAGCTCCCGCCATTAGCCAAAGAAGCTTGAACAGGGAGACTCAAGTCAAGGAGGGAGGACTATCATTATCCTGACATGCAGGCGGAAACAATGTTTTTGAGCTTTTGCACATTTTCCCACACTCCTCGTGCCTTACAGGAGGCTATCTAATTCCATGTGCTAATGTTATTTATGGAGGCAAGAAGTAAACTTGATCCGTCATCAACTGCTAGGAGGGTATTATCACTTTAAATATAATTGAGCTTCCTGCACCTTTTCAATTGCCATTTCCTTTCTAGTCAGTGTCAATTAATTCTCCATTGCTGGTTTTAGTTTTCTACTTGATAAGCAAAGGTTTTGAATCCATCTTGATTAAAGCAGTGGGGCCCCAACTCCATCCTGCCAGCTTTCTTTGAAGTTCACGTAAACTCTATATTCAGATCAGCTGCCCAGGGCACAGAGAAAGATGAGCTATGAACTGTGACAACATGAGGGCACCAGGCCAGATGCTTTAAGACAGTCCGCTTCCTTCTGGGAATAGAATCACTAGAGAGTTTCATCTCTCTGGAATGGTTTAGGTGTGGCTGGGGGAAAAAACCCCACAAAAATCAAAAAATGAAAAGATGATTTCTCAGGTCTCTTCTAGACTCGGTCCAAATTAGACTATTTGTTAAGATCTATTTGTTAAAGCTGGTGGCAGGCTTTCCAATGCTTGGGATTGCCCAGAAATCTGGATTCTTCTGAGATATGCCATCTGGCAAGTTGGAGGGTTGGTTAACACACAAAGGAAGTCAAAGAGGGGAAGCGTGGGATATTGTTAAATATACACCATGGCCTTTTCCTCCTATTTGTGCAACAACCTCTCTGCCTCTGCCCTCTTACAAGACTGCCTCTTCTTTCTCTCAATTCTCTTAGTTTTTTCTTTATTCTCCCTCTCTCTCTCTCTCTCTCTCTTTGTCTGTGTCTCTGTCTCTTTCTGTCTCTGACTCTCTCTCTCTTCAAAACCAACAACTTCCTTCCTTTGCCTCTTCCTCTTTCACTTATTTTTCCTCTTTATACGTATTTTCAAGTGGAAGTCATGGCTCTGATACTAATACATTTCAAATAAGCCACTGTACCTCTTTGGAGAACAGTTTTTGTCAGTAAAATGTAACGATTCTTAAATTTCCCTCAAATGCTAAAATTCTGTGATTCTTTGGAATACCTATTTTGTTCAGGTAACACAACTTTCTTGCCCTAAAAGCTGTGGAAATTGACCATATCATGGATGACAAGGCACGTGATAATTCAATCCCCTTTTCTTTCTCTTTGGGGAATCACTTTACCCTGCGTCAATATTAGAAAGTCAAACACAATCTCTGACACTCCTGTGACCCCACCCACAAACCAAGAAGCCTGAGAATAACAGTGTGTGTCCCTGAAGCAGCAGCTTCAGACATTTTATCAGCATCAGAAGCTCAGGATCTGGGAAAGAAGGATAAAGAAAAGGAGAAATTTGGAAAACACAACTTTTAAAAAGGAGAAATTTTTTTGTGGTGTTGAACTCCCGAAGTTTATTATCTGTATCTCAGATTGCACACCCTACTTTCTATGCCATGTATTTTCAAGCTCTTTCTCAGATAGAATATCTAAGAGAGCACCCCTCTCTTCCCCCAAAAGAATGAGTTTATTTTCCATATGGTACATGCTAGCAATCCTGGCATTTGACCACATTTATGTAAACATGCAGAGATAACTATAAATTATTGGACTTATCCCAGTTTGAGTTTCCAACTATGTACTACAATCATTACAGCTGTTCTTACTTTAGCCTAAGAAGATATTTTGGTCCATTATATGGCTGATTAGTCATTTAGACTGTAGACTACATTTACATTGTTTGGGGGTGGGGAACATAACAGATATTCACTGGAGGCACCAAAAATCTATATATAAGCCAACAGGTCTGCAAACTGGTAGAGGTTCCCTAACCCCTCTCACACTCCAAGTAGTAACTGACCATCAGTCACCCAGGGCTACCTGGCACTTTGAGAGGACTTTGGGAGAACCTGGGCTCTCCCCCAGAGTATTTAGATCAAAGAGAGCAAGAGGCCAGGATAACTAATAGCCTCACTTTTAAAAATCTGGGCCCTTTCCAACAGATCTGGGACTTGGTGGGGAGGGGACCCCGGTGGGCCTTAATAGCATTGTAGGAATCTTGGCAGTAAAGACTAAGCTGAGCTTTCTCACTCAGCTCCCCCCCACTCATCCCCACCACAGGTCTCGCTGCTTAGCACAAGCTGAGCTCAGATCCCCTGAGGGTCCCGTAGGGCTGGAAATCTTGGGCTGTAGCCTGGTGCCAGCATCTGGGACAACCTGCAGGGGGCGCCCTACAGGCTCTGCCTTCCACAGCTCTTTCACTCTAGTACTTGGAGGAGTTATTCCACTACTGTTATTTGTAATTAACCATGCAGTTTATTCACATAGTATCTTAGGTTTTAGGCACTTTTTTTCTCAAAGAACTTTTATATGTTTTATTTAATTTTTTATTCGCGCCTCACAATCACCAGGCGAAGTAGCCTGGGTAGAGGTGAAATGATCTTAAAGTTTAGGTGGGAAACAGTGGTACAGACTATATTGGAAGGCAAGCGTCTTGATTCCTAGACCTGTGCTGTTTCTACAAAAGTTCTTTACAATGAGGATAATAATAAACAGAAAACACTTCTGCTATCCCTTTTATTTTCATTTTCCTCTTTAAAACTTTGACATGTTTTATTTATGTCAGTCCTCCTGAGATCAGTTTTCATGAAACCCTAGTACTTTACTGGCTGTCCTCCATGCTCAAACAATGTCGGGTAGGATCTCCAGTCTTGTTCTGATTTATTCAGCAGATGGAGAGTTATTATCAATATTTCTTCAGAGTTTGAGGGGGTACTTTTGGATGATAGAGTTAGTTTCCATTTATCATCATTTTATCCCCAGTGCTGGCTTTGGGGGCTCTGATTTTTGCCGTACAAATGTGAACCATGAGGTTGCATTCAACTTGGCCTATTTCAAAGCCAGAAGAATAGAGACCAGAACATAGAAATATATGGTGGCCTTTGGCAACTTGGTGGAAATGTCTACTTACAGCATTGACTCAGATCTTTATTTGTCCCTCTTTAGACCTTGAAGAGGTCATAGAAAACATTGAGTAGCTCTGATTCAAGGCTCTTGTTCTCACTGATGCAGAAAGTGAGACTCAGAGAAGTCAGGAGACTTGCCTGAGATCACACAGCTGCTTGGTGGCAGTGCTGGAACTAGGTATCAGGTCATTTGTTCTGGGTCTGAGGTGTTGTCTGTGAAACCACAGGACCTCTCAAAAACAAGGGCTGGCTATGAAGAATGCTGAGGGGGATTCCATGTGATTAACTCAGCTCAATAAACACGCACTGAGGCCACCACAGGGAAAACCAGCGAGGTGTTGTGTGGAAGCCCACACAGCTCGAAAGGGCTGACTGGGCAAGTCCAACTCTATTTGTTCCTCAGTTCTGTCCGAGGGGTACAAGGGTCAGGCCTCCTGAAATGCTGCTATGTCTACATTAAGAAATTCACTCTGAAGACTAAAATCTTTTGTTTGGATGGATGGGACCCAAGCTTTTCCTTTATTCCCTGCGGTAACAAAAAGGAAGGCCATGGAGAGGCTTTCCTACCAAACCACAGGAAGATTAAAGGGCCAGGGAGAAGGAATGCATTTTGGATGAGGAAGTCGGAGAGTTCTTGAGCCCAGAAAGGAGCCTTCTCCTTATTAATGGTGGCTCTACCACAGCTGTGGCTTGGAAACGGGAAAGACAGGAGGCGGAAGAGACCCACGTATGGGTCTGTGTCTCTGACTGCAGACATGTGCTTTGGACACCGTGTCCCACCGGCGCTTGGAAAGGGGCAGGAATCCTCGCTGCCCACGTCTCGCAAGAGTCCCTGGGCTTCCCTGGTGGCGCAGTGGTTGAGAGTCCGCCTGCCGATGCAGGGGACACGGGTTCGTGCCCCGGTCCGGGAAGATCCCACGTGCCGTGGGAGCGGCTAGGCCCGTGAGCCATGGCCGCTGAGCCTGCGCGTCCGGAGCCTGTGCTCCGCAACGGGAGAGGCCACAGCAGTGAGAGGCTCGCGTACCGCAAAAAAAAAAAAAAAAAGAGTCCCTGCTGGCCACCTTCTCCCTGTCTCGGAGGCAGTGAGCACCGTGGGGGAGGAGTTGAAATTGCTAAGAATAGCCATGGTCTTTGAGACATGCTCTTTTCAAGGAATCAATGGAATTAGAAATGAGATATTAGCTCTAATCAGTCACATATGTTGGGTTCTTAGCCCCTAGGAAAAGAATTTCTGACTGCGGCTCCTCACCCAGTGGGGAAAAGGCATCTACACCTGTGGATCTGGCAGGGCCCCTCTTCTGTCCTCTGGAGGGTCCAGCACAAAAGTACCCCTTAGTATACGCTGTCAGTCTGTCATCTGGTCTGATCTAAAGTGGCCAGGCTTCTGACTAAGCATCCCCTATGTGGCTTTTCAACAAGTGTAGAAGAATTTCAAGGCACACATAGATCCGGACTGAGCCAAGAACTAGGGGCTGGAGGTAAATTCCAGCTCCCCTTTGTCTTATTTGCTTATGTTTCTGAGATGTGGAGGTGTTTGGAGAATTAGGCACATAGTGAGAGGATGGGTTTTTTGTTTTACTTTTTATTTTACAAAAATTTAAACCTAAGAATAAATTGCAAGAATAATCACATGAACCCCTGTGTGCCCTTCATATAGACGGAGGATTGGTGAGCAGGTTTTCACTAAGCATGTGAGTTTCTCAGTATGGTCCCCTGACCACCTACATCAGAATCACCCCCAGACCTCTTCACTCAGGACCTCAAAGCAGCCTGGGATGCTGCACTCTGCACAGTTCCCCAGGGAGTGTTGATAGGCTGGTACCTGTGAACTGCCCTGTTGTGATCCTCAGGTGTCTGTTAACTTGCCCCTTCATTCTTTTTTCTTTTTTGTCTCCGTTGGGTCTTTGTTGCCGCACGTGGGCTTTCTCTAGTTGCGGCAAGCAGGGGCTACTCTTCGTTGCGGTGCACGGGCTTCTCATTGCTTGGCTTCTCTTGTTGCGGAGCACAGGCTCTAGGCGCGCTGGCTTCAAAAGCTGTGGCGTGTGGGCTCAGTAGTTGTGACTCGTGGGCTCTAGAGCGCAGGCTCAGTAGTTGTGGCGCACGGGCCTAGTTGCTCCACGGCATGTGGGATCTTCCCGGACCAGGGCTCGAACCTGTGTCCCCTCCATTGGCAGGCGGATTCTTAACCACTGCGCCACCAGGGAAGTCCCTGCCCCTTCATTCTTTGTGTTACCAACTCCACCAGCTCCAATGAGTGGTCAGAATATTGTACTAATTGATACCATCTCTTTAGACCCTGCATTATACCTTCGAAAATATAAACAAGAGGAATCAGCCCCTTTTCCTTTTCTGACATGGCACTCTTCCGCTTAGCTACTACGCATGACCCTTATTCAAACTCAACAGACTTGTAATGAAAATAAAATCTCGTGTTAAGGTTCTTGCCAACTTTTTAATACTTAAGTTTAATTTATGATTCACATTGAAAGTTGGTTTTATAGCCCTGGGCCTGTGCTTAACTAGAAACATCCCCTATGAATTATTTGTGTCTGGGTGATGGGTGTGAATACAGACACACTCACACAAAACACTAGTAGAACTTTTATTTATTTATTTATTACTATTTTTTTTTCAGTACTCGGGCCTCTCACTGTTGTGGCCTCTCCCGTTGCGGAGCACAGGCTCCGGACGTGCAGGCTCAGCGGCCATGGCTCACGGGCCCAGCCACTCTGCGGCATGTGGGATCCTCCCGGACCGGGGCACGAACTCGTGTCCCCTGCATCGGCAGGCGGACTCTCAACCACTGCGCCACCAGGGAAGCCCAAGTAGAACTTTTAAATGTCAACATTTAAGTATTCCAAAGGGAGCAAAGAACAAAGTTAATTTTCTGGAGAGATTTGAAGTCCAAGGTCTAATCTACAGTTGTTCCTGTTTTGGGGTCTGCATTATGTCATTTAAAATAAGAAGAGTTAAGGAAGCAGGGATGGGTGAAATGGAAAAGGATGGGGACGGGTGGTCAGGGAGCAAATAGCAGATTAGGTGTTGACACACTGAAGTCGTAGTCAGGCAGCGGAGTCGTGGCCAGGTAAGAGACCCCGCATGCTTCTTCAGATGGGTGAATGTTTCTTGTACATATTTGCATTCCTCACAACACCGTGCCCAAGACTTGCCACAGAGCAGGTGCTTGGCATTTGCTGAATGCTTATATGAATGTCATCCCTCAGCTTCTTATGAAGATGCCACTGGCACAATTTCAGGGCTTAGAGAGGGCAGAGGTACGAACCTGCCCCTGGGGCTCACATTTTGGTCTCTCCTTTAGCTTCTGCTGCTCACAAGCCACCACGTTGCAAAGCTTCAGGAACCACGTCCACTTATGTAGAACAGAGTGTGAATGGAGGCCCTAGAATTTGGCCCCTAGCAACTCTCACTGTGCCCTGGGCACCTTCTGGGAGGATGCTGTGACCGCTATGGGCACAGCCTCCCTCCCGGAGTTAGCAAATTGGATTTGTGTGTTCACACTCCCTCCTATTGTTCACTCACTCACAAATGCTGCTCATCTACAGTTTTGTGCTGCTTTCTCAGGGAAGCCTAGCGGCCAGATCCCTTTAGGAAATTGACCCCCCTCTCCCCGCACAATACCTTTTATCCGCAGCATTCCTAACCCTGTTCTGTAAGTATCATAAATGCCGAGAGTATCTGGGACCCTTAAAGTTGAAGACATTCACTTTATTGAGGTTCTAACGGAAGGCCTTAGAGTTATGGCTCTTGGAGAAAGGAAGGATAAATGTGATATTTTGGGCACACGCTTTTCCAATTATGGGCAGCTCAAACCCAGTATTGCGCCTCATCCATCTCAATCTGAAGGCTGTGGGGAGGCTGCTCCTAGACATCTTTGCACACTTAATCTCAAACCCCACTCATGCAGCTTCTAAATTTTTTAAGATTAATCAAATCTAAGTCTTGCAAAGTGGTGCACTCTGATTTATATGAGTTTTGGCAAACAGGCCCAGCGAATAAAAACTTTCTTAGTTGGAAATGACAGCATTAGGGGGACGAGGGCTGGAGAACCATACCAGGGCACCCTGTTTTGATGAGCCGGTGGCAGCTCCTGGAACTCCGTTAAAGGACTCTTAACTTGGTGTGGTGCTAAGGCGGGAGCCTCCAGGTAGCATGTGAGGACTGGTGTATCCTCCTACCCTTAGATTTATTTTTGAGCTCTAGTTCCCGTGAAGGAAAACCTTAGAAAGTCTTGTCTCAGAGGGATTGGCATTAAGCTGTGCAGGATTCTGTGGTAGGGGCTGGAGGTGAAAGTTGAGAAGCTAGAATCAGCTCTGGCTCAGGAGCTCATCAGAAAGATGCCCAGCTACCCACTGCAGGGGTCAGTGAATTCATACTTGACTCAAGCCATTGCTTTCTAAGAAGGTCCAGTGTAATGAATCAATCTGGCAGCAGTCAGTATAGCATAGTAACATACAGTTAAGCTTGGTTCTGAGTTCCTGGTTCTGGGTTACTATTCCATCATAAGCATTTCCCTGCAGTGAATTAACCTTGATCTTGGCCTTAATGTTCAGTAATCTTAGCTTGTCCCATAAGAGCACTGAAAGTTGAAGCCTTTTTTCTGGCAGTGCCTTGCTCCCCTGCCATGGAGGGGGAATGAACAGAGTCAGGCTGGCTAACTAAGTGAGCTGGGGCACCAGGAAACATGCCAGCGCACAAGGGAAGTATTTTGTAGGAAACAGAGGGAGAAGCCCCGTCACACAAATTGGGCCTTCTGATGGGAGAAAGGGATAGCTATGGCTTGTCAGGCTCAGCATCAAGTACACCAGATATGGTGCAGATGGGTAGCAACAAGACAGGTTCCAGACCAACAGGTAAGGGTCTGAACCCCTGGGAAAACATTGGTCTTTGTCAGACTGGCTTCAAAACTTGGTGGGACTGGGCCGTGCAGCTATCTGGGAAGGAAGAACTCTTCCTTTCTAAGACATATGTCAAAGGAGCAGTACCCTCTGTGGAAACAGAAGAGGGTTTAAAATTAACACCTAGGAAAAAGTTATTTAAAATAAACATCTGGACAATACCTGGTACGTGTTACTCTACATTTTCTTTTAGGGTCTTTTGTAAAACATGACTAGATTCTCTCAACCCATCACAGGCACTAAATATTTTTTCTAAAGAGACAGCGAAATATCAGAGTAAAATCATGCACCTCCTTACAGACAGGCAGCAGGATTTCAGAGCACAGATTAACCTGGTGCACGAGGCAGGTGCTTGGCCTGCCTTTGCAGAGTTCATTGCTCTCTGAGAAATAAGATTAACACACAGGAAAGTACAGGGACCTGTATAAGCCAAATGATGAGTGCCATACGGATGCAGACAAATGAGTGATAAATGAGGTTCATGGTCACAGGGAAAGGGCTAAAGGACCCAAGGACAAGTGGGATACAATTGGCAGGGGAAGAATGAGGGTGACAACGGTCAGAGAGGCACAGAGCGCTCTCAGGCACTGGTGAGGTGGTCTACAGCAGAGGGAGGGTAGAGTGGAGATGGATGGGAAAGAAAGGGGGAGGGCTCAATTTTTAATCTTTCACTTTATCCAATCCAGAAGGCCCATTGGAGATGTGGAAAGATCTCCAACTACTTCTGAGGCTTCAGATCCACTCAAGGGCAAAGTCAAGGATACCTAATGATTTCCTTTAGTATTCAGGTCTGGTAATGAAATCTAGGTCAGTAAAACAAAGTGACTTTGGCCTAGAATTTGGCTGAGGTTGGCGAACATTTTGCATCTTCCCCCTGAAATTGCCCTGTTGTTCTGTCATTAATAACAGCAGCAGCAGCAACAACAATAATAATGAAAAGCAAACTCTTACTCTATGTGGCAGACACTGTTTTAAGCTCTTTCAGTATATTAACTCATTTAATTTTCACGTCAACCTGATGAAGTAGTTACAAGCATTATTCTCCTTTTTTAGGTGAGGAAACTGGAGCAGAGGCAGTTCCTGCTTTAACCACTGCTTTCCCTGCCTCTTATAAATTACCAGTAGGATGATCACTGTGTAATATAATAGCAGGGCCCAGCTCACACGTACTTTGTTTGGTTTTACCTTTGTTTGGTAACAAGTGGTTACCACTTGTTCTTAGGTACCTTGCGCCATCTTGGAGAAATTATTTGAAACTAGTGCCTGGTCAGAGCATTGCTTCTTTCCTGGCATAGTGGGGGATTTGGGATGGTGAGCTGCAGAGCTGCCAAGCTCCCTGCGCTGGGCTTTGCATTCCACAATTGGAATTGTGTGCCCAGGTGTTTCTTACCTGGGCACACTCTACAAGGTAAGGCTTCAAAGTACATACACCCTTTGACCAGAAGACATGAAATTTAATTATTATACTTCACAATTCTCTTCATGTAATTATTGCATATCTTTATATTATATTAAAGAATTCCCATTTCTTGAATGTTATTGTGTGTTTATTAAGAACAAAGCATGGTGAGTGCTGTCAGGGGTACAGTGATGAATAAGAAAAGGACTCTGACCTCATTTACAGTGCTCTGGGGTAGACAGAGTATATGCAAATAATCGTAATGACCAAAATACATTCTTCCAGAACCAATTCTGTTGTGGTTACACAATTTTTGGAACATTCAACAAATTCAATTCAATAAACATTTATTGATTATCTACTATGTGCCAGGTGCTGTGATAGATTCTGAGGATACAAAGGTGAAAAAACTTTTGTTCCTGTCACCATCTATAGTTACTCTAGTTTGAAGCTGTGTGAACACACTCTAGGGAAGCCAGAGGAGGGAAGGAATAATTTTGCCTGGTGTGGGGCTAAGAGGAAGGCTTTCTAGAGGGAGCAGCAGTTGAACTGGACCTTGAAAGTTTTATGGGACATCACTGGACTAGAAGGGACACTTTTAGGACAGGAAAAGGTGAGCAAACCCACAGAGGCACAGGGGAGTACAGTGTGCTTGGTTAATGTGCTGTACCAGGCTGGAAAGAGAAGCTGGAACCAAGCTGTGAAGGCCTTTTAATAGCCATAATACATTGTTCGGACTTTACCTTGTGCAGTGGTGGGAAGGGGGTGGGGAATCAGATAATAAATTGGGTAGTCAGTTCCTGAAATAGTCAATACTGAACTTAATTAGATTCTGGCGACTGCATTGAAAAGCATAACAGATTTTAGAGTTGAAGGACCAGGCTTGAATCCCAGTGTGTTGATTATAAGCCATGTGGCCTTGACCAGCTTATTTAACCTCAGCTGTAAGAGGAGGCTAATAAGTATATCAGCCTTACAAGGTCATTATGAGAACAGAAGGAGACATTAGAGAAAAATGGTTTCTATACTGTTAAGCACTGTGTAAATGTTAATTAATAATGTTATTTGGTGCCAGAAAAAGGGAGATGCTGTGAAAGTGCCCGTTTGTTTAACATCTTCTCTCTGTGTTGTAGAGAATTCTTGGTTTTTCAGCAGTGTAAACGCTAATGGTTTGCTTTCCACGTGCCATGAAAACTGTTTTTAGATGTGATGCTTCTAAACTTGGTATACAGCCTCGCACAAACGAGGGCAAAAGGAAACTAGCATTTTCTGAGTACTGTCCTGTGCCAAACACTTGGCAAACATCGTCTCGTTTAATCTTCACTGTAACCCTTTGAGGTAGTTATTATCCCCATTCTACAGATTAGGAAATCAACATTGAGAGTTAACTTGTCCAGATTAATTAGGAAGTGGCAGACCGTGGACTTGAAAGTTTTATCTATGCTGTCATGCTTGTTGTGCCTCACTGTGCTGTCCCACAGAGAGCAAGGTGGGCGAAGAGCTGTCTTAGCCCCCAGTGGCCTTCCAATTTCCAGCTCCAATTCACCTGAGATCTTGATATCCTTACAACTATCTCCTTCTTTATTTAAACTAGCTGGTCCTGCAATCAAATAGCCTAGATCAAACAAGCACACAGTAAATTCTTGCAGAATGACTGGCCAATTGGTGTATCTTTTGTCACTTCTCTAGATGTTTTCACCCTGAGCACCACCTACTACACTTTATTGATTTCACTGTATTCTTTGGTCTGCCATTTGGTTCTGGGGCCATTGTTCTGGAAGAGTGAGTAAACAATGCTTTAGAAATTACTCACCAAAGAGATGAAAAGATACTGGAACAGAGGTATTGATGAAACATTCATGGGAGGGAGGCTATTTTAGATGGTCTGAATACTTGTGAACGAATTCTATAATGTCTCTAAAACCTGTATGATGATTTATTTCAATGTATTGTAAAATTTAATTCTGTTATAGGTTAGGATTTTTGGTTCCACTTTTAATAATAACAAAAAGCCTTTTATATAAAGGAGAAAGGGCACACACTGAAAAGCAAAGAACAGTCTTTCTTGTTGACTAGCAGCGACATATTTCCTTAGAGGAAAAATCCTGCGGCAGACTGAGTGTCAGGAAGAAGAATAATTTATGACGTTAATACTCTAGCTGAAAAGAACAGTTAACCACTCCTTTTTGAAGCAGAGTATGGAAAGAGGGAAAGGTTTAAGTTTAAGAGGTTAACTCATCTTTGTTTTTAACTCTTATTTTTTTTAATCTTGCTCCAAATTTTATTAGCCTTTTAAAATGTGAACTTATGCTAATATAAGTAAATCTGTAGTGTTGCTGCTTAATGAAAGTTCTATTTTGTGAAGGGAAAGCCTGTCATTATGAAAGTGGGCTAAGGGGATCCAGAGGGTTTGAATATTGAGGCTGCAAACCAGGCAGCTGCATTCATAGTCAGTACCTGGGCTGAAAAGGAGCATCACCTTTGGAATGTTGACCAAATAAAATAATGGCAGACATCGCAGTACCAAAATGGAAAATCCAACACACTGACTTTATCTCCAGTGTGAATTTTGAGTCAATGGAACCCTTGCCAGTGGTGGAGAAACGGAAAGAGCATTGAACCTGGAGGCAGAGGACTGGGTTGCCTGTGTTGCTGCCACTTGTTTGCTGCGTGGGCTTGTGCAAACCATTTAACTTCTCTGAGCTCAGTTTTTTCATTGATAAAATAGTGATGATACGAGAAAGGTCCTTGGAAAGTCTTCATTTTCTAGGAGTGTGAGGCTGAATCTTCTAGAGAGGTTATGGACAGGATTAATAAAACCCCATATTTGACCATGACTAGCATAGTGCCTGGAGCAAAGTGAGCACTCCAACACTGCTTGCTACCTTCCTCGTTCCTTCACTCGGTGCTGAGCACTGACAAGACCACAGCAGGTCCCTGTTAACCGAGAATAACATGTTCAAAAGCCCCGCCACCGCCTTTCTGTTGGTGGGTAGCAGAAGGTATGATGCTACCTGAGCATGTATAATCCATGTCTCCTGGGACTTAAGCACTTGGGAAGCAACGGATTCTTCTCCATATTTGGGTTTCAAAATAAAACTTCTAAACTAGATAGAGGTCTAATTTAAAACTGGAATGATCATGTGGTTCAAATGATCAGTGTCTGCTATTTACCATAGCCAAGACATGGAAACAACCTAAATACCCATCGACAGACAATTGGCTTAAGAAGATGTGTGTGTGTGTGTGTGTGTGTGTGTGTGTGAGTGTGTGTGTATGGAATATTACTCATTTGTAAAAAAGAATGAAATATTGCCATTTGCAGCAACATGGACGGACCTAGAGAATATTATACTTAGTGAAGTGTCAGAGAGAAAGATAAATATTGCGATACTATATGATATCACTTATATGTAGAATCTAAAAATAGTACAAATGAATTTCTATACAAGACAGAAGCAGACTCACAGACATAGAAAATAAACTTATGGTTACCAAAGGGGAGAGGGAGGGAGGGAGAGAGGGAGGGACAAATTGGGAGTATGGGATTAATAGATACAAACTACTATACATAAAATAGATAAGCAACAAGGATTTACTATATATAGCACACGGAATTATATTCAATATCTTGTAATAACCTATAATGGAATATAATATGAAAAAAATAAATGAGTCACTTTGCTGTATGTCTAAAATTAACAATCTTTTAAATCAGCTATACTTCGATAAGAAAAAAATTGATCAGTGTTTGAAAAAGAAAAGTCAGCTTCCACAGAAATACTTAGAAAAGGAGGCACTAGCTAGGATAAGCTCTGGGCTGGAGGGTGTCAGCCTGCAGGTGGGGTGTGGAGGTGGGGGCCAGAAGAAGAGAAGGCTGCCTCAACATTCCTTCATCAACTGCAAATTGCTCTGCCAGGGAGGATTCCCCACTTGGGATCAATAAGCTGTTCTCAGCTGATACTCTTTAAAGCCTAGAAAAGTGTGGAAGCAATCATACCGTGGGGGAGTTTCCACGTGGCCCCAGGCGTGCTGAGGTAGAAGAATGAAAGCTGCTCTAGAGAGCTTAAGACAGAGGAAGGGAAACAGCTGTGAGCATCTCTGGACAGAAGAAACCCGTGACAGACGCACACACGGTGAGAAAGAGAAAAGGAGCAGGGAGACAGGGCAGCAGGAAACAGCACATTTCCATTCATTTCATCTTAAAAACATAATGGTCTTTTAAGAAAAAAAATTCAGGAACTGGTTCATCCTGTATGAAAATTTGTTTTTAGCAAGTGAGTAAACAAGTCAGGTTTTAACTTAAAAATTTAATTCTCTCCTGTTCACTGTCTCATCAATGTAGGCTTGATAGTACATAGTAAAGCTACAGAGTTTAATACTATAGTGGATAGTAGAGTTTAACACTGCATGTGTGGAATTTAACTTGTGACTAGTTTAGGATTGGATGAAACTGGACAGATCCAAAGATGGAAATATGGTCTTTATTGCTTCTTCTTTCACGTGGGCTGGAAGACTGTTGGTCTGTAAAGTAACCAAGATGATAGGAACATATGTTGGGAAACTAAATTAAAAGAAATATGGAAAAGGGGGAGGTAGCTACCACCTATTATGCTGTGCATCTCAATCTTTCTGAGTCTTTGTTTCCTCATCTGATAAATTAGTATAATAATGCCTGTGGGCTTGTGTAAATAAGATTATACAGCTCATATAAGAGGGCTTGACCTATAGGAGTAGATAGTGGATGCATCAACGTTGGTTCACTTTCTCTGGCAGAGCACCACGTTCTCTGGTGAAACATTTGTTGACTGCCATGCAGAAATGCGTTTCATGTCACCTAAGGCAAATGGGGTGTTGGTGATTGAGTTTAAGTTTTCTTTTCCTCAACCTCGAGGGACAAGAGTTAAGTTAGGAGGGTAGATATTTCGTGTTTCTTGCTATGTCAGAGAGTTTGCTGGAGGGGGTGGTTGGGGAGCGGGGAGGGTGATGGCTTTTCTGGTGCCTCTGTTAATCATACACTAAGTGGTTGCCAAGCAGCTGAAACAGCTACATTTTCTGGCATGGTTTACTTACTGCTGGCCTATAGAGAGGTAGCCTTAGAGAGGTTCCCAGAAGAAACTCAACAGTAAGTGTCCACTCCTCTTGGATACCCTGCTAAGCACTTTCAAATGCAATACCCCATTTGCTTCTCAGACTTACTCTAGGAAGTAACATCCCCACTTTAAGGAAGGGAGATCACAACTGAGAGAGATTGATTTGCCTGCAGACTTATTACAATCAGCACCCGTACCCTGAGGCTAGAGCTAAATATTGAGCCTGAGTTCCTTGTGAGCTGGTAGAAGGGGAAGGAGAGAAGAAAAAGGACCAAGTCTGTCAGTATTGATTTAAACTCCTCATTGCTTCTGTTGTGCACATCTCTGCAGTGTTCTCAGGCAACCTCTGGAGGAATCCAGCACACACGGAATATCTCCAGCCACCCCACAGCACATCCCCAGAGCTTCAGCTCAAGAGGTAAGCCGCAGCCCACTCTGCATGCCACTGCAGACGGCTACTTACAAAAGGGACTGTTTCAGAGTTAACTTCATTTCATTGATGAGTTTCATTTCATTGTCCAACAGACTTGCCTAGGTTGTCCACGAACACTCCTTCATTTAGGAGCCAAGTTGTGGGGTAATTTATAGGGATGTTGTTACTTCACATTATTGCTATTCTTACAGTGATGAAAGAAACCACCACTTCTTAAACATTTGCTGGCTGTGGACCAGCGTTTCACATATATCCTCTCTTTTAATTCTGACAACTCAATGAAGTAAATATTATCATTCTCATTTTACAGACAAAAAAATTCAAGGAGGTTAAGACGCTGCACAATGCCCTCTTTTTTTTTTTTTTTGCAGTATGCGGGCCTCTCACTGTTGTGGCCTCTCCCGTTGCGGAGCACAGGCTCCGGACGCGCAGGCTCAGCGGCCATGGCTCACGGGTGCAGCCGCTCCGCGGCATGTGGGATCTTCCCGGACCAGGGCACGAACCCGTGTCCCCTGCATCGGCAGGCGGACTGTCAACCACTGCGCCACCAGGGAAGCCCTATGCCCTCCTTTTAATACTCAAGAATGTGGTCTTTCCACCTCACCATAGTCTCTCAAATAATTATTCTCTGCATTGAAATGAGGCGTGAAGACTGGGCTCTGGGATTTCAAGACTGCTGCACTCCTAAATGAAGTTCGTCCTCTATAAAGTTAACTTCCATCCCCTAAACCTTTACACTGAGATAAATTAATGGATCAAAGATAGGAAGGATGATCTCTGTCCCTTTCAAGGCATCTCAAGTTTATGATTCTGAAACCAGGGTACTCCCGCTGGATTTAGCTTTGAATTGTTCCTCACACTCCACCATGGATGCTCACAAGATTGTTGACTCTTTCTTCCTAATGTTTCCTGTATTCATTCCTTGTCGTCTAATTGCACTGTCACCACTCTCCTGTATTATTTCAATAATTTCCTAACTTCTCCTTGCCTCCAGGCTTTTCCCATTCTAAATCTTGCTCCTAGATCAGTCTTCCCAGAGTCATTTTGTAAGTGTCAGTTCCCATTCAGAAACATTCCATTGGTATGATGCATCCATTTAGGCTGATGTTGGAGAAGAACAGTTAATGACATGATATGGAAAAAATGATCACAGCATGTTATTAAATGAAAAAAAAAAGTTACAAAATACACCCCGTGTTACTATGGGTGATCTATGTGTGGTGGAATCATGGATGACTTTATTTTCTTTTTGCTTATTCAGAGCTTTTAAATTTTTGGCAATAAACATTATTCTTATAAGATAAAAAACTAGAAGTTACAGTAAAAAATAATGAAAAGGTATTCAGGATAGTGTAAAAGAGAACAATAATGAGATTCTATTCCATTTTTTTAAATTGAATATATTTGACATAACATTGTGTAAATTTAAAACATGTTACTTTGATACATTTATATATTGTAGTATGATTGCCTTTGTAGCTATATTTATCATTACATAATTATAGTACAGTATTGTTGTCTATATTCATTATACTTGCATTTGATCACTATGGCTTATTTGCTACTCATTGTAAGTTTGTACCCTTAAAAAACATCAATCTTATCTCCCAAGATTCTATTTTTTTACCATTCAATTAGCAAAAAAAGTAAAAGAGTTACAATAGCCTGTGTTTCCAGGGGTGTGAGAAAGGGCATGCTCATGCACTGTAGGTGGGGAAGTAAACTGATACAATTTTTGTGGAAGATAATGTGCAGGATTCATTAAAGTGAAAAATTTGCATATGCTTTTACCCAACAACTCTAATTTTAGGAATCAATCGTATAGAAAGACAGTTCTCAAAGTTTGAGCTAGGCCAACAACAGTAGCATCACCTGAGCAATTTTCAGGTGCAACCCCTAAGCTACTAAATCAGAAACTGTGGGAGTGGCATCCAGGATCTGTGGTTCAACAAATCACCTGGAGAGGTGATTCTGATGCATGTTGAGATTTCAGAGCCACTGTAAGAAATACCCTTCCTAAGGAGGTACCTTTGTGTGAACAAGGGCACAAGGGTTACTGTACAATGATATACATTACTACCTTATTTGTAATGTTGTAAAATTAAAAACAACCTATGGGGACTTCCCTGGTGGTCCAGTGGTTAAGACTTCACCTTCAAATGCAGAGGGTGCAGGTTTGATCTCTGGTCAGGGAGCTAAGATCCCATATGCCTCGCAGCCAAAAAACCAAAACATAGAACAGAAACAATATTGTAACAAATTCAATAAAGACTTTAAGAATGGTCCACACCAAAAAAATCTTTAAAAAGCAAACAAAAACCCCCCTATGTATTCAGTAGGGAAACTGCTAAATAGGTTTTATTAATTTATCCTGTGAAATACTTATGCATTGGTTAAGGAGAAAAAGTATTAGCATGGAAATATCATTAGTACATATGGCTTAATTTTTTTAAAAAGTATTGGGTTGGACAAAAAGCTCATTCGGGTTTTTCCATAAGATCTTACAGAAAAACCTGAATGAATTTTTTAGCCAACCCAATAATTTGCAGAAATAAATATCTATCATATTATTAACCACAGTTTATATTGTTTAAAAACAATAAATTCATTTATTACTTATGAAAAGAAAATCCTCCCACTGGCTCCTATAATATAGAATTAAAACTTCTTAGCCTGGTAATGAAGGTCCTTCGTTATCTGCTTCAGACCTGATTCTCCAGCTCCATGCTCCCCACCCCCAGTATCTCCATAAAGAAACTCTGTTACTATCAAATTATTCTGAGAATGGCTTACTACTTAGCCTTATTTCCATTTTTAGTTGAGGAAACTGAGAAATGTAAAGGTTGAGTGATGACTTGCCTATGGTTACATGGCAGCATTTGAACCTGGATGCCTTTTACCAAGTTCCAGCTCAAGTGTTTGTTCCACTCCTCCAAGCTGGTTGGCTAATTGTTCCCCAGTCTGGAACATACCTCTTTGCCTTTGCTCATGCCATTTTCCTTTCTTAGAGTGCTCTGAATCAAGTCTTACGTCCTCCATGAAGCCTTTCTCCAGGACCCTAATCAATGGGGGATCATCCTGAGGCCCTAACCTCCATGTAGTTAAACCTTTCATCAGGTACTGAGCCTCCCTCACCTGTTCTGCAGCATTCCAGGTCTATTCAAGGAGACTCTCATACCTTGGGACAGGGACTGCTCTGTTCTTTTTTGTTCTCAGTAATTGATCTGCAATAAGTGGTTGTAATTGATGAAAATGATGATGGATTTGTACTTGGATATTTGCTATCAATGTGTCAAAGATTTGACTTACATAGCATCAGTGACAGCAATCAGAGAAGCCGGCTCCCAGCACACCAGTCCTTGGAATTTAGGAGTTGGATTAGGGATGCAAATGAGCCTTCTCTAGGTATATCTTTCCGAATAGTTTTGGCTTCTAAGTGGTATAAATGTTTTACTTATTCACAAAATAAAATTGTGTGAAAAGATAAAAAATAAAATAAACTTTACATTTTAATACAAACAGAAACAAATGCATCAAATTGTTTATCAAATTGACAATTTAGGGCTTCCCTGGTGGCGCAGTAGTTGAGAGTCCGCCTGCCGATGCAGGGGACACGGGTTCATGCCCCGGTCCGGGAAGATCCCACATGCCGCAGAGCGTCTGGGCCTGTGAGCCATGGCCGCTGAGTCTGCGCGTCCAGAGTCTGTGCTCCACAACGGGAGAGGCCACAACAGTGAGAGGCCCGCGTACCCCAAAAAAAAAAAAAAAAATTGACAATCTAACCACACAGAGAAAAGGATTCAAGTAAAATTCTGAACATAGTGCTCTATGTGCAGTTTCTCAGTGTAGGGATAAAAAGGACTTCAAAGAAATTTTAATTTTACTTAGTTGGTTATTTGTTAATAATTATAATGCTATTGGAATCCTAAAACTATTCTATGCATATTGTTGGACAAAGCAAATAACTAAATGTATTGATGTCATCATGTAGTAGGCAAAATAACGCCCCCCTTCCCAAGTTGTCCACATCTGGAACCTGTGTTTGCATGGTAAAAGAAACTTTGCAGATAGAATTAAGATTAATTCTTAATTTAGGGAGATTATTCCAGATTATCTTGAGTGGGCTCAGTGAAATTGCATGGACCCTTAAACGTAAAAGGAAGGCAGAAGAGCAGGTAAGGGAAGGAGAGGCAGGAGAGAGTCAAGTTGTGAGAAGGACTCAACCTGCCACTGCTGGTCTTGAAGTTGGAGCAAAGGAGTCATGGGCAAAGGCATGCAGTCGGCCTCCAGAAGCTGGGAACAGCCCTCAGCTGACAGTCAGTAAGGAAATGGGGACCTTAATGCTCCAGCCACAAGGAACTGAATACTGCCGACAACCTGAATGAGCAAGAAAACAGATTCTTCCATAGAGATTCCAGAAAGCCCTGCTGATACCTTGATTTTACGCTGATGAGATTCATAACCAGCCTTTGACAGAAGTGTGAGAGAACAAATATGTGTTGTTTTAAGCTGCTAAATTTGTGGTAGTTTTTATGGTAGTGTATTGGTTTGCTTGGGCTGCCATAACAGTGTACCACAAACTGGGTGACTTGAACAACAGAAAATCTGGCAGCCGTGTCCAAAATCAAGGTGTCGCAGGCTCGGTGCCTTCTGGGGGCTGTGAGAGAAGGATCTGTTCCAGGTCTCTCTCCTGGGCCTGTAGATGACCGTCTTCTCCCTATGTGTTCACATCATGTTCCCTCTGTATGTGCCTTTGTATCCAAGCTTCACCTTTTCATAAGGGCACCAGTCATAGTGCATTAGAGCCCACCTTAATGACTTCATTTTAGCTTCATTACCTCTGTAAAGACCCTATCTCCAAATACGATCACATTCTGAGATACTGGGGGTTAGGGAACTCAATATGTGTGTATATGTATATATGTATGTGTGTATATATATATATATATTTGTAAATTATGTATATACAAATTATATTTTGTTTATAAATTACACACACACAGATACATATATATATATCTGTATGTATTTCCCCCTGACCATGTCAACCAAAAGGATCTAAAAGCAGTAACACCACTGCAGCAATGAGCACACCTTGCACCCAGATCTTGATTTCTAAATATCATTTCCCACTAAAGAAATCAGGGCTCTTTGAAGAACTAACTGCTTCTGTTTCTGGTGCAGGGCAAACGCAAGTGAGCCTGGGGAATCTTGGTGTGCCAGAAAGAAAGGAAATACTAAAGATTAATGAGGTCATGTCAAAAGGACACAGGATCTTGCTTGGAGTGGTTCCCACTGGCCAACTTTGGAATAATTTGAACATCAAAAAGAAAATGACAGTAATGGATTAAAATCCATTGAATTTTTTTGAAAAAATCCCATGGGTCCACAGTCATACTGAAAAACAAAGAACTTAAAAAAAAAAAAAGGATTCTACCTAATAAATGCAGAAAAAGTGATAGAATTAGAGAATCATTATATTTCAACCCCTACTGTAATAATAGATTCAGGCAAGTACCATCAGCAGATGCTAACCACTGAGTAAAACGTTCTTGAGAAACAAGATGTTCACACAGAATCAGTATATTTCCCCACAGATTATTAATTACAAAGGGGAGAAGGTTTGGTTTGGAGAGATTTGGTGGTTATTACTTTAAGTGATCAAACTGAGCATCGCCAATAGTGGAACAATCTGACGTTATTCAAGCCTTTTGATATGAAGCCCACCTTTGGATTATTTTTACTAAAAAATATTTAACTTAAGTCTAACCATAAGAAACAACCTTATAAACCCAGACTGTGGCACATTCTATAGACCGTTGGTTTGGACTCTTCAAAAAAGTCAAGGTCATAAAAAAACTGTAGCTGAAAAAGCAGTCGGATTAGATTAAAACAAACAAACAAACAAACAAACACCATATGCAATATGGAGGCTTCATTGGATTCTTGATTTTTTAAAAAATGCTATGAAAGACATTTGGGAAACAATTTGGAAAATTTTAGTAGGAAATGCATATTAGATAATACTATGAAATATGTTGCTAATTTTTCCCTTAAGTGTGATAATGATGTTGTGATTATGTTTGAGAATGTCCTTATTCTTAGGAGACACATGCTGAAATTATTTGGTTCAGTGCCATGATATCTGCAAGTTATTTAAAATAGTTCAGGAAAAATATGGTATACTGGAACCGGCTCTTACCAGCTCCTGAGAGCAGATAAATATTCAGGAGTTTTGCAAGCCATTTGCTAAACTAATGGTTTAAAATTAGCTTGAAATCAGTCATGGTGAGAGTTTTTTACACCACAGAAACTGGCACATGCTACAACTAGGGCTTCCTCCCCTGCCCCCAGAGACCAGGTTTATCAGCACACCACTGAATATGGAATCAAATTTTAATAACTGGTGAAACAGTTCAAGTGTCCCTTGTGTTCAGTATGGCATTCTTTCAACCTTCATGAAGATTTAAAAATTTTCAAAATAAAAAGTTGGGAAAAACAGAAAAGGAAAAGATCTTCCTTCCTGGGAATGTGAAAATCACAGAGTGAAGGATATGGCACAGAGAGAGGGCGCTTGGGAATCTACCAGGTGAGACTGGGATGTGTCCGTGACCTTAGGTGGGTTGACTGGGAACCTCTGTCTGAGGCCAGCCTGGTGCCTTCAGGAGAGAATAGTTGCCTGTTTTTGCTCAGGGTGCACTGAGCTGCTTCCCCTTCCTTCCCTCCAGGCCTGGAGCTGAGCTGCTGGGGGTGAGTTTACTGGATCCCATAGGAAGTTTCTAATTCTAATTCCTTTGGATAAAAGTGTTAAAGGTAGTTGTGGCTTGTGTGGTAACTAAGGCAGCTGTGGGTGGCAGACTTCATTTTCCTTTCCTTTCTATTTGTCTTTTCATTACCCGCTGTTCCCCTCCTCCCTCTCATCCTCTCCTCTCTCTGTACTACCAGGAATCCCCACCCCACACCTGTGCCTAGCTCACCTGCCTTCTAGAAGACTCTCAGGACCCACCTCGTCTACTAAGCGTCCCCACGATAACCTCTGCCCTTCTTTCTCATGGCACTGATGTCTGTTTTACGTCCTGACATATTCTGTTCCAGGATGAGTTTTGTGGCCGATATTTTTAACTGATCTGTAAGCTCTTTGGGCAGGAACTGGATTTGATGTATACTTTTTATGTAAAAACACTTCTTTCCTCCAGCTGGAGGTTAGCGTAAAATATCTATCAGATTCAGTTGAGTTGCTTTCCTCTCCATCTCTTCTCGATTCTCTTTTTCTCTTTTTCCATTGTTCTCTCCTTCGGTTCCCCCTAGTTTGTTCCCTGTGTTTGTCCCAGGCCTGCCCATGCTCTGTTTAGCTTCTTTCTTTCCCCTTCTTTTATCCCTTTATTTGTCCTGCCAAGGCTGCAATTGTGGCTGCCTCCTAATTCTGGACCTCTTCTCACGACTTCCCCTTGGTCATGGAACTTTTGCACACCTACTTGCTCTTCAAGAAGAAAAGCTGCCTCTGAGAAACGTACACTGTCCTCTTTCAGGCTATCCATCCCTCAAGATTCCCGGCTTCACAAAGGAAGTGGTGCTGGGGCAGCACATAACTCTCAGACATCTGCATCCCACATTTTTTTCTCTCCCATCCCCTCTCCACCCACTACCCACCCCCCACTCCCCGCCTCGAATTCTCTGGACTGATTCTTGTGGTAAAATCTCACACGTTTTCTCAATCTATATGCAAACCAGGTAGGATTGACAGCTGAAGAAAGCTGCACATTGCCTGGGCTCAAAGTTATCTGTTCTCCCTCTGAGGGAAAATCTTTGAGCTCCGTGACAGTGCCTCGAAGCCATGGCCCTTGTCCTAGACTCTGCCCCGGCCCAGGCGAGCGCCTGACCCCTGCTAATGTGTGGGACCTTTAGCAGCAGAGAGTGGGGGGAGGTAACCAGAGCCCCCCGCATGCCAGTGATTCATGTTCTCTGAAGGGATCAGAGTGTTATTAGAAACCTCGCCTGCCAAATGTGGGGCAAATGTAACCAATTTATTAGTGCCGAAAAACCAATGTGTGAAATTGGACCAAGAGGAGAGGGGCGCCAGCCCCTCTCCCCACTTCCTGCTCTCTGGCAGTGACAGAGGGAGGGTGGTGGACAAAGAGTTCTGTCTTCTGCAGGAGGACGTTGCTGTCATAATCACATGTGATAGTGACAGCAGATATTCCTGGCTGAAGCTTCAAAGGGCTGGGAGATAATTGCATCCACCATCCTCAGCCTGGCTGTGATGCTTCAGCCTGCAGCTGGCAGGTTGTAAAGCGCATTGGGCAGGAAGGTGGGGAGCTTGGTCTTGGTTTCCCTCTGCCCAGTTCTGCTCCTCAGTACTGGGACCAGGTGAGAATGGGGAAGTAAGAATGCCCTGCCATTTGTGTGCTTTTTTGTTTGTTTGTTTGTTTTCACATCTTTATTGGAGTATAATTGCTTTACAATGGTGTGTTAGTTTCTGCTGTATAACAAAGTGAATCAGCTATACATGTACATACATCCCCATATCTCCTCCCTCTCGCGTTTACAATGTCTCTCAATTTCCAAACTGTTGTCGTATGGTGGTCACTTAGCCCTTTTCTATGAATGGTCTTAGACTGATCTCTCAAGGTTTCCTGGGTGGTTGCAGTTTGTCTCCAGCAGAGAGGGTTCCTTCAGAGCAGTATGCATTTTTATATGCCTCATTGCCATGGATTGCCCTCTAAACAGGTGGTTGAGTTGAAGACATTAGCAGTCCCATTTATTAAAGAATTACTCTGTGGTATGTTATCATTATACGTTATTTCATTCAGTCCCCACACAAATACCCTCGTGATGTAAGTATTGTTATTCTTGAGGAAACTGAGCTCAGAATGTTAATGAACTTGCCCAAGATCATAGGGTTAAGTGCACAGGATTCAAGCCCATGTCTGTTTAACTATGCTCTTCACCACCCAAGTTTAAGAAGTGGAAACCCACAAAATCCTTTGGTAATCTGGTGGGATAGTCAAGAAGCAAATATGGGAAATTTTCTTGCTAAAGCTGCCTTGAAAGTCTCATATTTCAGATTATTAATTTTCGAAGAATCAGCTTACCATAAAAACAATGAACACACATTTCACAAGAGAATAAATAAATGTTTATGATGATTTGGAGAAACTTTAGAAACTTTCAAAATGTCAGGCTTTTTTGGGTTGGCATCATTATCATTTTACAAGACTATGGGGTGGGAGATGAGATCTGGTTATTTTAGATTCCTAGCTATTTAGATTCTGGCTAAATGTCATTTATTTTGTAATGTGTCACCACATGTCATGTCTCAACACTAAAGGCAACATAATGTATAGCGGGGAAGTCTGATTAGTAAATCTTGAATTAGTGTCTTGTTAATAGTTCTGTTATGAAGGAAAGATGCTGATAGAATCCCCTGTACCCGAATGCCATTAAATTCACATGTTCTTTTCTGCTGGAAATGTGCTTGATGCATTACAGTGTCTTTCTGATTGGCATGCTATGCCTAAAGGGCGGAGCTGCCTTCCATTTCTGGGAGCTTTTTCTCCTCCTCCACTTTCCAGTGATAGTTTAACTGGTCTTGAAGCTGCTGTGTGTCATGAGGCAGGAGTAGTTGTCTCTTCAACTGAAGGGAAGGAGGGTCAATGCTAACATCACTGAGATCTAGAAGCAAAGTTCAGTCTTCATTTTGAATTAAAATCCAATCAATTCCTCTTGCTTATTTTGGTATCTAGAAGAGTGTCCCTATTTCTTCCTTCGTCTCCTATAAGCTGCAACTCCCCCAAATCTTCTTAGAAGACTAAATCACTCACTAAAAAAAAGTCTGTAAGCCAATGAAGGTATATTTATGTACTTAAAAACAATTTTTAATGTCTGAAAAAGGTGAAAACAGCTTTTTTGTCCCTATAATTTGGCAGCAGTAAAGGACCCTTTAAGGATTTGAAAATTGGGTTGTCCTCTGAGAGTTGAATTAGTAAAATTCATACTCAGTCGCAGTGATTAGCTGTGTCATATAAGAATAATGACAACTCCCCAAAAAATAATGGCAGTAATAAGAATGCAGGGGACTGACTATATACGTGTCAATCCAACCAAAAGTTGAGCCAAGAATCCTCCCAAGGAGACATGGCTGAAATGTAGGTGTAATTTAATAAGAGGAAAGGGAATGGAGTATACTCTATCCTATCTGGGGATCGACTATAAACAGAGATTGATCCCAGAGGATAAAAAGGAAAATCTAAAGAGTGCCGATCTTAATCTTTTAGAGGCAAAGAAGCCTTTCTAAATGGCTCTGAGCTTTATGATTTTCTTGGTAAAAGAAAATCTTTCATTTTCCTATAGTGAAAGCTCACAGACTGGCACCTGATAGGCCAAGTCTGGCCCACATACAAATTTTGCTTTGTCTACGCTGTACTGAGTTACAGTATTTTTAAAAGTTGTCAATTAATTTCACATAGGAAAATATAGGATTCTAGCTTTTATTGAAAAATGGGGAAGACCTGGCTTAGCTAAACTGTCCACAATGGGATGGAGCTATAAAGCAGCAGCTGCTCCCTTTAGAAGAGGGTTCACTCTCCGGATTGCCACAGTCTCCACTCTTCCCTATCATACCTGCTCCCTGACCTGCTCGACTCATCTATGTTTCAGTCTTTTGAGCCTCTTGGTTTTTGAGTGTGTGACCCGCCTAGTGGGTAAGTTGGCCTTCAGCTACTTGAGCTGAAATTAGCTTCTTAAGACCCTGAACCCTCCTTGTTCTGATTCCATGCTCAGCATGCAACCTTGTGAGAATCTGGCTTCCCATGTAATTTGCCTATAAAGAAAGAATGCATTGATCTTCTGCCCTGAGCATCTTGCTCTATATGAGGTGGTGGCTAGAGTAAATTTTAAAAGGTTTCGGCTTTGGAGTCAGACAGGCCTGCTTCCAATTCTGGCACTGACACTTGCTAGGTAAGGTCACCACGAGGCCTCTTGGCACCCCGCCAGTTATCTTCTGGAGATGTCACCCTGGGTCACCTTGGGCCACATACCAGAATATTCAAATTGAAAAAACATTTTATGAGCAAAATTGATACCCCTAAGTCACAAATTATGGCAACCCACATCTAACCAACCAACCAACAAACTTAAGTTTCTCTAGAGATAGTACACATAACAAAAGGATAGAAAGCTACTGATCGGAAACACAAACTCTGATGGCTGTCTGTCCTAGAGAGCCGGAAGGGGAAATGGTGGCTAGAACATGGATTTTGAACTTAAGAGACTTGTATTCAAGTCCTAGTTCTTTCCTTTATTAACTGTGTGAACTTTAAAAAGTCATTAACAGCTCTGAGTCCCCAAAATAAAAATTCTCTCCCTACCTACCCCATTGAAACTTTGTGCGGATTAAATAAAATAAGGTGGGGAAGATACTAGGTAAACTGTAAAATGTATGGAATTGTTAATATCAAATTTTTATACACCTCAGTGAACATAAGAGTAGAAGTAGGGGCTTCCCTGGTGGCGCAGTGGTTGAGAGTCCGCCTGCCGATGCAGGGGACACAGGTTTGTGCCCCAGTCTGGGAAGATCCCACATGCCGTGGAGCAGCTGGGCCCGTGAGCCATGGCCGCTGAGCCTGCGTGTCCGGAGCCTGTGCTCCGCAACGGGAGAGGCCACAGCAGTGAGAGGCCCGCGTACTGCAAAAAAAAAAAAAAAAAAAAAAAAAAGAGTAGAAGTAGTAGAAGAACCCAAGAGGCCCAGACCTGGAGATTCTAGCCTGCCAAAGCAGCATTCACAACCTAAAGATCGGTGCCAGGTTCAGAACACCCATAACCTGGAGTGTACATCGAAGCCTTGAGTGCACATCAAATTAGACTCTGGTTTGGGAAATAAAATAATATCCAGTGATGATTAGGGTGGGGGGAAAAGAGTCTCACACACGTTGTTGGTGAAAGTATAAATTGGAACAAAGAAGTCACGTCAGCAGTACCTATCAAAGTTTTAAATACGCACTCAGCAATTCCCTTCTAGGAATTTATCTGATGGAAACACTCTATAGTGAGCAAGAATACCTGTACGAGAATGTTCAAGGCGGACTTCCCTGGTGGTCCAGTGGTTAAGACTCTGCACTTCCACTGCAGGGGGCACAAATTCAATCCCTGGTCGGGAAACTAAGATCCCACATGCCACTTGGTGTGGCCTAAAAAAGAAAACTAAAAGAATGTTCAAGGCAACATTACTTATACTATAAAATACAATATAAAATTAGTGCATATTCTTGTTATGACGGCTATGCAGCATTAACAAAAATGAAGTAGATGTGTGTATATACATATATATGTGTGTATATATGTATATATACTGAAATGGAATGGCTATCTGTAAGGTATGATTGAGTTACAAAAAGCAAGCTGCAGTACAGTATAAACAGTGTGACCGTATGTTTTAAAAATAACCTAGGTATATATATGTACCTAGAAAAAGTCCAAACATATACAAATCTAACTTTTAACATTGATTTCCACTGGAGAGGGTGAGTAGAATGTAAGGAAGTGACTTCACTTTTTGCTTTACATACTTTTATGTTACTTGAATATTTTATAATGATCAGGGATTACTTTTGTAATTTTAAAAACACAACTAGAAATCAAAAAAGAAAAGTTAAACCAATATTTAAGCTAGGGAAAATAAAATAAAATATAATTAAAGAGCTCTAGCCAAGGGTAGGAGTAAGGCCAAGGAACAGAAGCAGGGGCACAGAGCCCAGAGAACGACATGCCTGGGGTCTCCCCAGTAGCTGTTCCCACATACACCTGACCACTGATGTTTCAGGACCACGCCTGCCCTCCTGGACTTGTGCTCTGCTGGCAGAGTCGGTCTGTGTCTGCATAGTTGCCGCTCCTACTGCAGTGCTGCCAGCAGTTTTCCTATTTCTGAAATTGAAGGTTGCAGCAAATGCCTTCGAAATTAAGAGTCGTGCCCATGGGGCAAAGCACTGGGGCTTCTAAGAGAGACTGTTCTGTTCCTGAGAATTTAACTGGACTATCCCTGCTCCTTGACTTCTGTACTTTGTTTTTGTATTAACTCCTTGTGGCTTTGACCTTGGATTTGACCACAGATTCTGATTCTGCCTCTGCTCCAATCTTGTGTCTTCTCTTATGGTAACCTACTGTCCAATTCTGGCCAATTCCATGACTCGGGTTTTCTTCAGGGGCTGGATTTGGGCAATTTCTTCACGCTTGCTTCCAGCACCTAATCCTCTTCTAACCCTACTTTTAACTCTGTCATCCTGTCTCAACACTGATGTCACCAGCAAAGAGGCCAGCATGGGCCCAAACAGAACTACAGACATGATAACTACAAGACATGATAACTCACGATAACTGTACATATGGGGCACTTGGGACACTTGCTGTCTGGGAAGAAGCTGTCCTTAACTTCACATGTGGTTCTTAATGAGATGATAGGAAATCAGTGGGAATGATCATGCTGGAGTCACAGTGCTGTTGTTTCTAACAGCCCCCAACACTTTGGGAGCAATGTGCCTAAGGTGGTGTGTGTTTTGTAAGTTATGACTGTATAGAGGGAGATGGAAGGCCAGCAGCTTGAGCCAGTCTATCCCTTTTAACTTGCCTGGACACTGTCTTCTCCAAATGATGATCCTTATTTATTTTTCATTTCATGACATAGAACATGTGGGAAGATTCCAAGAGTGAACTTAACTTTCTTTTGAACCATCCAGTGTGAGTCAGAATTGTGGCTCCACATAGCTAGGGACCTTTCCTCTTCTCAGACTTCTCAGCAAGCAGGCTGGGTGAGATCTGTGCATTGACAAGGGAGATGGTTAGAGAGATACGGCTTCTCCCAAGGCTGGAATTGAAACCCAACCTCAATTAAGTTAAGAAATCCTCAATTAAGACTGCCTGGCCCCCTTCACGCTGCCAGCTTTTAGGAGCTGAAACAGGATCTCCTTAGGACCCAGAACAGAAGCATTTTGTAATAAAATTCCTTATACATTTTCATTTCTCTATGGTTCTTAAAATAATCCTTTAGCATGAAGGGTGATTTTACCTTCTTTTTTTTTTTAATGTTGGGGTAGGAGTTTATTAATTATTTAATTAATTTTTGCTGTGTTGGGTCTTCGTTTCTGTGCGAGGGCTTTCTCTAGTTGTGGCAAGCGGAGGCCACTCTTCATCACAGTGTGCTGGCCTCTCACTATCACGGCCTCTCTTGTTGCGGAGCACAGGCTCCATACGCGCAGGCTCAGTAGTTGTGGCTCACGGGCCTAGTTGCTCCGCGGCATGTGGGATCTTCCCAGACCAGGGCTCGAACCCGTGTCCCCTGCATTAGCAGGCAGATTTTCAACCACTGCGCCACCAGGGAAGCCCCTGATTTTACCTTTTGAATCCCAGGTCTGCTTTTCCTGCCAAGAAAATAGACATGCAGCACACACTGTACCCAGAAGCCATAAAGGAAACTAGTATATTACACTTGAGAACTTTAAAACATTTATATATAATCCATAGCCAAAGTCCAAGGACAAATAATACATTGGTAAAAATATTCAAAACAAACATGACAGATGAATTGTTAATTTTCTTACTTCAAAGAGACAATTAATTAATTAAGTTATAAACAGGGAGTTCTCAGAAAAAGATAAACATAAATAAATGTGTGTGTGTGAGTGTGTGTGTGTGTATTTATAAACAGGGAGTTCTCAGAAAAAGATAATATATATTATCTTTTTGAATATAATATATATATATATATATTGCTGTGAATATATTTTGTAAATGTAATTTAAGTCTACAGTCAGCCGACTTTAAGTAAGGGCTATCACCCTAGATAATCTGGGTGGGCCTGATTCAATCAGTTGAAATTGCTGATGACCTGCACCATGGATTTCGGACTTGCCTAGCCAGGTCCCACAATTGCAGAAGCCAATTCCTTGCAATAAGTCTCTTAATATGTATCTTCTGCTGCTTCTGTTTCTCTGGTGGGACCCTGATAGGGTGTCAGAGGATGGGGTAAACAGAATTAACAGGGAAAGGGAAACACATATGTGATCTCACCCAGTAAATCTTCATTGACTGTAGTTTTTTTCTCTCTTCCTGGGCAGCATGAATCTTCCTCAAATGTCCCTTTACTCAGACACCCAGGAGTTTGACTGCTATGCATTCATATCCTACCCCAAGTCAGCTCCACAGGTCACTTTCCTGGGCTGTCCCAGTTCAGTTTATTACAATAAAACTTTTAGATCAGTCGGGACTCTCTTAGTTGCAAGTGACAGGACCCCAAGTTAAACTAACATAAGCCAAAAGAAAGGGATGAATGGAAGGTATGAGCCACAGAAGCTCCAAGAACCTCAAGGACCAGAACTAGGACACTTGAACCTACTGGGACCCTGTCTTCTTTGCCTCCTTCTGCGTGTTCTCTACCAGTTTCTCTGAGATGGCAGGTTTCACGGCTCCTGGAAGTCCTTAGCTCATACATTCCCAGCATTTGTTTATTCATTTAACAAATATTCATCAAGACCTTCTGTACAAACACAGAAACTCTGCCTTATGGCAGGGGAATCAGATAATGAACAATATATAATATGATATTCTTATTGTATTAAAGTGCATTTTGGAAGGGGAAAAGAGGCCTTCCAGCTTCAATTTTTTAAAATTGCAGAGAAGGTTCTGATTGGATAGCTTTGAGTTCTGTCCCTACCTCTCCAGTGTGACAGGCAGTCCTCACTCAAGTTCCGTGGTGATAGTTGGTGTGGGGGGCGGGGGAAGCAATTCCTAAGAGAAAGAAGGTACTTTCCCAGAAAAGAGGGAGTTAGTTGACCAGGTAGACAAAAACATTTCATATCTTTCCACAACCATTATATTGGAATTACTGGCTTACTGTTTCATTGGCACTCAAAAACGTATTTCCTATGAATTTAAGAGTAACATCCTTTGGGGAGCCAAAGTAAAAGGAACAAATGCAAAGTTGTTCAATAATCTTATTGTTTTAGACGACTCACTGTGTGTGTAACATCACAGAAAGGCCATCCTGGGGCCACCTAACCTGGGATGTGAAAGGTAAAATTGAATTCTATGGCAATGGCTTTAAAGATGTGGGTTGTTCACATATTTTTTCATTCACTAATTCATCCATACCCATAAAAACAGAGTATATATTTTATTGAATATATGTTATATGCAAAGTTCTGAGAACAAAGGTGCAAAATGCACTGTCTCTGTCATCAAAGATAGAGGGAAAGGCAGGTGTGCCCTGATAAGTTCCATAGTGTACATAGTATGTTGGAAACAGTGGAGACCATGCTAAATTCTTAGAGGAATCAGAAAAGTCTCTGCAAAAGTGGGACATTTGAACCAGACCTCAAAAGATAAAAGGAGCTCTCTAGGTGAAGGAGAGGAGGCTGGCATTCCAGAGATAGAAAACAACAACTAAGCCACAAAGGGACAGAAGTAAGTAAAAGCATGACAAGGAGAGAAGCTAGGCTAGAGGGCTGTCATGCAGAAGGGAGCAGAGATGAAATTGTGAAGGATGCACACAAGCCATTCAAACGACTTCAAATTTTTCAATCCACAGGCAACAGGGAGCTACTGATTGGCAGCAGGAGAGGTGTCATGTTCTAGAAAATCTGTGTTCTAGAAAAAAAATTCTAGAGGGCTTTCGAGAAGGAGTGAAGTCTGCAATTAGCCCTCTGGGAGCTGTCAAAACAGTCCTAGTAAGAGATATTAAGAAAGTAAATGCAGTCCAGGGCCACAGGATTAGAGAGGACAGAAGAGATCTGAGAAACAGTTACAAAGAGGATAGAAGAGGAAACGATTTATTGTATTTCTACCTTCCCCCTATGACCTGAGATACTTTACACACTATTTCATTTACTCTTTACAGCAACCCTGTGAGGGTGTAACGTCCCCCTCAAGAAACTGAACAACAGAGAGACTGTCTCACTCAAGGTCACAGAGGCATTAAATAGCAGAGCCAGGACCTGAACCAAGGTCTGCTGGATCCCAAAGCCCATGCTCATTCTCCCTACTCACAAGGAATCAAAAGGACTTGGTGATTAGGGTTCCATCATCCCTCACTTTCCAAAACTTTGTGGGAAGCAGTGTGTGTGCACCAGCCTCTAGCATGCCCAGGGAAGAATGTATTCTGTTAGATTACATCATGCTGAAGGAGGGAGGACTTCTCATATCAAGTGGAATTTGGAGGCCCAGCCAGTGTTCACCCTGTCTAGGTCTGTATTAGTTTTCTATTATTGCTGCTGTAACAAATTGTCATAAGCGTAGTGGCTTAAAACAGTATGAACTTTTCATCTTCCAGTTCTGTAGGTTAGAAGTTCAACAAGGGTCTCACTGGGCTAAGATCAAGGCGTCAGCAGGGCTGAGTTTTTTTCTGGAGCCTTTAGGGATTAATTCTTTCCTTGCTTTTTCCAGTTCCTCAGAAGCCACCACTTTGTTCGTGGCCCCCCTCCTCCAGCAGTGACAAGTCCGGTCTTCGTAGCACATGGTTCTGATCTTTCCTCCTGCCTCTCTGTTCCACTTTTAAGAAGCCCTCTGATTACATGGAGCCCACCTGGTTAATCCAGGCTAGTCTCCCCATTTTAAGGTCAAGTGATTAGCAACCTTAATTTAATCCGCCACCTTAATTCCCCTTGGCCATTGAACAGAACACATTCACAGCTCCTGAGGATTAGGACGTAGACATCTTTGAAGGACCATTATTCTGCCTACCGCAAGGTTCTTTACATGATTTTAGATTTGAATCTTGCTGTACTAGTTCTGAAAATTTACAAGGAGAGGCTCAGGGAAGCAGTGGTGAGAAAAGAGTTAACTAGCCATCCAAGAAACACAATGACCTCTTGACGATGTTGAGTGCGGTGTAGACCTGCAGGCCAAGAGCTGGGCTGTTGGGGTAGGTGGCTCACATCTTCGAAGAAAAGCTCATCAAGCAGTGACCAGTAGAAACCAGGACACCAGTCACCTGGGAAACCAAGGAAACATAAACATACAGCCATCCATCACTGCCATCTGGAAAAAATTGGGTAGCGAGGGTCTTCCTGTTAGGCCCTGCTCCAGTATTTATTTGTGTAGCTGGAGTTCCCAGACCAGCCTTTCTGTCAGCGATGCTTCAGTGAGGTGTACGGGGCTGAACCTTAGCCCGGAATTAAAACACACCACCTTTCTGTGTGAATGTGGATGTAAATATTACCAGCAGGTCACTCAAGAGATAGGTGTCCATATTTCCAAGTCTAAACGATCTCTGTCAGTCAGACACGAAGACCCCATGTGCTTGTTGGCAATATCATCTTTAGGAAAAAATCTGAATTCCCAGTGAATGCTGCATGTGTTCTGGTCTGTCCAGGAGCTGTGATCTCCAGGAGCCTTGTCCTACTAGCTCCACCCTGGTCAATGATTTCACGTAGAGATGTGAAGGGGAAAAATGGTTTTAATTGGGTCCACTGTGCAGTGATACACTAAGTTACACGGGCCCTCCTCCCAAGAGCCCTCACTGTTGGTCAAGAATGTTTTCAGCTGTTGCTCCAGCCATGGTGAGAGATTTGCCCTGCTCCCTTTACGTGCTCTCATCCTGTCCCCCAAGTGATTCAAAGATATTTACAAGGCAGCTGGATGGGGTTTGCAGGGGCAAGTCTGAGGCATGGATCAGAGCAAAGTGAAGTGACCCATATAGGGAACAAACCTATGACCTTGGCCTCTCAAGCACAGTATCCTTACAGACTCAGCTAACAGTGCCTCCTGAAAGCCCACCCTTCACTCCGGTCCATATGCAACGTTGAAACACTCAAAGGCCGCTGGCTGCAGCAAGAAGGAGAACATTCAGACCAAGATAGATTTCCTAGCATCACGTTGTGTCCTCTTACCTTGAGGATATATTGGGGTGCTACCCTGTCAGAACCAAACACATTCTTTTTTTTTTGATTTTTATACAATTTTTAAAGGTTACTTTACATTTACCGTTATTACAAAATATTGTCTATAATCCCCGTGTTGTACAATACATCCTTAAGCCTGTCTTACACCCAATAGTTTGTACCTCTTACTCCCCTACTCCTATGTCACCCCTCCCCCATTCCCTCTCCCCACTGGTAACAACTAGTTCTCTATATCTGTGAGTCTGCTTATTTTTGTTTTATTCACTAGTTTGTTGTATTTTTTAGATTCCACATATAAGTGACACCATACAGTATTTGTCTCTATCTGACATATTTCACTAAACATAATGCCCTCCAAGTCCATCCATGTTGCTGCAAATGGCAAAATTTCGTTCTTTTTTATGGCTGAGTAGTATTCCATTATATATATATATATATATATATATATACACCATATTTTCTTTATCCATTCATCTGTTGATAGACACTTAGGTTGTTTCCATGTCTTGGCAATTGTAAATAGTGCTGCTATGAACATTGGGGTGCATATATCTTTTCAACTTAGTATTTCTGGGGTTTTTTTGGTATATATACCCAGGAGTGGAATTGCTGGGTTGGATAGTAATTCTATCTTTAGTTTTTTGAGGAACCTTCATACTGTTTTCCACAGTGGCTGCACCAACTTACACTCCCAGCAACAGTGTAGGAGGAGAACAAAACAAACTGATGACTGTGGAATGCTGTAGGCTGCATAGGAATTCCCCAGCCTCATTCATATTCACAGTGTGAGCTCCCAAAGGGCACAACTAGGCTGTATCCAGTCCTTGGCATAAGGTAGATGCTCAAAGCGTGTAAGTGAAATGAATTTTAAAAGTGGATGAATTCGTGAGATAGATAAATGTGTCGTATATATCCTGACTTTACTTTGAAAGATGGTTCTCAGAATCCTCACATTCCATATCACTTGTTTCATGGACAGGAAACACCCTAGTTCAATACTGCCTATTGGAAATGTAACACAAATCCCCAATGCAAGCCACAGTCATACTTTTAAATTTTCTAGTAGCTACATTAAAATAAGTAAAAAGAGACATAAGAGATTAATTTTAATTATATTTCATGTAACACTATATATCTAAAATATTATGATTTTACATATAAGTTATGTAAAAATCATTGAGGTTTTTTTTTTTTTTTTGGTGCCAACTCTAGCAACATATATCAATTCAGACTCACCACATTTCACATAGCTACATGTGGTTTGTGGCTACTCTGTTCAACAGTTTAGCTCGAGATACTATCAATATCTAGTCAATATTATTATTAATTAACATCTGAGCAACGCTTAACAAAGAATCCTTACTTTTATTAACTAATTAGTAATGAGCATGTTGATAAGTGCCATTATTTCCACTTTATAGTTGAAGAAGCAGGCTTAATTTCAAGCTAGTAAGTAGTCGAGCTAGGACTTGAAACCAGGTGTTGTTTAAGTCTCCTGTTTCCCAATGCACCAGGTACTGCCATTCCTGCAGGGAACCTCAGCACAATGAGGAACAGGTGGGGTTGCTTCTGAGGACTCCAGGGAGGTACCTCTTAGTTTTACTTCGCTATCATGTTGCAATTAATATAGGTCAAATGGTTTAGGCAGACACTGCCACATTATAAATGTCATGTCAGCTGCGCCAACTCTGACTGGGCACCTTCTGATTCTGGAAAGAAAAGCAAAGCTTGTGGAGAGACACTTTTCCTGTGCCATTACATGCAGCTCCCTATTTTCCACTTTTTTGTTCATTTCAGAGCTCCAGAGAACTTGCCTGAACCTCTTAGTTCCCAAAAGAAAAATGAATTCTATCTTCATTCTTTTCTTTCTAATTTCCAAACAGTAATAGTATTTGATAACACTTCCAAATTTTACTCCCAGCAACTATGGCCTCAACTCCCTTCCCAGTTATGCTGGCAGAAAGACTTAATTATGGTTATTTCGCAGCAGTAATTTTTGTGCCCTCTGACTGGCCTGTAATGCCCCTTTGCTTGGAACTCTGATGCTGTGATTTTCCTCCTGAAATCCAAATTGTCTTTGGAAAAGACAACCGGTTTCTCACCCAAGCCATGTCCAAACAGGTCTGGTCCCCAGACCGTATCTGGCATGAAAAGAGGTTCAGTGCAGTGCACAATAGATGACTGTAGTCTAATTTTAGACCAGATGGTTCTCAAGACCATGTTTCTTCTCTGTTGACCCCGCTTCTTATCCCCATCAGACCACCTCCTCAGGGAGGGACCCTGACAGGCATCAAGAACATACAGGAATGAACATCGGATTTTCCTAGAACACATATATGGTCCTGCTATCCTCCTGATTAAGACACTTTAATGGCTTCGTACACTTTGCAAGATGAAGTCCAAACTCTTTAATCATGCAACAAAGCCCTCCTTGTTGGGACTCTTTCCTACCTCCCCAGCCTCCTCCCCTGCCACACCTCTCACTCATGCTGCAATGGCACCAACATCTCTGCAGTTTTTCTGAAAACACCAGATGGGTTCAGGCATGTGATCTCTATACCTAAATGGCTAGTTTTCCCATCCTCATCTCTGTTTCCCTTGCCAATGCGTACTCAAACAGAGTCTCACCCGAACCCCCCAAATGGAATTGTCCACTCTTTCCTTTGTGACTCCCAATACTGTCCACCCCTCCAGCACAAAGCCTGTAACATGTTGCTGTACTTTTTGTTTACATGGCTAAACAAAAGGCACCTGGGGGCAAGGACTATGTCTTAGCTATCATTGACCCTTCTTTGCCTATCAAGATGTCTGGTGCATGAATAAGCATTTTGTTTATTGATGAAGGAAGAAAGAATAGACGGGTATTACAGATGTAGAGTGAAGCCCCACTGTTAGTCAATTTACCATTCTCCTCCTTATCTTATTTGGAGATACTTAGAAATCTAAACGTTCTGGGACCTTTTGGTGGCCGGGAAGGTAGAGCAAACCAGATGGACCTGGAGTAAAGAAACAAGTCTCTGATTGTGTAGAATTCCTTCTGGGCTTAAGGAAAAGTGAACAAAGGGATCTTCAGATATCCTTTTAGGTTTCCCAGCTTAGCCCAGCAGGGAAGGACAGGAAAGGAGGCAGGATTCAGGGTAAAAGCCTCTCTCTGGAATAAGTTTCCATGTGACTGGAGTATTTCTAGTACTGTTTCCATGAAAGCATGATGCAAAGAGCAATAAAGTGAGAACTCAAACTTTATTCCCTTTAAAGCTAGAAAGAGAGGTTCCTGGATCATTACTTGAGGCCCACAGTTTTTTAATGACTCAAGAAAATGCTGCAGAATCTGAAATTATTGGGATGATTTATCTTTGATTTATAGAATCTAGGGAAGACTTCTCTCACGGTCTTGATCCTTTAGAAAAGGATTATACTTCATATGGAACAGACTTAATAATTGGGGTTATAGTACCAGTGATTTAAAAAAAAGAGTACAGGCTCCACCTCCAGTAATATCTGAGTATTTATTAACAGACCAACCTATGCGCACACGCGTGCATACACACACACTCATGCACATGCGCACACACACACGCAACATGTCAAAATGTGTTTTAAAAAATGCTATCTAAAGGCACTGGAGAGCTATTATAAGCAAGAAGCTACTGGAGAGAGTTAATACATGGAAGAAGAGTTTCCAGATTTTATAGTTTTCAGACTTTAGTCTGCACCAGGCAGAGTGGCTAAAACTCCAGTATGAAACCCACAGTCTTACTGGAGAAGAACCAGAATATGGGGCAAGCACAGCAGTAAAAAGTTAAGGGGAATCCCCAAAAGGGCAGAGACCAAGAGGGGGAACCCCAACTGCCTACAACTCTGACTGAACTTTGAACCACACTTACATAGGGCAGACACCAGGCCACCTAGTAAAGCTAGAAGAGCTGAACTGAGATTTGAGCGGTTACCCTCAACATGGGAAACATTAAAAGGATAGTAAGGAAATATGATGCACACTTTTACACCAATAAATTTGACAAATTAGATAAATGAACTAATTCCTTGAAAGATGCAAATCAGCAAAGCTTACTCAAGATAAACTGTACAGTCCTATACTTACTTAAAAATTTTGAATTCATAGTTAAAAACCTTCCCAAAAGACAACTCCTGGCCCAGATACCTCACTGGTGAATTCTGTGTTTAAGCAAGATGTCATATAAGTTCTAAAGAGAAAAATAAACATAGTGGGAAGAAAAACTTCCCAACTCATTTTATGAGGCCAGCATTACCCTGATATCAAAATCAGACAAAGACATTATAAGAAAATAAAACTACAAACTAATATTCCTCATGAATACAGATGTAAGAAACTTCTACAAAATATTAGCAAATCAAATCCAGCAATATATTAAAATGATAATACACCGTGACCAAGTGGGGTTTGTCATTGGAATGCAAAATTGTTCAATATTTGAAAGTCACGCAATATAATTTACCATATCAGCAGATTAAAGGGAAAAAACCATATGATCATTCACTAGGTGCAAAGATCATTTGACAAAATTTAACAACCATTCATGATGAAAACTCTACGTAAACCAGGAATTACAGGTAATTTCCTCAAGTTGATAAAGGACATCTATGGAAAACCTACAGCTAAAATCATACTTAATGGTGAAAGACTGAATGCCGATACTAATATCAGGAACAAGGTAAATATGCCCACTCTCATCACTTTGATGCAACATCATACTGAAAGTCCTTATCAGTGCATTAAGGCAAGAAAATGAAATAAAAGACATACAAATAAAAAAAAAATAAACAAAACTATCTCTAATCACAGATAACATGATTGCCTAAGCAGAGCCTGCATAGAAACTTGAAATACTTAGGGAAAATCTAACAAAATATGTGCAGGATTTGTATGCTGAAAGCCTAAAAGTATTATGAGAGAAACAAAATACTTAAAATAAATGGAAGGGTAAGCTGGGATGAAGTGAGAGAGTAGCATTGACATATATACACTACCAAATGTAAAATAGGTAGTGGGAAGCAGCCGCATAGCACAGGGAGATCAGCTCAGTGCTTTGTGACCACCTAGAGGGGTGGGATAGGGAGGGTGGGAGGGAGATGCAAGAGGGAGGGGATATAGGAATATATGTATACATATAGCTGATTCATTTTGTTAAATAGCAGAAACTAACACAACATTGTAAAGCAATTATACTCCAATAAAGATGTTAAAAAATTTTTTTAATGGAAAGATATATTGTGTTCATTGATTGGAAGACTCAATATTGTTAAGATGTCAGATTTTCTCCAAATTGATCTACAGAGTCAATGCAATTCTAGTCAAAATTCCAGCAGGTCTTTTGTAGAACTCCATAAGCTGACTCTGAAATTTATGAGAAAAATCAAAGGAACTAAAATCGTCAAAGCAATTTTGAAAAAGAAAAAGTTAGAGGACTCACATTACATGTTTTCAAGACCTACTAGGAAACTACATTAATCAAGACAGTGGGGTATTAGTGAAATGAAATACATAAAAATCAGTGAAGAATTCAGAAGTAGGCCAAGGCAATTCAGTGGTGAAAGAATTGTCTTTTCAGCAAAGGATGCTGGAACAGTTGGACATCCATATGAAATAAAATGTATGTTGACCCATACATTAAACTATATGCAAAACTTAACTGGAAAATGGATCACAGACTGAAATGTAAAACCTAAAAGTTTAAAAATTCCAAAAGAAAACATAGGAGAGAATCTCTATGACCTTGGGTCAGATAATATTTATTAGTTAGGATACAAAAAGCACAACCCATAAATGAAAAAACTGATAAAATGGACTTTATCACAATTAAAAATGTATCATATTTGAATACTTTTTAAAAATTTTAAATATAAAATATAGACTAGGAGAAAATACTTTCAAAACACATATTTAAAATATATGAAGGACCCTTACAACTCAGTAATAAGAAAATAAACAACACAAAACTGAGCAGAACATTTGAACAAACATTTCAATAAAGACAATATAAGGATGGCAAAAGAAGCACAGAAAAATGTACTCAACAACATTAGTAATGAGGGAAAGGCAAACTTGAACAACAATCAGATAAGCACCTATTAGAAAAGGGGCTGGCAAGAATGCAGAACAATGGAACTCTCATACATTGCTCTAAATTGTACAGCTACTTTGGCAGACAGGCTAGCAGTTTTTATAAAACAAAATATGCAATTACCATATGACTCAGCAATCCCAATCCTAGATATTTACCTAAGAGAAATGAAACTATGTCCACACACAAACATATGCATAGGTGTTTATAGGGGCTTTATCCATCATTGCCAAAAACTGGAAATTATTCAAATGTCCATTAACTAGTGAATGAATAAACAAAATGTGGTACATCCATACAGTGGAATATTACTCAACAGTAACATAGAATGAACTACTGATATATGCAACAACATGAATCAATCTCAAATGCATTATAAGTGAAAGAAGCTAGGCTCAGAATGCTACAAATTACATGATTGCATTTTCATGACATTCTGGAAGAGGCAAACTATTATAGGGATAAAAACCAGATTAGTGGTTATTTGTGGACTGGAAATGTAGGGAGGGATTTGACAACAAAGGAGCATAAGGGAACTTATAGGTTGAGACAAATGTTCTGTATCTTGATTGTAGTGTGGCTACTGGACAGTCTGAGTTTGTTAAAATTACTGTACCTAAAAAAGGTGGATTTTACTACCTTTATTGAAGAGTAATGCAAATTACTCTTCAATAAACCTGACTTAACAAAAAAAGAAAATAGAGTAATGTCCTTTGTGATAAAGTAAAGCAATTTTTTCATTAGACTGAAGAAGACACAGACCTAACCTCATTCTTCCTATTTGACCTCACCCCTTGATAGAAAACAGGAATGGTGAAATTGATATTTGCTGAATGGAAAAGAAAACATGAAGTTATTTTAAGTGTAGAAAACTAAGTATAAGTTTCAAATAATGAATTAAGGATTCATTGTGATAACTGAATTATGGGTAATGACAAGGGAATGAACAAAAGATACTTGAGAAGTGTATGAAAACTTTCTCTTATTGGGTATCAAGTAAAGCTTACCTCCCAGATGAGGTTACCATGGATTGTAACTTGAGAATTAAAATTCACAGAACTAGCCTTTTAAACTTTTATTTGATTTTAAATCAACATCTTTTTGCTATTTTTCCTTTTGGCTAGAAAAACTGGAATCTAGATTTTACAAGAAAACTACTTTTTAGGTAATATACTCTAGTTCATTTATAATTGAACTATAGTACCATTTTCAAAGGACTTTCTTTATTACTAAAGAGAAAAGTACAAGGCTTAGGTAATTTTCAGGATACATAATTTATGAAGAGGGCAATCCAACCATATTTTGACTTATAGATAATAATATTTTTAAATATTAGAAAGTTTAAATAGCCAAAACTTTTACAATTTGAAAAATATATAATTAACATTTTTTGTCATTTAAATTTCATCAAGTTGAAGTGAAATGGATAATATAAAAATATAAATAAACATCACAGACACTATTTTTAAAAGAGCTTTTAGATTTAGATTTGGGCAGTATTATGCAATTTTCTCTAGTTTCCTACTCAGTTACATATAAATTCAAAATATTTAATCTAATTTTAATCTAAATATTTAATCTCAGTTACATACAAATTCAAAATATTTATTATTTAATCTAATATTTAATCTAATTCAAAATATTTAATCTAATAGATAACATCTATTTTATCTCTTATTTGTAATAAGAGATATTACAAACAACTTTATGCCAATAAATTTGAAATTTTCAATTTAAATTCTTTGAGTAACATGATTTATCAAATGTTAAATAAGATAAGAAAAAATAAGAAATCTAGATAGTCCTGTACCCAAAAAAGAAATATAGTCCATAATTTGAAACCTTTCCCTTAGTTCTACTCCAATAATTTTGGAGTAACTTATATTAAATAAATCTTTCTGTAGAAAACAATGATAAATTATGGAGGAAAAAACCCCTACTTGAAGGCACTGGATAGTGACCAAAAGCAGACAAAAACTGGAATGGAAACAGTCCTTTCCAGATAGCATTTTTTTCTGGAGGAGATTTGCCTTTATATGCTTTTTGCCTGAGGGTACTCTTCAGTCCATCCAGTGTAGGGCAACAAGAATCCAATAAGGGAACATCAGTCTTACTAGTCTGAAGAGTCATTAAATGGAGTTTGGGACTACTAGAGCAGCTAGAGAGAAAGGACATCTCAAAAAAGTGATAGCAAAGAGAGGAGCCCCAAAATGTGCATTTAAACTCTGCTCAAATCCCTGGATGACCCCTGAATTTTCCATGTGTGGGGCAGACTCCAAGGAGCCCAGTGAAAAGCAACAATGGAAGTCTGAAAGAATTTAGCAGAGACTTTAGCCACTACACATCATAAGCGAGAGAGTTTGGAGTTTGAGTCCAGCCAAGTTAATTCCTTGATAGGAAAAAACCAAAAACAAACAACAATAAAAACTCTTCAGAGGAAGATAACAATATCCATTCTCTACAGTGTGATGAAAGATTGTTAGCCACACAGGAAAATGTGATTAAGAGAAATAGTAATCAATAGAAACTTACTCTAACATGATCCAGATATTGCCATTAACAAAGACTTTAAAGTAGCTCTATAAATATTTCCAAAGACTTAAAGCATGAGTACAATTAATGAAGAAATGTGGAATCTCAGCAGAGAGATGGTAACTATTTAAAAAGTGCTAAATGGAAATTCTAGACCTGAAAAGAAAAACACCAGAAATGAATATGCAGAAAATCCACAAACAACAAATGCTGGAGAGGGTGGGGAGAAAAGGGAACCCTCTTGCACTATTGGTGGGAATATAAATTGATACAGCCACTATCAAGAACAGTATGGAGGTTCCTTAAAAAACTAAACATAGAACTACCATAGGACCCAGCAATCCCACTACTGGGCATATACCCAGAGAAAACCATAATTCAAAAAGACACATGCACCCCAATGTTCACTGCAGCACTATTTACAATAGCCAGGTCATGGAAGCAACCTAAATGTCCATCGACAGACAAACGGCTAAAGAAGATGTGGTACATATATACAACGGAATATTACTCGGCCATAAAAAGGAACGAAATTGGGTCATTTGTAGAGACGTGGGTAGACCTAGAGACTGTCATACAGAGTGAAGTTAGTCAGAAGGAGGAAAACATATATCGTATATTAATGCATATATGTGGAATCTAGAGAAATGGTACAGATGAACTGGTTTGCAAGACAGAAATAGAGACAGATATAGAGAACAAACGTATGGACACCAAGCGGGGAAAGTGGCAGGGGTGGGGGTGGTGGTGATGGTGGGATGAACTGGGAGATTGGGATTGACACATATACACTAATATGTATAAAATGGATAACTAATAAGAACCTGCTGTGTAAAAAAATAAATAAAATTAAATTAAAAAAAACTGTAAGTTATAGAGGAATATAGTAATTCCTAAAGCAATCAATAAAAACAATGTAGACACCAAAGGCAACCATAAACAAAACGAAAAGAAAATATCTGCAAACTGGGAGAAAATATTTGCAAACTGTGCAAATGACAAAGGCTTACTTTCCAAAATATACAAACAGCTCACACAACTCATTATCAAAAAAACAAACAACCCAATCAAAATATGGTCAGAAGACCTAAATAGACATTTCTCCAAAGAAGACATACAGGTGGCCAATAGACACATGAAAAGATGCTCAACATTGCTAATTATTAGAGAAATGCTAATCAGAACTACAATGAGGTATCACCTCACACTGGCCAGAAGAGCCATCATCAAAATGTCTACAAATAATAAATGCTGGAGAGGGTGTGGAGAAAAGGGAACCCTCCTACACTGTTGGTGGGAATGTAAATTGGTGAGCCACTATGGAAAAAAGTATGGAGGTTCCTTTAACAACTAAAAATAGAGCTGCCATATGATCCAGCAATCTCAGTCCTGGGCATATATCTGGAAAAGACAAGAACCCTAATTCAAAAGGATACATGCACCCCAATGTTCATAGCAGCACTATTTACAACAGCCAAGACATGGAAGCAACCTAAGTGTCCATCAATAGATGAATGGATAAAGAAGATGTGAGATATATATATATATATATATATATATATATATCATACCAAGTGAAGTAAGTTAGAGAAAGACAAATATTATATGATTTCACTTATATGTGGAATCTAAAATATAATACAAATGAACTTATTTACAAGACAGAAACAGACCCACAGACATAGAAAACAAACTTAACCAAAGGGGAAAGGGGTGGGGGGAGGGATAAATTAGGAGTATAGAATTAACAAATAAACACTACTATATATAAAACAGATAAGCAATGAGGATTTACTGTATAGCACAGGGAACTATATTCAATATCTTGTAATAACCTGTAATGGAAAAGAATCTGAAAAAAATATATATATACACACACATACACATATATCACTTTGTGGTACACCAGAAATTAACACAATATTGTAAATCAGCTATAGTTCAACCATAGTTCAATAAAAATAAATAAATAAAAGCAATTCAGAGAGGTGCAGCTAAAAAGCCAACAAAGAGATTATAAAGAAGTGCTAAAAATATTGAATTAACCCCTACTCCTGAAAAAAAAAAAGGGAGAAAAAAGGAACAAAAACAGGACAAAAAAAGATAGACCTATATCCTACCCTATCACTAATTACACTAAATATTAGTGAGCTAAGCACTCCATTTAAAAACACAGATTGTCAGACTCTGTAAAATGGTAAGACCGGACTATATGCTGTCTACAAGAAATGCACTTTAAACATAAAAACACAGATAGGTTCAAAGTAGAAGGCAAATGATGTTTATTCAGACATTAAGCCTAATAAAGCTGGATTGGCTATATTAATATCAAATAAAATATACCTCAAGACCAGGAGTGTTACCAGAGATAAAAAAGAGCATTTTATCAACATGATAAAAAGTGTCATGTTGAGGAAGACATACAATCATACATGTGTATGCACCTAACCAGAGAGCTCTGCAATTCATGAAGCAAAAATGGACAGAACAAAAGAAAGAAATAGAGAAGCCCACAATCATAATTCAAGATTTTAATACTCCTCTCTCAGTAATTGGTAGAACAACTAGACAAAAAGATTCATAGTAATAGAGATTTGAAAACCATTATCAACCATCTTGACATAATTGATATTTATAAAACACTATATTCAACTACACAATACATATGCAAGTATAAATGGAATGTTCACACACACACACAAAATAGACCATTAAACAAGCTCAGCAAATTTTTTAAAAACTGAAATTTTACAAAATATATTACCTAGTAAAAGAATATTAAATTAGAAATCAACAATACAATTTCTAAAAAAGTCCAAATATTCTGAAATTTAAAAACATATTTATAAATAGCCCAAAATTAAAGAAGTACTCACAAGAGGAACTAAATTTATTTTTATTTGAATGATAATAAAAATACAACATATCAAAATTGGAGAGTTGTAACTGAACTTAGCAGAATGTAGAAGGAAATCTAGAGCATTAAATGCTTATGTGAGAAAAGAAGAAAAGATTAAATTCAATGATCTATATTTCTACCCTAAGAAGCTAGAAAAACATAAGTTAAACCCAAAGTAAGTAGACATAAGGAAAAAAGAAGTAAGAGGTAAAACCGTAAAATACAAAACAGATAATAGAGAAACTTAACAAAGATCAAATTTGCTTCTTTGAAAAGAATAACAAAATTTATAAACCCCTGACACCACTGGTAGAAAAAAATACACACAAATTAATATCAGGAATAAAAGAGCAGATGTCACTACAAATCCTACAGTCATTCAAATATAATAAGGGAATATTATGAACAACTTTATGTAAATAAATTTGACAACTTAGATGAAATGGACGAATTCCTTGAAAAGCACAATTTACCAATCTGAGCACTAAATAAAATTAAAAAACCCAAATAGCCCTCTATCTTTTAAATAAATTGAATTTGTTAGTTAAAAAAATCTTCTCACAAAGTAAACTCCAGGCCCACATGGTTTCACTAGTGAATTATATCAAATATTTAAGGAAGAAATTATACCAATAGAGTTGGTGGAATCAATTCCCAACTCATTTTTATGAGAACAGTGTAACCCATGTATATACTAAAACCTGACAAAGGTATTCCATCCCTTCCAGTCCATATTGCTAACAACAAAATATGAATAAAACTTGAATTTACTCTGTTAACATAATACAGGATAGAGATAATTTCCTATGTATTCAGTAGACACAAATTATGTGGTAAAATTGAAACCCATTCATGATTAAAAATACATGAAAAAAAGAAAACAAACATACCTCCTTGAAAACTAGGAACAGAAATGAACGGGACCGTCCTTAACCTGATAAAGGGCATCTATCAGAAATCTACAACAAATATCATACCAAATGGTGAAATATTGTTGATTTCCCCAAGCCTAGAATGAGACAAGGAACCCTGCTCTCAATCACTCCTAATTATCATGGTACTACAAGTCCAATGATGCAACTGTGCAATAAGAAAAGGAAAACATAAGCACAGGGAAGAAAGAAGTAAAATTTATTATTTGCAGATAACATAATTGTGTACCTAGAAAATCCCAAAGGAATCTGTAGATAAACTTTTAGAGTTAATAAGTTAATTTAGCAAAATTACTGGATTCAAGGACAATAAACAACAATTAAGTGTATGTATGGTAGCAACAAACAAATAGAAAATGAAATTTAAACAGAATTCTTAGAAGAGAAGAACATCAACTACCTTGGAATAAATATAGTGAAACATGTATATTACCTTACACAGAAAACTATAAAGCAATATTGAGAGAAATTAAAGAAGAGCTAAAACGGACTCGAGCATTGGAAGACTTAATATTGTAAAGATACCAGTTCTCCCCCCAAATTCATCTGTAGATTCAATGCAATCTCAACTGAAATTCCAAAAGATTTTCTTTTTAGGAGTAGACAAAATTTATAGGGAATTTTATATGGAAATGTGGAGGGACAGGAATATCTAAGAAAATCTTTAAGATTAGGGTTGGAACACTTATTCTACCACATGTAAGAATTATTATAAAGCTATAATAATTAATTTAGTGTGAATGGTGGCACATGGATAGACAAGTGGACTAATGGAACAGAACAGGGAGTCTGGAATCAGACACACACATACATGGGCATCACTGGCAAAGCAGTGGGAAACTGTGCTCCTTTTAATCAATGATGCACAATTAGATAATTCATATGAGAAAAAACTGTCTTGACCCCTACCTCACACATTATTAAAAATCAATTCCAGGTGATTTTAATCTAGATGTGAAATATAAAGCAATAACACTTCTAAAAAATAACATAGAAGAATATTTTCATGATCCTAGAATAGGCAAGGATTTTTTTTAAACAAGACACAAAAAGCACTATCCATAAAGGAAAATACTGAAATATTGGTAACTTCTGTTATCAAAAGACACCTTTATGAGAATGAAAAGGAAAGCCATGGAATGGGGGGACATACTTGTATTATATATATATCATAAAAATTCCCTACAGTTTAATAAGAAAAAGTCAGAAAACCTAGTAAAAACTGGACATTATTTTTTTTCACAAAAGAGAATGTCCACATGGCAAATAAACATATGAAAAATTACTCAGCCTCATTAGTTATCAGGATAATGCAAATCGAAATGACAATGAAATATATGATATACCAACACGTTGTCTACCATTTAAAAGAATGATAGATAATACCAGTTGGTGAGACTGTAGAGTAATTGGACACATGTTGTTGCTATTGGGAGTGTAAATTGGTGCAACCACATTGAGAAACTGTTCATATATACTAACCTTGAACATACACATATCCTATGACCTAGTCATCCCATTCCTATATACATGCACTCCAAGCAAATTCATGCAAGTGTTTACAAAAAACCAAATCTTAGAAAGTCCACAGCAGTGTTTTTTCAAATAGCCAAATTAGGAAACAACTCAAATGTCTTCAAACAGTAGAATGGAGAAGTAAATCGTGGTATATCCATTGCAATGAGAAATATACAGCCATGAAGATGGAGAAACTACTGCCACATACAACAGCATGGATGATTATCAAAACACAATGTCGAGCAAAAGAAGCCGGACATCAAAGAATACATACATCATAGAAAATTCAAAAATAGGTGAAATTCATCTCTGGCACTAGAAGTCAGGAGAGAAGAGTAGGGGCCGTGTCTGGTAAGGTTCTGTTTATGAATCTTTGTGATGGTCCCATGAGTGATTTGGGTGGTGTTTACATGGATTACTTTGTGCTACATGGGCACTTTTCTGTATGTATGTTTTATATCTATAAAACACCTTTTTTAAAAAAAATTGGGTTAAAAGACAGGATGGAAAGACATGAAAGAACAGGAGGCAAGACAAATTATCTGAATTGATACATTCTTTGGCATCAGTGGCAAGTGCTAGGAAAATTTAGAAAAGAGAGAAATCACTGACAACTAGACTGGTCAGAAAGTGTTTTCTTGGACTAGGTAGAAATTTATTTGGGTGTTGAATAATGGTAGAATTTGGACAGGAAGAGAGGGCAAGGCAGAGGGGCAGTCTGAGTAAGGGTGGGCATGAGCATGCTGTGTTGAAAAAGAAGGGTCTTGCTTGGGGGAAAACTTTCTTTTTGGAGAGTGAGGAACAGTTCTCATAATATCGCCTCACCTTATAGTTTACAAAGCACATTATAGTTTACAAAGCTCTTTCTCATACTCTATCTTATTTGATGATCACAGCAACTCCATTTCTTGCAGAAAGAGACCCAGGTTCAGGAAGATTAAGGCACTTGCTCAGAGCCATTTAACATCTGAGGTTATTTTCCTGGTTTAAGGAACTGCTGAGCTGGATCCAATCCTAGGTCCATTCAACTCAAGATTCTAATGGTCACAAAAGTCTGGAGGAATGTGTCAGGAGATGGCATATCAATCAACGTAGGGTGCAATCTGTGGGCACAGAAATGTTTGGTAGATAGATTTGTCAATGCAATATTTTCTTCCATTGAGTGAAGCTTTGTGTTTATACATACGAAAACATTGCTAAACATTAAACTTGAACATCTCATGGAAAAAGCCCTTAATGAAATTCTCAGGAAGTTTCTAAGAACTGGACAACTTGCATTCAGCTTCCTGTCTCGACCTTGAGCTGGCATGCTGCTGTGGCCAAGACCCATGGTCCTTCCTGAGATTGTGGAAAGCTAACTTGTCATGCCAGGGTGCAAAAGCCATCCCTGGTTTCTCCTTTCTCTAAAAGGGATATGAAGTTCACCTGTGGTGTACTTATTTTTTTTGAGGCAGAGAAAATGCAGGTCTAAAGCAACAGATGAGGCCATAATCACTACTCTTTAGGCCTAATTTTTAGACATAAAAGGTGCAGCAAATAAGTGACCATCTTAATATCAAACAATGTGCCTATTCCACTGCCCCTTTCCATGCGTGGACCGATGTGTTCTAAGAGGTCTACTCACCAAATTTTAGCTCCAATTTGTTATTCTAGGGAATAGCTTTCATGCCAGGTGTCGTCTTGGAGAGGCCTAGTCTGAGTATACAGCATTCTTTCAGCATGATAAGTAATCAGTAACTAAAAGAAAACACAGTCATGCGTGGTGCAGAGATAAAGCAAAGAATGGAAAGTAGAAGTGAGTATATTCAGTAGAGACAGTTTGCTTCATTCACCCCTTTCTCCCTGAGCTGTTCTATCTCTTTTTCTTTAATTTGCCTATATTTTAGGAACAGAATGATTGGTTTATACTTTTTTGAACTTACATATATTTTTTCTGATAATAAAGGTAATAATGATCCTTTTAGTAAATAAGTAACATGGACAAATACAAAACACAATTATTCGTATCTAACTAAATCCTTTGGTGAACTTTCTTGTCTTTTTTATATATTTATATATAAATTTTGTTTTACATAGCTAAATTTATAATGTGTTTACAATTTTGGTCTCTAATATCTCCTGGGAGTGGATTTGGGAAATGGCAGTGTGGCTAAAAAGATTGGACTCTGGGGTCAGGAATGTGGACAAATGTGTGGAACATCAACTCTTCCATGTCTTTCTCTTAAGCCTTTAGGTAAGTGGTTTTCAGTCCCAACTATGCACCAACATCAACTGCAGGAACTTAGAGACAATACCAAAGTCTGTGCCTCACCCCAGAAGTTCTGATGTGCAGCCAGAGTAGAGAACCTCCGGTCTGGGTTGTGGCCCTCACCCCGGTCACCATGAGGTCACTTGAAAAGAGCCTCAGCACTGGGGGGCAGTGAGTAGCTCATGCAGCTCTGCCTTGTGTAGCTCCCCTGGCCTCCGAAAAGGCCCAGCTCTCATCGCTTGGTGACCGTTGTGGAGCTTACCATGAGAACTTTAACATTCACAGGAAGCAGGTATCTCTAGGGTTTGTGAAATCATGACAGAAGTTCCTCCTCCTATGAGCTGTCACAGGAACATGGTTGACCCTTGAACAACACCGGTTTGAACTGCGAGAGTCCAGATTGTTCAATAAATATATACCCCAGTACTATACAATCCATGGTTAGCTGGATCCATGGATGCAGAACCAAGGATATGGAGGGCCCACTGTGAAGTTTTACGTGGATTTTTGACAGCAAGGGGGGCAATTAGCACCCTTAACCCCCTGCATTGTTCAAGGGTCAACTGTAATGCTTTATAAATAAGAACAAAGCTGAATAGAAGCCAACTCTACCCAGGACCAACAGATGGCGCTATTGGCCAATGCCCTTCCATTTAGGTCTCTGCCAACCATTCATTCTTTAATATTTAGTATAGTTGCTGCATTTGTGCATGATTTGGAGATGTTTTATAAACATTTTTGACTCCATATAACTCAGAAGTGCGAAAGTGATGAGACTATTAAAATTTCTACTGAGAAAAGGAGTACAAATACGACAAAATGCAAGTAGAGATAATTTTAAAAAGTAGAAGGTGGTAAGAAAATAAATAGAAGGTTATACATACATATGGAATTAATTTTTTAGATAGTAGAAACAATCCCAAAGGGCAGAGTGAATCATGAAGCTTGAGAAAGGGGCTGTGCCTACGCAATTGACAATAATAAGCAAGAGATGCAGAGACGGATGAAATGGAAAACTTACAGTGTGCAGCTAGAGAATTACAGAACGTGGTGCTTTATCTACCACCAGCCATCCAAGCTCTTTCTTTCCTTCATCATTCAGCTGGCCCAAACCAAACAGTGTCAATTAGGTTGTTTTTAATTCTGGGGAAGTCTGGGCATGTTTTTCCAGAACTTGGAACTAAGCATGGTAAAAGTTCTGCTACTTAAACTCCTGGAGTAGGTCATTGTGATATTGTGATTTATAGGAAAAATATATATTTGGTCATTCAGATGTTCCTGGCTCACAGCTCCCCAAACCCTTGGAATTTCCCGAGCGATAAGAACAATGGCATAATATTTGGTCTCTGGTCCTCAGTTTCTGAAAATGCCTCAGGGAAGGGGATTTGGGGATCCCACCCAAGGGTAGGGGCAGGTTGTCAGAAGAACCAGCCATGTCATTGGAGGGTTAGAACTTTCAGCCCCACACCCCTGATCTCCGCGGAGGGGAGAGGGTCTGGAGATTGAATCAACTGTCAGTGGCCAATGATTTGATCAATCATGCCTATGTAATGAAACCTTCATAAAAACCGAAAAGGACAGGGTTCAGGGAGCTTCCAGGTTAGTGAACATGTGGAGATTTGGGGAGAGTGGCACTCAGAGAAGGCATGGAAGTGCCACGCACTTTCCCCATGCCTTGCCATATGCATATCTTCCAATGTTTATCAGTATCCATTATCATATCCTTTTATAATAAACAAGTAATCCAGTAAATAAACTGTTTCCCTGAGTTCTGTGAGCCACTCTAGCACATTAACCGAAGCTGGGGAGGAGGTTGTGAGAACTTCTGATTTATAGTTACTTGGTCAAAAGTACAGGTAAAAACCTGGGCTTGTGGTTGGCATCTGAAATGGAGGGCGGTCTTGTGGGATTGAGCTCTCACCTGTGGAATCTGATTCTATCTCCGGGTAGATAGTGTCAGGATTGAGATGAATTCTTGGACACCCTGCTGGTGTCCCAGACTTGCTTGTTTGTACGGGGAACCCTCCACATACACACATTGGAATTGGATCTGAAAACTCAAGAGTCATGGACAGTTCTGTGGCCTTAAAACCAGTTCAAATCTGTACTACTTCAAGGTGGCAAAGCAGCCCGGTCTGACGCTAAGGAAATCTGTTTCTCACCACACCTGCAGAAATGATTGAGAGGTTGGGTTAGATCAATGGATTTACCATAGATCAAACAGGTCCCTGTTAGGCAAAGATACTTGATAGAATGTATCAGCAAGAAGGAAAAGGAGAGTGCTGATACATTCTTGTATCAGCAAGAATGATTTAAAGCTGTGAAAGCCTGACATCTTATTTACTGAAAACACGTTGGGGAAATTCAAGCTCAAACCCTTTCAGACCTTTTGAATCTATAGTGTATCAGTCAGGATTCAATCAGAGAAGCAGAACAAGTAGGACATAAATATTAAGAAATTTACTGCAAGGAATTAGCTTACATGATTAGGCGGTACGCTAGGCAAGTCCCAAGTCCATAGGGCAGGCTGTCAGGAGGGCAGCTGCCAGGCTGAAGCTGCTGTCCACAGGTGGAATTTCTTCTTCAGAGAAGCCTCAGCTCTGCTTTTAAGGACTTTTAACTGAATAAATCAGGCCCACTGAGAGTATCTGAAAGAATCTCCCTTATTTAAAAATCTACCCATTATGAACTTCAATTCCATTTACAAAATACCTTCACAGCAACACCTAGATTAGTGTTTCATTAAATCACTAAGTACCAGAGTCTAGCCAAGCTGACATATCAAAAAGACCATCACAAATCGTGTTTTGGAACCTAGCCTATTTCTAAAGAGAAGAGCTTTTAGATTCAAAAAAAAAAAGGTATCCCGTAGACTCCAGGAACTAGACGATTTATGTAGAAGGCACAGATGTCATTGTCTGGAAGATCTGGTGATATTCTTCTTAGGTACACAAACTCATTGATTCATTTAGTCATTCAACAGACTTCGAGTACTTACCCTTTGCCAGTCACTGTAGAAAGTACTGGGACTATAAGAACATAATCCTTGCCCTCAGGAGGCCCACAGTCTAGAGGGAGAGACAGAGGCACTGAGAGCTTCAGGACCCTGTGGTGACTGTCAGATGGGCCTCTGACCCAGCTGTTGAAGTCAAGGAAGACTTGCTGGAGGAGGAGCATGAAGCAGGGTCTAGAGTTAAACCTTGTGGGACTTGGCATGTAAGGGTGAAGAGGAGAGATGGCAGGAAAGTCATTGCAGTGATGTCCTGGCCCCTGGCCCATGCTGACCTCGCCCGGAGCAGCTTCTGACCTTGTCAGTCGCAGTGTAAGGGGCCAGCCCGGGGCAGCCTCTCCCAGACCATTTCTACTTACAGTGTTTCCACCTCTGTGTCTCTCAACGTAACTGTTAATGGTGTGTCCCTGGCCCCTTACCCAGGCCTCCAAGCCTTCACAAGAGGTACTGCCTCCGCCAGACGTGAGAGTTTGCTCCAAGACTGACAGCTGCTCTTGGTCCAGGTGCTCAGAATGATGGCTTTCTCTCCCCACCTCAGCTTGACCAGTTCATCTGCTTCCCCTGGAAACATCACTGTCCTGGCCCGTTTCTCCATCACTTCATCCACATGTACCCTCCCTTTCCTTCTTCCTTCAAGCAGTCAGGCCTGTGCACTCATCTGTGGTGTGCATTACCACGAGTCTCTCCATTTCCTAAGTGGATAAAGTGATGTCTTTCCTAGCTCCCTTTCGAGAAAGTGAGGGTAAAATGAGGCACTGCTTAAAGCCCCTTGAAACTGGTACTGCTACATGAAAGTAAAGTGCAGGCTAGGTATCACCGTCATGTCTCTGTCTTTCTCATCTATATATCCATTATCTATCATCTATCTATCTATAATCTATATCTATCTATCTACCTATCTATTTATCCATTAATCACTCCTAAATTGTGTGTCACTTAGGAATAGAGGTCATCTTAGAATCTAGGGCACCTAGCACAGTTTTCTGCACAGTAATTGTTCATTAATTGTCTGGTAAAGACAATGATACTGAAGTCATCTGAGGCGTTGGGAGACAGATAATTGCAAACAGCCACACCGTTGGTGCTACAGTGGTCCATTTCCCTACCTCAGGCAAGTTGGTCCTTTAGGACGCAGCCTAAAGATGCGTCATCTTTGCTAAGAAGGCCTTTCCTGCTCACACACGTGTCAGGGTTGAGCACCTTCTCCTGTTACCGTAGAATCCTCTTAATACTTTGGTCATTTCTCTTACCGGGGTGGGATTTGTCTCACCACAGGCAGGGGAGTTCTCTGAGGTGAGGGATTGTGTCCTAATAATCTTTGCCAGCATGGCTCAGTTCTTGGCACAATGCAGGCATGCCATAAACAGTAGAATAATAGCATGGTATCCATCCCTATTGATACTTGTTTCAATATTAGCCTCATGCCAGACAGACTGCCCTGTAGAGGGAATAATGCTTAGACCTGTGTTGAAATTTCTTCTGTGTCCTCGTCAAGTGGGTAGAAAATAAAACGGAGTCAGAAGGTATGGGCTGAGTTCCTGACCCTGTATCTTCTTAGAGAAGACATGATTCCCAGAGTTCCACCTCTTTGAAGTTTCTCTTGTACAGATGCTGTTGTATTACTCAGGCTGTGTTCCTCACAGGGCTGAGCACATAGGAGGCTAGGTGGCCTCAAGCAGTGACAGCAAGATGCACCCAGCACCCAAGGAACTTCTAAAGGGTGCTGGTGGAGGAAATTTCATCCTCCCACTTTTTTTTTTAAACCTCAAAATGTTTATGCCTCTCTGTAATGCGGTGGACTCTTTAAGGGGAGTCAAAATGTCTAAATTCATTTTTTGTATGTCTCAGATCTAACCCAGTGTAGGCACTCAATAAACATTTATTGATTTAAGTATCTGCCGAGCCTGTACCCTGAAAGTTGGGGTAGGGTTCTGCTTTTATTGCCCCTAGTTCTGAATCCATCTCTCAACTCGACCACTTCCTGTTGCTGTGAGGTGCCTGGCAATGTGACTCCACAGCACATACATGTAGGAGCCCAGCCAAGGTATCTTTTTAGACGGTGAGTCAGAAATACAAAGACAATGGAATTCTGAGTTGCACTTTCCAGGGAGGACATACACAGCAAGGTAACTCGTCTTTCATAACGGGCTCCGAATTGTAAATTAAAGCATTAACTCTGCTGTCTCCTGGAATGTGTCTGCCAAAAAGCCATTGCCATGGGGTTGGTCTGGGTTGGTTCAGCAACTTTCAAATGCCGGCTGGACTACAGGAAGAGTTTGTTGCATTAAGTAATTTATGGGGTGTTAAGAAGTTCCTTAAGCTATTATTAAAAACATGCAAACCCCTACCTGGTTAGACCCCTAGTAAGTCAGACTTCTAACTAAGCAGAAATGATGGGCCATCTTTTGATGTTTAATGAGTTCTGCAGCAGATGGGCGACGTGATAGACAGGGCTGTGGTGGTGATTTACTGGTCATGAAACAGACTGATGAGAGCCCTCTCCTGAAAAAAAGAAAATGTAGCCGAAAGGACAGGTTTTCCCCCTTTGCCTTCCTCTCCCACCAATCCCTTCCCCTTTCTTTCTTGGTGCATGTGGTTTTGATTTCCTCACCCCCGTGCCTCTCAGTACTGGGATCATTTCCATTCAGGCACACACAGAACACTGCAAACTAATTAGCCTTGGATATAGCCACAGGAAGTCAGGCTGCCAAATCCTCTTTCCCCCCCAATTCCTCAACTTTCTCAGCCCGCCTGAGGCCCACGGCCTTGCACTGGGCCTCTCTGTATAAGTTGCCAGTTCTAATTTTGCAATTTCCCTTCACCTTATCAAATATGCCCCAAGCCTGCCAGGGGACGGAGAAGGGAAGGCTTTGGAGTCAGTCTCGTCCGCTGGTCTCTTTCCTCTGGCCCCTTCTCTGCTTTCTCCCCAAAATTAGGGTGACTTGTTTGGCTACAGTTTCAGTGTTGACTTGTTAATCTGACCTTGGTTAATGCTTTTTAAAGGAAAGCATTGCCCATGATGCAAAACTCAAGAGACTTCCCTACCGGTCTCTTCCACTCCACTTACATCCTTATCTCCCAGGGACCCTGTATCTCTGACTTTTCTCAAAGGTTAACCCATTTTCCCATGAGCTGTAGGTGTCAACTCTGCCCCAAATAGTTTTGATTGAGAGCCTTTGGCACTTACTGGAATAGGGTGTGAAAGGGAGATGGAGAGAGGAGAGGGGGCTGAGAGAGGGAGAGATGGTAGCCTGGGCTCTGGGATTCAAGCACAGGAGGCATGGCACACAGGGTCCTCCTGAGAGGCACGGCTTCAATGGAAGCCCTGAATCAGAGGTGCAAACTGGTAGATCCCAGGCCAGATCTGAGCCAGCAAAACAGAAAATTAGTTGTCAACATTTAAAAATTAGGAGGTTTCACATAAAAAGTCCAACTTGCTTGCTTCCTAGGAAAAAAATGAGATATGGCAACACTGGGCCAGTATCCAGGCCCGCATGACAACTGGCTGGAGCTGAGTAGCTCCCAAGCCCTGGAGATGGAGTGTGGACTCTCCAGGTCTGTACAGTCCACTCCCCTCTCCTGTCTTATTAATGTTACCTACCTGGCTCCTGCAGACATCTGGGTTTGCCATTCTTGCTTTAAAGGAAGGAAGGGAAATTTAATCTTGAATCCCAAGAGACTTGTCGGGGCTTTGTGCATGATTTTCTTCTGTTCCACAGTCATTTCATCACATCAGAGTGTACACCATGTTACAGCAGTTGCCTGTTGGGTTGTTGGGTTTCCTTCCCCATTAGACTGTGAGCTCCCTGAGGGCAGCCTTGTTCATTGTTATAGTCCCAGTGCTTTGCACAGCGCCTAGATGCTCAACACATTTTTCTTGGCAGGTGATGATTTACCATGTCCCTTAATGAACTTGATGAGCTCAGGGAATAGGAAATACGGAAATAGAAAATAAGATATGCATGAAAGGAGGAGATTTCAGGAGGTCAAAAAAAATGTGATTTTCATGGAGCAAATTCTAAGGTGAGCTTCTCAGAGGAGAACACACTGGCACAGGGCTTTATAAGTTGGGTAGGATTTGGGCACAATACTCACTTATTTTTTTTTAACCACACCCTTTGTCTCACCTTTGCATTAGAGGACTCATCCTCTGGACTCCCATTTTTATCTCTCCAAATCTGCCAGTGAGTGAACCGTATTAATTTCTAAGATAATGGCTTGATTGCTGTGGGTGGCAGGCCAGATAGTGTGGAAAGCCATGAGCTCCAGCCCACTCTGTGGGAAGCCTAGCAGAATAAAAATAGATGCATCATAGATACGATGACAATGGGTAGAATTATCACAAGTTTTGATAATGATGATAATGAGATAGCATGGGCAGAAGGCCGAAACATTAAATGTATACAATGTGAAATGCAAAGCAGAAAAATGATCTTGTCTTCATGAGCTGCAATGAAAAAGTTGTGCAATGTCATCTAACAGTAGAATGCTTCCCTGGACCTATTGCCACAGATAGTGGAATATGTGTTGGGTAGCATAGCCCACCCAGTCCTTGTGAATCAAGGAAATTCCTCTTGTGTGTGGTCTATGTTCAGTGCTTGGAATCCCCTTTCCAAAAAGCCTTTTTGATGTAACCACCATTTGTCATTCCGGTGGGAATGATATCGGGAACCTTTGCTCATAGGACGTTGCTCCAGGGAGGCCGAGGAATGTGATTATGAGGGTTGCAGGGAGGAGAAGGTAGCTGACCGGAGTTATTTCATAGGACTAAAACGTGGCTAAAAGAAAGTAAATCTATGCCTAACAAGTTTTCTTTCATGAACATTGGCTAGTACTTGAATTATGTTAACACTGAGATAGACTCATCAAAGAAAAGCTTGAACTATGATCAAATCATGGTAGGTATCATCAGAAAAGAAACACGGAAAGGGACAGATTAGCAGCTTATGGTATACAGTTCATGCAGAAATACTTATTTCAGGAGCCTGATAGAAAGATATCTTCAATAGTCATGATCTTTAAGATCTGGGACCTGTTGGAAAAAATTGAAGTTATATATGTATATAATTATATTAACTTAAATATTTTATGATATATAATACAAATAAATATTATATTATAATTAAATTATATAATTCATATATATATGATATGTTCGCTATAAATTGAAAATTTCAATTCCAGAGGCATTTGAATTTTCATGTTAGACATTTTGTCATCTATAGGAAATACACATGTTGTCACTCACCCCTACCATGACCATTACATCATAATCTAGATCTCAACAAAAACAATTTTTTTTTTTTTTTTTTGCGGCACGCGGGCCTCTCACTGTTGTAGCCTCTCCCGTTGCAGAGCACAGGCTCCAGACGCGCAGGCTCAGCGGCCATGGCTCACGGGCTCAGCTGCTCCGCAGCATGTGGGATCTTCCCGGACCGGGGCGCGAACCCGTGTCCCCTGCACCAGCAGGCAGACTCTCAACCACTGCGCCACGAGGGAAGCCCCAAAACAATATTTTTGATGACATTTTAGATCGCATAATACTCGCATAGTACCTATAGATTATTTCACAATTCACATGCATTATAAAGCTTAATTCACCTAACATCCCTGCAAGGAAGATATTATAATTCTTATTTTAGGATAAGGATACTTAGATTTGGCTCCTATGAATGATGATGTTAAAGAAAGATCGATATTTTCCTGCTAGTAAGTTCTCTGGTCTTAGAGCCAATTATATTGTGAGAACTCTAAATTGCTAGGCTATACTAAGATTTACACAGCAGAGTTTCCTTGATCAAACTAACCCTTTATTCTCTCTTCCCAATCTCTCTGATTTTTGGAAACTCTCTCTCTCTCTTTCTTTTTGTCTTTCCACTTAACCATTATGCCTCTTTTTAAATTTCTCTTCTTTCCATAAAGCTCTATATCTCTACAGATTACAGGACAGGACAAGAATTTCCAACACCAGTGTAGAAGAAGAGCCCTTACCCAGCCCAAACCACCAGCATTCAGCACTCTCTGGGGAGGATAGTTCAGCCCTCACCCTGGTTAAAGCTGTCCAAGCCAATAGTCCATATCCAAAGAGGTCTGTGCCTTTGGAACTTTTAGTCAGAAGGATCCACATACAATGTGAGCAACTGGGCAGATTTGTCTTCTGGTTTCCAAAGAAGAATCAGGTAGAATGATCAGCTTGAAACTAGCCAGAAGACTCATCTCTAATTGTAGGAGCAACTTGGCAGGCAGATATTTCCCAGCCACACTTGACCCTGCCTCTATGTGTACTACAGAATAAGATAGAATTTAAGGGGCTCCCGACTCCAGAGTACCCACCCAGAGTGCCTAAGAGAAGTGGCTGAGAAGGGCACAAAATTGGCACACATGTTACATTGAAACACATCACTCTAAGGACTGACATGAGCATTAGAGGATCTCTCTCTCTATCTCTCCCTGCATCTCTCCCCATCTCTGTCTCTTCAGTATAACTAATTTTGAAAAGGCACCAACCCTTAAAGAGACCATCCATTTTTTGCCCAGGCATTTGAGATGGGGTACCTCCACACCCTATCAGTACAGGTTACCTGAGGTTTCAGTGGTTTTCCACCACCAGACCAAATAATACTCCAGGCAAATACAGTTGTCAAGACATCATAATCCTTAAAAAAATACACACTGAAAGTACATAACGGGACTTTTTCATCAGGAGCTTAAATTTTGAAGTAGGCTAGCTCTACATAGATCAAGCTGAGCCACAACCCAATGGTATTTGACCTGTATGTAACCTATATATTTAGGGTTCTCAATTTTTTGTAGATAACATGGGGGCTACATTTATCCAGCAATGGTGGAAATTGGACTTGAGGATCTACTTCTCTGAAATCCTCCTGCAAATCCTAGGAATGGCTTTCTAATTCCTAACCTCATATGGTCATAGTGTGGGAATAATAATATCTCCTTCTGAGGAGCTATGTTGATTACTAGACGATGTTTCTGTGTGGTCTCCTTAAACTATGTTCTCCCAGTCTCCCCAGAGAACCATGAAATCTGCTTATTTCTTATGTCATCAGAGAATTATCACACACTGGGCAGGAACTTTGTGTTCCGTACCTTCTTGCAGTTACTAATTCACTATTAACATTCAATAAATGAGTAACTGGAGTGCACGTTTCCACTACACTATTCATTTCAGTAACTGTTATCACCTTCTGTAGACTTGTTTTTCTGTGATAAATGACAGGTTGAGCTGCAGATTTGGACGCCAGTTCAAGAAATCTGGGTTACATTTGACTAAATATACTTAGACTAGGAGTCTCCTGGGTAGCAGGACAGAAACTCAGAGAATTGTTAACAGTTTATTATTAAATAGAAAAAACATTTCATTACTGAAGTTAGCAATCACCAATAAAGCAACTGTAGAGTGAATACGGGCCTAGAACAACTACTTCTTTTTTTTATGTTGTCTATTTATAGCTTATATGGTTATGCACTAATAATAATAATAACACCCTCTGTTGTTGAGAAGCAAAACCTCGCACAGCATATGGGATATTATTAACTGATATAATTAGGCACTTTTAAGATTCAAGGCTGCTGGTAGAGAAATATATTTTTATTCATATAGCAATTATTTATTGAGTGTGTGCTTTGTGCCATCAGTGAGCTGGATGTTGGAATACAGTAATAAACAAAACAGACATAGTCACTGCCTTCAAGGCACTTACATTCTAGTGAAAAGTTAAGCAACCAAATAAATAACATAATTATTTAATTAATACAATTAGGGTAATAGCTGTCTGTGCTTTCATTTCACTTGAATCAGAATTCCAAGATTGTCATCTTTGAGCATTACATTGCAGACATCACTCAGACGATGGTCAAATGTTTACTTCTCTTCAAGTGTTCACTCATCACATATTCCTGTAACATTAATGTCTTAAGCACAGAGCACTAAACTTAGCCTGGGAAAAGAGGGAGGAGAGTGACTGGTGTTTCTTTTTGTTGGTCACCGCTGGACAATTCATGTACTTTTAATAGATTACTTACTTTCTCCAGGATTCAGTTGTCCTGTTTATAAAACTAACTCTTTTACAAGAATGAGGCAACAATACACAATATGATTTCTGGAATCACTGCAATCCTATTTCTCCATAAGTAAAGACGGAATGGGGCAGGAAACTCTGGCCTGACCACTAAGGTACCCATGAGTGAAGACTACACTCCTTTGGGATGACAGAGCCCCAGTGTGACCATCAGGAGGTGTGGGTTATGGTTCTAACAGAGCCGGCTCTGTAAACTTGGGGGCAACTTGCACTATCCAGTCTTGATTTGCTGTAAAATGAGGGGAAGTAGAAGAGATTTCCTATTATTTTTAGTAACATAAATTTTTCTTTTGTAAACTTTACACAAAATCTATAAGAAAGAAAAAGTTGTGTAGATACAGTGTTGAAGAGTTTATAGGAAAATGGGGATAAGTGGGTGGGCAGAGGGAGTCGGATCCTTGACAACTCAGCCTGTCTTACTTCGCTGCCTGTAGCGACTCCCAGAACACCTCTTTGGAAGCCCTTGGCCTCCATGATGCACAGTTTGAGAAGCAGTAAATCCCTTCCTTGCTAATACCATGTGGGTGGGTATAGGCAGACCTCTTAAAGGTGCAAAGTGGAATGATGCCATCACCAACTCAAGCCAATAGCTCCTAGTCAACAGAGCAAGACTGGGGAGAGACATCAAGTCAAAGAGCAAGGAAAGCCATTCAAGCGACAGGAACATCCCCATCAGTCACTCATTCCAACCCCAACCCTACACCCATTGTGTACAAAACATCAAGCCTTACCACTAGGTGCAGCCAAGATTTTAGCAGAAGGAAGAGTGTCGAGGGCTCCAGAAGCCTGTGCACACCTTGCATGAGAACTGGGTTCCATGGGAGATTAAAAAGGAAAAAAAAGGATGGAGTGGCATTGTGGGAGATAACATTGTCTATATTGGTCTCTGCCTGCAGAGAGATCACTTGAATTGAGAGATCATTTCTCCATTCCACCTAAGCCCTTTGTCAAAATTTAAAATAAAAGGCTTATGCATTTAAGTCACTGATTGGTCTCCATTACACCCATAGAGTTCCTGGAGGTCCCATTCAGATGCTGGTTTAACAGGAACATTACTCCACAGGAAGAATGTGTGAACCAAGGGTGGGCAGCCTTGGAGGCCATTAAATCCAGCCATCTCAAAGTGGTCTTCTAACCTTGGTTTATACCCCTCTAGTGATAAAGAGCTCATGAACACTTGAGGTAGCCCATTTCCTTTCTGCCACATATATTTATCATAAAATTCTTCATTTATATTGAGCCAAAATTTGTTCCCCTGTAGATTCCACCTTTTATTTCTGATTCTGTTCTCTAAAGTTGTGGGCAATAAGCCTAATCCTCATGAGAGTCCTTCAAGTATTTGTAAAGAGCTAACATGCTTCTTAAGTGTCTTCAGTTTTCCAAACCAAAATCTCTTCCTTATTGCTCATTCCCTGAAACAGACTGTAATCTTTTCATTGTGACACTAGAATCATCTTTCTAGCAACCGATTGATGTAACATAGAAAGGGATTTTGATCTTAGATAAACAGCTGTAGAGGTCATTAACACAGCATCGTCTTATAATAATATGAGTAGTTTGAAGTGACTGGAATGCAAAAGACATGGAGACACCAAGAAAAGTACAGGCAGAGAGTATGGGAAATCGAGCTGGGAAAGGTGGACCAGGCCATGTTGGGAAAGGTCATCATTTGTCTGTCACCCATCCATCTTTGCCTTATTCAACCAACAAATATCTCCTGAGCAATTGGCACTGTACTAAGCCCTGGGAAGAATATAGCAAAACAGAGCAAAACAGACATAGTCCTTGCCCTTAAGCAACATGCATTCTAGGCATTAATCAATAAAATCATATAAAGATAAGTGGCAGTGAGTTATAGGAAATAAGTGTAGGCACCTATACAGGAATGTAAGTAGCATAACAAGAGGTCTGATCAAGTCTGAGGAAGGATGGTCAGAGAAGGCTTCGTTGGAGAAAGGACCATTTCAAATGATATCTAAAGGAAAAGAAGTTAAAGACCAGGTAAAGAGGAATTGGGTGGGGTTGAGTGGAGGAGAGCTTTATAGATGGAGGGAAAAGCATGTACAGAGGTCCTGAGGTAGAGAAACTGAAAGAATGCTGAGGTGCCTGGAGGACAAGTGTGAGGGTAAGAGTGATGAGAAATGAAGCTGGGGAGGGGCAAGGTTAGGGGTCCTGGAAGGCCAAACTAGCAGTTTAATCTTTATCCCATGATCAACTGGAAGCTATTGAAGGGGTATTATCATAAAGTTTTTGCAGTAAAAGACATGCTTAGATCTATGGTTAGAAAGAGACCTTGGCAGCAGGTGGGGGAGGCTGGACCAGGGACACACTTGGCACAGGGGGAGCCTGTGGTTGGGAGAGTAGGATTAATTAAGTGTGAGATGATGAGGGCCAAGTCCAAGACTATGACAGTGATGAATCATAGCTTCAGAATGGACCAGAAAGGAAGCTAGAGCAGCTACCATAACTGTCACATTGTGTGATTGAAGGCTTGAAGGGGAAGGAATTTGAATGACTTGCTCAAAATCACGTGGCTAGTTGGTAGCAGAGAGATTATGGGAAGCAGGATCCAAACTAAATAATAGTCTACTAATTATCCCACTTTTTTTTTTTTCTGAAAAAGATAACTTGGGCATGTCAAGAATGGTTAATGTCGAAGGATGTGGTTCTCAGACAAAGACATGTAGTAATTGAAACCCAACTGTTCATTGAAACATGTGCTCCTTAAATAGGAGACAGGGTTTCCACCAGATTAAACCTTGACTAGGAGACTTCTGGATTTTAGGGTTGTTCTTCATGAACTTGCTTTGTCATACTCTCTGCTATTGCAATTATAAAAATAGATGTTAGGTCTAGAAGGGAGTTGGTCTACCGTTTAGTCTGGTATTTTTCAACCGTGTGTCACAGCTCAACAGGGTCATGCACACCCTTCAGAGATGAGCTGCCAGTGTTCACCAAGATGTGAATTCTATTTCTGCTATACGTGAGTGGGTTTTATGGCAATGCTATCAACAGAATACTGAACTGAACAGGGCATGTGATCTTGTAAGAAGTGATCACTGAGAGCAAGAGCTAAGACTGTGACCTTTACCAGAACACACGGAGTGTTGGGGGTAGGTAGGAGAAGTCAAGACCAGGGCAGCAATTGCTTCTATTAACAGCCACCCAGAACTAAAGGGAGACTGTGTGCTTAGAGCCCCCACAGGACAGCATTATAGGCATTTTGAGACGTTGTTGTAGTGATATGATTATGGTGTCATTAGTGGGATTTGGAGGCTTTTCATTCCTTCAGGTGTGCTGTCAGAACTCCTAGTTTACCTAAAATCCCCTCCAAATTAAGAACCACTCTTCTAGTCCAAGAAAAGGCAAGGTGACATCTTGACCCAAACAGGATCAGGACCCAGTTCTCTATTAAAGCTCCTACTGCTAAAACCAACCACACAGAGTCTCTCTCAGTTAGAAGTACAGCAACAACAAATATGAAACTAAAAATACCTAAGATAATGCTTGAAACCTTAAAGTTTAAAAAGAAACTGATGATTTTAATGCCAGCGTTCCAGTTGCCAACTTTTCCATCCTCACTTCCCTTTTTCCCTCGCTCTTATTGCTCTGGGATCTGGGATTACACCATCCAATAAAATGTTAGTACTCAAAGCTTGCCTTGAGCCCTATTTTCTAAAAATCAGTATCCCTCTTTCTCTCTCTCTCTCTCCTCTCTCTCCCCCTACCCCCCATCACTTCTTTCTGATGGTGAACTATTCCCCTTCCTAGAGAGTTCACTTTAAAGGGTAAACACATATGCATTTTAAATGGTACTAATACATCCCAGTCTGAGAAGGGAGAATATTACCTCTGAGGAATTCTTATCTGTATAGACTTCAATGAGCATGATTAGGTCTTCAATAGAATAAAATCAAGGTTCTGATCCTCTTTTTGATGGCTGCTGCAATGCTGAACTAAGAAAAGCACAGAGAAAGACAGATATATGGGATGCTTTATTTTTTCAGAAATAGGCTTTTGGTACATTTGAAATATTTCTCTGCACTTTTTTTATGGTGAAAACATGCATTCAGTCTTCATTACTATGGGCAATACAGAGAAGCCAAAATCCAAGGTGTCCACGCAAAGCCTCTCAGAGCCTTGGAAGGAGGTCCAGCTCCCTCCTGTACAACATGTTACACACAGACTTGTGCCAGGCACTGTTCTGTGTGCTTTATGTGCCTTCATTTAATTACTTCTTACAGTGACCCAAGACATAGATATTATTGCTACTGCCACTTTCCAGGTGGGAATCCAAGTTCAGATTGCTTAGGTACATCCACAGTCACAAGGCCTGTGAAAGAAGCAAAGCCAAGTTTGCCTGATCACAAAGTGCTTGCTCTCTGCCCACTGCACAGAACGCCTCCCCATCCAGATGTTTCATTCGGGATGCTGGATAGCTGCCATTCTCAGTCTGTGGATAAGGGACATAGGTGCTCCCAGGGTGAGTGGTGAAAACAGCCCATGCTACAGGAACAGAAGAAGCAGAGGAAACCCCACCCTGCCCTGAGGTCCCTTGTCTCAGTTTTCCACTCCTATCTATCCAGCTACCATACTTATATCCCTCTGTGGCCGATGCTCAAAGTCTAGGTCCTGGAGAAACCTTGGCCACTAACACATCCTCCCTCAGAAACCGGTGGGAAGGAGGGGCATCTGGGGAGCATTTCCTTCCCTTAATGGATCCTGGAAAGCTCAGGGGAGAGAAGGGGAGCGCTACCCTGCTCAACACTAGTTATCCTCTCTCCACCCTGTAACTAGCCTCATTCCCCAGCACACACACCTTCAACCAGAATTTAACCTTCCACCTCCTCATGTTTCAAGTTTTTAGCAGATTACTTCCTCCCATTTTATGTAGACTCTTTAGTTACTGAGGAGAAACATACTCAGCATCTTGGATTCTAAAAAGTTCACAGGCAACTGCTGTCTGCCTTTGATACTGCTGCAGGTGGGCAGCACCCTTCCAGCCTCTTCTCCCCCACCCCTAGGCTGGGTTTCCTAAGCTGTATTCTCCCTCCTCAGCTCTAACACCCTCTTGTGGCTCCTGCCTCCTCTTTCTCTCCTCCTCACCCCAGTAAAGTGCCAGGCCTGTCCCTCAGAACATTAGAACATCAGCCCTGAATCATATCCCTGCTACCTCAGAATCAGAATCATCCCAACGTAGCCAAACTCCAGCCAGTGTGCCGGAAAATATCACGACTTGCCTCTTCCAGCTGCCCTCCCCGCTGGCAAGGCCCTAGCCCCTCTCTCCTCTTTTCTTCACATTCCCTCCTTCCCTAAAAACCTGCAGAAGAGAAAGAAAGCAGATACACAATGATGAAACTTTTAAAAATTCATTCATTTATACAGTTGAAGCTTGAACAACACGGGTTTGAACTGCAGAAGGTCTCCCTCCACAGCCCCCCACCGACCCCCATCCCCGCCGTTCAAACCCGTGTTGTTCAAGGGTCAACTGTACACCATCCCTGGTTGCTTGAATCCACAGGGCTGCGGAACAGCCCGTCCTAAGGCAGGGGCCAGCAATCGTACAGATGTGAGTGAAATGCCACAAGGCAGTTTGGGACTGCTGGAGATTAATGTGTCAGGCAAGGAGAGGCAGACACACAGACCAGGGGCTGGACCAGGGCCAGGTCATGGAGGGAACGTGTGTCCCACTATAAGGCATTCAGTCTTCACCCTGTGGTCACCAGGAGCCAAAACAGTTGTAACTAGTACAGTGACAAGATCTGAAATGGCTTGTAAAAATGACACTTTTTAGTAGGATAATATGGCTTACATTATTGCCTTTCCCAGGAGAGGTTTATATTCTAATGAAAGTTAGGACTCAAGCTACATAAATGAAACTCATTAATATTAGAATTCAGGAGTCATAGTACTGGAAGGAGAGGCATTTGGAGAAGATAGATTGAGACCTCGGTCCATAGAAATCACACTCGGAGAATCCCTCAAAGCTTGATTTCCACATTCCCTACGCCCTGTCTGCCCAGTTCTCCGTAACAGGAAGAACTTTAACAGCAGAAATTAAAAACAAAGTCCCCGAGCCCAACACCCACCCGCAGCCCCCTCCTCCTTTTGTTAGAACATTCTGTAGAGAGCAGTGACTGAGAGGATCAAAGCAGTTACTTCCTCCCCTTTGATGTGTGGTCAGACAGGCTCTGATGTCAGAGGCGTGTTGCATTTCATTAGACCTGATATTAAGCTTCCTAGAGGTCAGGGCGACCAAGCCATTTTAACCTGGCTAAAACCAGCTTCGTTCAGCTGGAAATTGCAGTGATCCTCAGCTCCCTTAAGACCCATTAGAAAATTATACAGATAAAGAAATTGGAGTGTAAATATTTTTTCTTGCCCTAAACTGCTTTGCGTTTTGAGGCTTCTCTTGAAGCTCACTTTTCTGTCAAAACAGGCCTGATTCTGCATTGTGACTTCATATGCCTTCCTCATGTCAAATTTTGGAGCTTCAAGCAGGTATGAAAAGGGGCAAGTTTGGGTTTGAAACACACATCGTTTTCAGCTGAGAGAGCCCTCTCTCTAAAACAACTTTTGCAACCTCAGCTGATGGCAAGCCCTGGATTTTCCTTGGGCCAAGTTAGGTGAGCTCTGGCTAATGGCCCTAGATTTGCTAGTGCTCTTGGAAGAACCAGAGTACAAACTCCAATTAGCTTCTCTCCAGAGAAAATATTTAACCATAAGTTTTCTCCTGTTTATAAGACAAATGGTTTAAACTGCACAAGCTGCACTTATGCCCCAAAGGAGCATGTTTCTTAGCACAGCTTGATTTCAGACTGCATTCAGAATTTTCTATGGGAAACCGCTTTTAATGGAAAAACCAAGACTTTCACGAGTTAGATCTGCTCACTTCCCAGGCCAGATTGAGGACTTGGGCAAATCCCTGGATTCATCTTGCCTCATGACTGAACCCATCTTCTGCAAAATGGGAGACTGGTCCTTAACACCGTTCAGTGGGTGTCAGGCTTATACCCTGACTCTGCCTCTCACATCCAGGTGACCCTGGTGTCTCTCTTAAACCAATCTCAGCCCAGACTCCTCACCTATAAAACCTACTCAGAGCACTGTTTGGGGATTGGGGGGACCAAGGTAGCCTTCACTTCCCTACTGAAGATAACCTCTCACTCCTCTTCCACTTTTTCCTCTCTCTCTCTCTCTCTCTCTCTCTCTCTCTCTCTCTCTCTCTCTCATTTTCTCTCTACTCACAACAAACTAAAGATGACATACCCATTTGGGCCTTGGATTAAGCTTTTCTCTTTGGCTGGAATGCACTTACCTGACTTCCTTCCCATCCAATCCTATCCTATCCTATCCTCAAAACTCAGCTCTATTTTCTGTTGGAGGGCTTCTCTGAGAGCTAGTAGCTCCCTCTTCTGTGATGCTCCAGAATTACAAATGTATATTATGCTGTGATAAGCACTGCACATTTATCTACCTGTTTCAACTAGACTAAGCACTCCTCAAGGCAGGGATCAAGTCTTTTGTGTCTTGCTTTCCTTATATGGCACTTCTCTTAAGTAATAATAGCTACGTTGAATTTACTGCATGCTAGGCAATGTGCTCCTCATTCAATCATTTGCTCACTCACCAGTGTTTACTGAGTACCTATAGTAGTCTGTAAAGCCTGTTTTAAAATGCTTACCATATGTATGTATCCATACATTCCAAAAAGTTTAGCATTTGCAATTTTGAATACACAGGATGTTCTTGTCCATCTGCCCTCTGTACCAGTTAGTGGGACTTCATGTATTGGTAAATGCCTTGATCCTCAGCCTTGAACTCTGAACAGGATTGATAAGGAAAAAAAAACTGTCTCTAAAACACAGTATAATGCAAATTAACAATACCAAAATCAGCTTCTAGGGAGAAAGGAAGATTGTCAATGCAAGAATTAGTACCTACTTGACATCAGACTTCTCAACACTGAAAACAAGAAGCCAAAGGGGTAATTAACATCTTCAAAACGTGGAAGGAAGGAGAGAACTTTGAACCCAAATTTTATGGTCTGCGATGACCTGAGGAGGGTGTCCTGAACTGAGGAGTATGTTCACCTCATTTGTGTATCTTGAGTTGGGTGAGAGGAAGCGTGAAAAGTTTAAGCCTGAGTCGGTATTGCCGCAGAAGGTATGAGGAAAAGCAAAGTCTTTGTTCCCCCAAACACTCTGTTCCTAGGGTGATATATGTGATCTCAGTTCCTTGTTACCCCTGTACCAGCTGTGAGACCAGCTAGGTTTGTTATGGTGGCAGCCAACTCCATACTTAATCTGCTGCCTGTAGTTCCACCAATAACTGGCTTCACCACTTCCTCTTCCTTCCTAGTGATGAAAGGCATCTCATGTCCTTCTAACCGATGAGAGAGAGGCCAGGAAACATTTCTAATCACACTCACCAAGTTCTGTAGAAACCATGAAGTTGGCCCAAAGAAACCTGTAGCGGCCAGGTTCTAGGTGTATGTCATCTGGGTGCAGAACCTCAATTTCTGGTTCCTCATTCTTGGCTATACTCTGGTGGTCAGAGGTAATAGCAAGACAAATGGGGTTGATGGTGGCAGAGGATTTGTTCCTGGAGGGTGTAATGATCTGCTGAACAGCAATCAGAACCTTACTTTCAGTTAATGCACATGTGTTCCTTTTGCATCAGGTACCCTTTCGGTTATGAGTAATAAATCTCTTATTTAAGTAATAGATCATTGAGGTTGTTACTTTGACTTTTGACAAACCATCAAGAGGAAAAGTCAACCCAGATGGTCTGGAGAGTAAGGCATACATCAAACACAAAGACTAAATGTAAGCATTAGCAAAGTAGAGAGGCTTTGACCAAATAGATGAAGTGCCGACTCTTAGTGGTTAGGCTCTGGGCTAAATGCTGGGGACCAAGACAGACCTAGTCACTGCTCTCAGAGTGTGCTAGAGAATTTCCAAAGATGGCTACCACCAATTTTTTCCACTTTCTATATGTACATACCACTCCTTTATTGGTGAGTGTTTATTTTTCCTCCCCTTGAATTTTTGTCTGCATAGACCAATAGAATGCAGAAGAAGCAATATCCTGGAGCTTTTGAGCTCAGGCTTTGAGAAGGCTTGCCATTTCTACTTTCTTCCTCGTAGAATCTAGCAACTATGCTGTGAGAAGTCCAAGTCCCATAGAGAGGCCACATGTAGGCACTCCCATCAACAGCTCCAGTTGAGAGTCTAGCTGACATCCTGCACCAACTATAGCTGTGTGGATAAGCTCCCTTAGACATGCCCACCTGGTCCAGGCCCCAGGTGACTGAAACTCCCGTTGACACCATTTAGAACAGAAGCATCATCCAGCTGAGGCCAACCATCCTGCAGCAACATAAGAGTTAAAAAAGTCACTGCTGTTTTCAACCACTGAGGTTTGGGTGGTTTGTTATGCTGGAGTAGGAAGCTGAAACATAAAGCTTCTAGTTGAGTGGAGAAGGTAAGCATTAAATAGGAGATAATAGTAAAAAGTGATGAGTACGCAGGGTACTATGGGAGTATAGAGTATATCCCCAAGTTGAGAGCTTAGGAAGAGTAAGAGTTAACTAACTGAAAAGGAGATTTGAGTATTCCAGAGAGAGGCAAAGGCATGTGTGAAGGCGAGAAAGAAAGAGTGCAGGGCACATCTAGAAACCGACATAATTTTCATGCAATCTGATCTTGGAGGAGGACTAAGATGAGAGGAAGACAGTAGTATTTAGAATTTGGAAATTATCAGAAGGAAGGCCTTTGAAGGATTGTAAACCTGAAGCAACGTAAACTAATTTGTGTTAAGTTCCATCTTGACTGCAGTGTAATGTGTGTGAGTACTAACCAATCCAGCCACTTTTATTATACCCATTTTTTTGGTAACTGGATGGGAGAATGGAGAGTCTTTGGGGGTGTGAAACTCCCATCAGCACTCTTGGCTGGCTTGGGGCATGTGGTACTTTTGTTCTTGGCCATGGCAGCTCTGGTCCCCAGGCTTGGCTGCCTTCAAGTTAGCTAATGGGTGGGACTAGAACTGATGGTTTCCATATGAGCTGAAAGCCTCTTGGCATGGACTGGTACAACTCCATCTCCAGCATTAAACATTGTTGATCAGTCTGTCCCAACAACCCACCAGAGACGCCTGCTGTCTTTCAGGAAATTCCATGCTCCTGGGCCAAGCCCATTGTTTGAATGCCCCTGAACATCTCCCGAGGAGCTGCTCTCAAGCCTGGCCAGAAGGAGAAATAGATACAGATCCAAAGAGACTGGAAAATTTGGGCAGGAAGCTATAAAATGAGATGCAGCTTGGAAAAATACAGATTGTTACATCTGGGAGAGAGAATAATATATCACCAGCGATCCCTGCACCACCACCACCCCACCCAACCCCAGCAAATACATAAATATATGCAAGCCTAGGAGCAGGGGTAGATTATTGTCAAACAAGCAAGGCTCAAACTTCAATCCCTCAATTGTGCAGAACCCTTCCAAGGCCTTGGGAGAGCCTAACAATGTGTTCTTCATATGTTTTTGTAAATTTGCAAAGGTAAGCTACTCTTGCATCCTCTTTCTTAAGTAGGACGCCCCCCCGCCCAACTGTACGAGCTTCATGCTGCACAAAACCCACATCTTCCCTTGGGCAGGCTGAAATGTCCAACGGCAAATCCGTGACAATATTGGTGGTCACTCTGCTAAATAAGAACCTCTCTTCCTAGCTCGTGTTAACTGTTGGAATAATCCCTTCAAGCTGCATATAATGAAGTTAGGCTCAAACCCTTTCAGGCCACCTCTCTGGGCAAGGCTGTGGGCAAATACTGGGTTGGGCTGTGCAGGCAGAGCTAGTGCATCATGTGACTCTAAGATGGGTCTTCAGCAAAGTCATGAAATTAAGGAAATACATTCTGATACCACCAGCCTTTCTGACGGTGAGCTTCTCATGCAGTATTCCTCTCCCTCCCCTTCACCAAGTCTTGCCTTTGGTTTTAGAGCCTGGTGGATTATGTTCACGCTGAAGTAGACGTGGCTGATTATTGACCCAAGGTATTTGGGGATGGAGGTCACTGTCTTCCTGTTACCGGGATTCAAATCCTTAAAGTTAAAGAATTATATTCTATCAGTAGAATTAATTTCAGAAATGGCTAGTAGGGACCCAGAGGATCTCTGAGAAGCCCCTTTAAACCATGGTGGGCTTGAGCGTTAGGCTGTCACTCTGTGAGGGTTGACTCCTGGGAGTCTGAGAGGCTTGGAGCAGCAGGAAGAAAGCTTGAAATTACTTTTTTGAGCCTCATATACAGTTTTGCTTATATTACACACAGAAGAATGTTTTCAACTATTTCCTATGGAGTGAAATTGTCCCCATAGGAGGATGAAGATGGTTATCCTGAGGTCCCCATACCACTTAGCCATCTGTCACATGGACCCACGGTACACGCACCCCAGCTGGAGAAGCCCGCTTTCACTCATTTATCGTGGAGCTTGTGGGAGCAGCTTTGGCTCAAAAGAAGGCCTCCTCACGGCATGGGACAAAAAGGAATCTCCAGTATCTGGAAGGGTTTCATGCATTTTATGTCTCCAATTGCATTCCTTCAAGGCTGGGCTTCTTAGCCAGTCCCCTAACAGTGCACCGACATCTGGCAGGGCCAGCATCCCCAGGCTGGCTTTGTGAGAGGCACTGTAGAAACACGAGAAAGGGTGTTTGTTGCCAGTGGAGGTGCGCCTGGCTTGGCTGAGCTGAGCTCACCCTTTTGGGGCCCCTGTAGGGACTGCCTTAGCCAGGAAAGCGCTCCTCATTGCCAAAGCCTGGAATCCATGCCTTTACCAGTCATCACAGAAAGAGCCTCCCATCTGGTTATGAGTATCCTTATTCTCTGTGCTCCTTTGTCTGAAGCTTAATGATACCACATTTACTAAACAATAATAACTTCCAGTGAATGAAGGCAGGCAATGGACTCCTGACACTGAGCAAAAAGGTACCCTAAGTGGGCTTGGTCTTTGACTACTTCCCTGTCCCCTCCACTAGCTACGTCTTTGTCCCCCACAGGAGTTCCCTGGACACAGGGCTTTGGTGATTCAGACCTACAGTCACCCCTCCAACAATAGTGAATGTACACTGAGGGTCTCAGACTTGGTGGCTTAGTCCTCTTAGAAATTTGCCAGAAGAAGATTACAGAAAGATGGCAAACTTAACACTAATAAATCTTGAATGATAAACTCTGAAGCACCTACAGAGGAGTTTGTTTTGTTTTGTTTTACAGTGGGCCTTCCCAGCACCCCTCAAATCATCATTCTCCCTATGGAAAACCCCTTCAGTGGGCTTTAGGACTTCCTGACAGCAAAATCCGCTCAGGCATTCCAAGCTCCCAGCATTGCTCAGTTGAATCAGGATTCATATTTCAGGAGATGGAGAAATGTATTTCCAAATCCCAGAAGGGATCCCTTGGGCCAAGTTCTACTCTTTCAAGATGCAGTCATTGCTGCAATGACTAGAGCTTGTAAAGATACCCATGAATTTCCACACACTGCCTGCCCAAACCTCCTAGCCTCAGGGCTGGATGAGGAAATCCCCAGCCAGAGAGGCCTCTGCTGAAGGACCTCTGGGGTCCTTGGTGATGGATGCCCTTGATCTCCTAGTAAACCAGCCCCAGCCAGTGAGCTGCATGGAGTCCCCCAACAAAACAAAAGGCCGTGCCAGTCTGAGACATTTGTTGGTAAGATTTCTCATCCGTCTATTCCTTGACTTATTACTGGCCACCCAGCTTTCGAGGCCACTTAATTCTCTGATTTCTTCCCACTTTTTTCTCTAATTCTGTTCTCGTCCCCTCTATACACACAATACCTCCACCATACCGTCCTTCCTCCCATATAGTCATGTCTCAAACTTCCTGCTTTATTTCCCAGGTGCTCCTTTCAGGCCTAGCTCACTTGGGAAATGCTCACCCTGCTTTTGTGCGGGATCCTACGCAGCCCTGCCCACAAGTAGTCCAGCCCCACAGCGTTGCCCCCTCCCTCGGTCGGCAGTGGAAAGCTGGGATCAAATAGTGGGTCCAGCATGTTCAAGGTCCCTGCAGAGGATTAGGGAAAAAATTTCAATAATTGCAAATGAATTCAAATTATGGGGAAAGCACCAGCTGTGATTTCAGATCAGATAAATGGCAATGCCAAGGGGGAGAATAAGAGGGTGACACTGAGAATATTTACCTATTTATTTTTATTTTTAAAATTTATTTATTTATTTATTTTGGCTGCGTTGGGTCTTCGTGGCTGCACGCGGGCTTTCTCTAGTTGCGGCGAGCAGGGGCTACTCTTCTTTGCGATGCATGTGGGCTTCTCATTGCGGTGACTTCTCTTGTTGTGGAGCACGGGCTCTAGGCGCTGGGGCTTCAGTAGTTGCGGCACACGGGCGCAGTAGTTGTGGCTCATGGGCTCTAGAGCGCAGGCTCAGTAGTTGTGACGCACGGGCTTAGTTGCTCCTCAGCATATGTGATCTTCCTGGACCAGGGCTCAAACCCGTGTCCCCTGCATTGGCAGGCGGATTCTTAACCACTGCGCCACCAGGGAAGCCCTATTTACCTATTTCTATGGTCATCCTTTAACTTTAGCTAAATGACTGTGATTTGTGGCCCCATTATCCTGGCTGGTTACTGTGAGGAGCCAAGGATAAAGCAGTTAATCTCCCTGTCAGCTTGGCTCTAAATACAAGAGAGCCTCTCAGCACATCAGGGCCATCTGTGTTATGGGGTCACTGCTCCCTGTAACAGCCTCTGGCAGGAAACAAAAAACGCTTGTATACTGGCTGTGTTCCCTTGCCCTGGACTCCATCCTGTTTGGGTGGGCCTCCCTTGATTGGCATACATGTGAAGGCATCTGTCTGTTTCCTTCATCCTAGTTTAGGCTGAAACTGAGTTTTTCCAAAATCTGTTATGTATTTAGGGTGTGTCATGCCCTGAATACTGGGTTTCAGTGCTATTGGAGTAACTTGTACAATTAATTACACTTTATATACGGGCAATTAGGACTTGAGTTGGCATGAAGCGTACATATTGGGCAAGAATAGCATGCAGATGCTACGTAAGAACTAAATGAATAGCTAACACTTGTGTAGTGTGCTGTCGTTTGCAAAGCACTTTCACGTGCGTTATCGCTTTTGGCCCTCACAATGACCCCCTTGAGGTAGGCAGCAGGGTAAAAAGCATTATTACTCCCCGTTTACAAATGATAGATATGGCACTCAGAAGAGTTAAAAGTGGCACAGTCAGAACTTGAGATTGCAAATTCCACTAAAGAATTTGCAGGCTGAAAAATATGTGACTTCAGCTCCAAGAGTTCTTTAGTTACTTTGTTTGAAATTCTCTGTCATTAGCCTGCATTGACTTTTTATTTAACATCTTTATTGAGGTATAATTGACACACAATAAACTGCACATATTTAAAGTGTACAACTTGATACGTTTTGACATATGTGTATACCCATGAAATCAGCGCTATAATTGAGATAATGAGCTTATTCATCGCCCCCCAAAAGTTTCCTTGGGCTTCATTGTAATCGTTCCTTTTCGTTCCTCCCTACCACTCCCAGGCAACCACTGATCTGCTTTTCTGTCACAATCCATTAGTTTGCATTTGTTAGGAATCTTATATAAATAGGATCATACAGAATGCACTTTTTTTTTTAATTTGGCTTCTTTTATTTGGCATAAGATTCATTCATGTTGTAGTATATATTTTTTTCTTTCTTTTTTTTTTTTTCCTGCAAAGGATTCTGTTCTATGGTTACACCACAGTTTGTTTATCCATTCACCTGCTGATAAATATTCGGGTTGTTTGCAGCAGTGTTGGGCTACTACAAATAAAGCTCCTATGAACATTCATGTACAACTCTTTATCTAGACAAATGACTTCATTTCTCCTGGGCCAGTATGTAAGAGTAGAATGTTTACATTATATGCTAGGTGTATGTTTAACCATCTGTGAAACTCCCAAATTTGTTTCCAAAGAGGATGGGCCATATTACATCCCGCCAGCAGTATAGGAGATTTCAAGTTCCTCCCCATCCTTTCCAGCACTGGTAGGATCAGTCTTTTTATTTCCTCAATCTGATAGGTATGTCGTAATATCTCGTTTGGGGTTTAATTTGTATTTCCTTAAGGACTAACAATGTTGAACATCTTTTCATGTGCTTATTTGCCATCTAAATATCTTCTTTGGCAAAGTATCTGTTAACACCTTTTGCCCATTTTTTAATTGTGTTGGTTGTTTTCTTACTGTTAAATTTTGAGAGTTCTCTCTAAATACTAGACACAAGTCATTTTCAGATTTGTGCTTTGCAGACAGTTGCAGTCTGTGATTTAGCTTTTCATTCTCTTAATAGGGTCTAAAATTTTTATACTAACTCTAATTTATCAACTTATCCTTTTATGGATTGTTCTTTTGGTATTATATCTGAGAAATATTTACCTAACCCAAGGTAAGAAAGGATTTCTCCTATGATTTTATAGTTTTAGGATTTACATTTAGGTCCATGATCCATTTTGAGTTAAATTTTTATGTGGTGAGAGGTTCATTTTTTGTGTATTGGTCTACTGTGTTTGCCCTTGAACTCTTATCAAAATCAGTTATCCATATGTGTATACTTCTATTTCCAGACTCTCTGTTCTATTCCATTAATCCATTTGTTTGTTTTCATGTCAATACCACATTGTCTTGATTACTGTAATGGTTACTTTTACATGCCAGTTTGGCTAGACTATAGTACCCAGTTATATAAACAAACCCTAATCTAGATGTCGCTGTGAAGGTTTTTTGTTTTCTGGGTTTTTTTTTTTTAGATTTTTTTTTGTGAAGGTATTTTGTAGATGTGGTTAACATCTACAATCAGTTGACTTTAAGTAAAGGAGACTACCCTCAGTAATGTGGGTGGATCTCATCCAATCATTTGAAAGGCCTGAAGAGCAAAAACTGAGGTTTCCTGGATAGGAAATTCTGCCTCAAGACTTTAACTCTTGCCCGAATTGCCAGCCTGCCCTTTAGATTTCATACTTGCAGTCCCCACAATCATGTGAGCTAATTCCTTAAAATATATGTATCAGTCAGGGTTCTCTCCTGTATAAATCTATCTGTCTATCTATCTATAGGTATGTCCCCCTATTGGTTTTGTTTCCCTAGAGAACCCTGACCGACACGATTACTGTAGCTTTATAGTAAATCTTTCAATCAAATAATTTTAATTCTCCAACTTTGTTCTTCTTTTTCAAAGTCTCTTAGTCTGTTCATATAGTAAAGCAAAGAAAGAAAAGGTGACATTCTGCTGAGTGTTCAGGAGGGATGTCCAAAAAGAAATGGTCTTACTTGGATCATAAAGTTGGGAGGTTTTCTACAAATAAACCTAGTAAGATGGGTGTTATTCCATTTCAAGAGAAGGAAACTGCTTGAAGCAAGCCCTCAAAAGAATAACTTCTCCAAAATACTCTGGAAATTGGAGTTATCCAGTATGGCTAGAGAGTAAATGATATAAAGGAAGAAAGGGCAATATGTTTGAAAACATATCTTGGGTTAGTACCCTTTCATCTGCAGATGAAGAAACGAATTGAAACTGGCTTCTGGCTTCCGTATAGAAAGGACTTTGTTAATACAAATAACTGAACAAGGTTTACAGCTTCAGGCATGACTGGTTCCAGAAAGCTCATTCACTTTCTTCCCCCCACACCACACCCACTGTCATCCCTGCTTTTTTTCTTTGTGATTTCAGCCACAGCCAGGGCTTCTCCATTAGGTGTACCCTGACAGCTACAGGTTTATATTACCTGTATCACTTACAGTTAAACAAAAACTATCCCAGAAGTGAGTCTCATTAGACTAAGTGAAGTTACATATCTACACCAGAACCAGAAACTGTGTTCTAGGATACATTGACTTGCTAGACCTGGGTCATGTGACCATCGTTGATGGGGGAGAAATGTAAGGTGGAGGACAGAGATGGATGTCAGTGGAATTACCACAACCTTCTCAACTTCCCCTCTCAGTGACAAGTTTTTGCAACTTTGGCATTTGTTTTTTTCATTTCATCCTTAAGACCTTCTATTGACTGCTGCTTTCTACATTGCTTCTTTCCTTTAAAGAAAAAAAAAATGTCTGAACTCCCACTTCTTTCCCCTGAAGTATCTGTACCACAATGTGTGTTTCACCACACTGTGTTGTCCCTGGTTGTCAGTTCTCTCCAGTTTATTGCTGTCACCACTGGAGTTTGCAACAGCTTTCAATTTGGCTCCTTTGTGAATCTCATTAATATGCAGTTATCACCTCTCTCAAGACCATTAACAGACATTAACCAAAACCAAACCTAATAATGAAATCTGAAGATTCTGTGGCAATAACTCTTTCACAGGAAACTAGAGAACTTGACAGGGGAGGAATTTGGGTAAGAAAATGGAAAGGGCCTCCTTTCCCAGCACACAGAGTTTTCATTAATCCCAAAAGGAGACCTTGAGGGGAAAATGAAAGAAGCACAGTGTAAGGATAGAGAGATAGAAAAATATATCCAGCATCTGTTCCTGTAAATTTAGGGTAAAAATTACAGCCATGAGTAGCTAGCTGCAAGGTTTAGAGTCTGAGGTTACAAACTATGGTTTAAATGAGAACCCAATGAGCAAGGCTAAATGGGAGCAGTTGACAAAAAATTTTAGCTGTTCTCCACATTCTGAAATATTCACTCTTTGGTCTTAGAGGTGTGTCAAGCTGCTCTTTTCTGGGTTGGTGGTTCAGTTTTAGCCTGAGTGTCACTCAGAGTATGATATCCTTACCATTGCTGAAAAATATAAGCTTCTTCTGTTGACCTGCAGTTGGAATTGTTTTATGAGTTGGAGCTTATCCTATTCTAGTCACTGTTGATCTCGACTGATCTTCATAATCTTCAAATCCATTGATTCATGTGTATTATCCCCTCTCGTCTGGACTACCACAGCAGCTTCCTAGCTAGCTGGCCTCCTTACTTCCATCCTGTGCTCCACTCCCCATTACACACCCAATCCCTTCCCCTTACTAAAGTCAGTGGAAACCTCTCCAAGACACAAATGAGATATCACCTTGCTTTTTTCATAAATGAATAAACTGAAGTGCATAGAGGAGCCATGTAGTACGGCAGACACTGTCACCAGTGCCCTGCTTTGTGTATATGGTAAGAAAGTAAAAAGCCAAAACCACTGAATGGATTAAGGATATGACCCTTTGAGTGTAGTTTGGTTATGTGCCTACTTCTGTCCATTGAGTTGCAGGGGGGAGTCATGTAAGTTACTTCTAGGCTGGAGCATTTATGACCCAGGTTAAGGGCTTCCCATGTTTTGGGAGTGGTGACAGAGCCTCCATCAGCTGGTTTTCTATGGGATTACAATGAGCAGAGATTCCCTGCCAATCTGCATTGGACGTATATGAGTAACCACAACCTTGTTTCAAACCACTAAAATTCTAGGGTTGTTGTTTACCAAAGCATAGCCTAGACTATTATGACTGATACAGATGTTAGAGCTGGAAGAAGGGTGATATTGTAACAACAACAATAAAAAAAAACCCTCCAATGCGACCCCCAAAATATGTGGCATTGGCTAATTTATAGACCAGGTGGTAGGTGGTAAGAAAACTGATGTTGGAGGCTGGGAAGTTGACAATCCATGTTATTTAATGGGAAAGCATTTGATAAAACTGTCACCTTCAGTCATTTTGGAGGCATATCATGCACCTAATTAATTTCAGATCCATGAGGAGAGGTTGGAAAACAGAATATTGTAGTGTGTGCTGGTTTTAGTTGGCAATATGTAGCAAGGTGCTAGAGAAAACTTAAAACTTCAGGGACTAGAAGGGTTGCAAAATCAACTGCTTCTCAATTCTTAACCATAAAAGATAAGGATAAGAAAGTTTGTGATCAACAAAGGCTAATTAAAATTCAGCCTTATGGGGAGGATCAAATAGAAGGTATAGTCATTATACACAGTTGTTAAAACCTCTGAATGGAGTAGAGTGTCTTAAATATTCAGTGAAGGGTGGGGTACCCAGTAAATAAAAAATAAAGATGTGACACTTAAGTCTAGAGATAGACATGGGAGTTAGAAAGAAAAGAAAGAGCAAATATGGAAGCCATCTTTCAGAAAGGACTGAGGGTGTGGTTAGCAGCACATAAAGCTAACTGAAATCCAATAAATGGGGAGTTTCAGGCCAGTGAGGTTTTGAGAGTTATACATCAAGGAATCATGGGCTTTGACTAAAAAGATGGTGACTGTTAAGACCTGGGCTTCTAGTCATCTAGGGCAGGAAGTAGACTGGGATAAATTCTCAGTTCCCTAAGAAATCATATTCCCTAATGCCTATTTTAGATGTAGTCAGAGGGATAAAAGAACAAGAAGAACATCCCATAGGGTGGATACAGAAGGGATAGAGAAAAATGGATGGGGGAGCTCTTTCAACCTGATGAATCAAAGATTAATCAAAGTACATTTCCACTCCAAGCAGGGAGCCTCAAAAGGTTAACCCAGTAGGGTTCAGAATTTTTGCAGGCCAGTATTTGCTGTGTGTCTCCATTCTTCCTTTTTTTCTGAATGAGGTGTTTATTGAGGTTACCACGCCCCTAGTCTATCACTATGAATTGAGGAGTGGGGACAGATCACTTGGATTTTTAGTTCATACCTCTTGAGATAAAAAGATGCCACATCCAGACCTGACGTAAAAATTAAAATGTAAGATACCATGAGGAAGGGACTTCTATGCTTCATTCAGAGATCCTAGACTTTGAATTTAATACCTGACCTGGGATATTTCAGCTGTCTCCTTGGGGAGGGGATGAGTATGTTCTGCCATATTAAGAAGGCAGCACTAATTTTGCAGACTGAAGCCAGACGCTAGCAGGTATTTCTACTGCTGGCCAATACTCAGCTCACCTTTCCTTTGGAGACATAGAACATTGTACTTCCTCACACCCTCGAAGCTAGACATGGCCATATGATAAGCCCTGACCAATGAATTGTGTCCAGAACAACCGTGAGCCAGAGTATTTAGATGACAGTACAAAACCCTCTGACTCAGCTCCTTGCCAACTGAGATGACTGTGGATAACTTGAGACATCTTATGCCATGTAGAGGAAGGAGGCTGCAAAAACCTGGGTCCCTGAGTGCCTAGAATGGGCAGAGGTTTTCTGCCAACCTGATCTGGACATGCAGTGTGAGTGAGAAATACCCTTTTGTTTCAAGCCACTGAAATTTTAGAGCTGCTTGTTATGCAACATAACCTTTCCTATTCTGAAGGATACACTTACCTTTCACAAAGGCAGAAAGAAGCGGTGGAACCAAGATGTAAATTCAGTTCTGTCTGGCTCAGAGGTCAAAGCTCCACCACCACCTCACTGTCAGCTGCAAGAGGATTACTAAAGCCAAACCTTGAACTAGGGCTGATGAGTAAAATTCAGCACTGTATAGCTTCCAAAAAATTAAAGCTCGAAGATGTTGATAAAACATTAATGGGGTTGGGGGAGGACAGAGAGAGAGCCTAATATGATTGATCAGACAGTTGGGGAATGAAATTATAACACTTTACCTGGATTAGCTTATTTTCTTCATGTGAAGAAGATGTAAGTTAGACATACTTAAAAGAGATTCATGGGCTTCCCTGGTGGCGCAGTGGTTGAGAGTCCGCCTGCCGATGCAGGGGACACGGGTTCGTGCCCCGGTCTGGGAAGATCCCACATGCCGTGGAGCGGCTGGGCCTGTGAGCCATGGCCACTGAGCCTGCGCGTCCGGAGCCTGTGCTCCGCAATCAGAGAGGCCACAACAGTGAGAGGCCCGCGTACCGCAAAAACAAACAAACAAAAAAAAGAGATTCACTCAGGGAATTGCATGAGAATTAGCTATGGAAGTAAGCATTAATTTATTATGTTCTACACAGAAGGTTCTACAGCAAACTCTGAGTGTCATGCAGCTGTGTGTGTATAGTGAGGGGTAGGATGGAGGTTGGGGGTAAGGGGGCCAGGATGACAAGTGGGAAGGAAGGAATTGATAATAGTTTGAATAGGTGAGTGAACCAACTTTAATATCTCTATTTAATCTTAAACAGAAATTGCTAAAAAGACTACAACAGTTGAAGTTCAAGCTAGGAATTTTAGCTATTATACCATAATCAAGAAATACATTTAGATATTTGTAGAATTTGTGTACTTTTATATTTTCCTTGAAAATTATAATATGTTTGACTCTTACTTTGTTTACTTAATGTTATCTGTTTTTGTTTGTTTGTTTGCGGTACGCGGGCCTCTCACTGTTGTGGCCTCTCCCGTTGTGGAGCACAGGCTCTGGACGCGCAGGCTCAGCAGCCACAGCTCACAGGCCCAACCGCCCCGCAGCATGCAGGATCTTCCCAGACTGGGGCATGAACCCATGTCCCCTGCATTGGCAGGCGGACTCTCAACCACTGCGCCACCAGGGAAGCCCTGTTATCTGTTTTAATAAATTTTTTTCCCCACCACTATAACAAAGGAACTTTGTAATTATAAATCTCTGTAGGAGGTTGAGCCTAATGTTGTAGTCTGGAATTCTGGAGATTGGTAAATCTTGATGAGACACGTTATTACTTTACTGACATCTCGTGGCCACATAGCTTAATTGCAGGAATATTTTTTAGTGTGGCAAGTGAAATGTGAAGATTGATCTTCAAATCATGTCTGCAATTGCTTTCTAATTTCCTTATTCTTCTATTTATTACTTTCTTTGCCATATTTAATATCATTTTTCTCTAGCCCATCTTTCTTTTTTTCCCTTTTTCTCAGATTCAGCATTTATTTATGATCAATAATACATAACCTATATACATATCCAAGGTACCCAATGCATTTCTGAAGGGAAAAGTCAGAGGAAACACTGAGCCTGCCAGAGTCCTATATACAGGATTTCAGAGCTTCCCAAACACATGTAGTAAGAGATCTACCAGAACTTCCATTCATTCATTTATCTAACATTTACACAGGCCCCACTGTGTCCAGGTATGATATGAGGTGCTGAGAATTTTGAGACAGAAACTGCAGTACTTGCCCTCATGGACTTTACTACCTTATAGGGAATAAAATTAATAATTTCAATATAGTAGGAGAGGGTAATCATATATCACTGTGGAGCATCCCAAATACTCAAACCCTACCCTGGCAGACATTTTTAATCACTTTCGTCTGAGCATGAAGCTCTTAGGAACAGCCCATGTGTACATTACACAGAGAAACCCATCCTAGACATGCCTCTTTTCTCTCAGTTTAGGTATACTCAATACAGGGATTAAAAAGTAATGTATGTAAGGTGCTTAGGTCAGTACCTGGAATTCAGGAAGCACTTGAAATGTTAGCGGATGCCATTCCTCCGTTTGTGTGCTCACTAGACTTTATGCCAGGCACCGTACTGAGAGCTGGGGATACTTAAATTAAAAGACAGCCCCTGGCTTTAAGGCGTTCATGAGACTAGTGGAGGGAATCAATATGAAATGAAATAAATAATTTCAACGCATGTGGTCATTGTCAGATTAGCAGATAGGAGTAGGAGAGGGAGGACTAAGTTAGTCTGGGGAACCATGCATAGCTAACCTTTGAACTGAACTATCTTGTATAAACTAGATTTGCCCAGGATACCAAGAAGAAGGGAATTCTATTAGAAGGCACAGTATGAGCAAAAACATGAGGTGCAAGAGCACATGACCTATTCAGGGAACTACTAGTAATTCAGGATTACACATGCATAAGGTGCAAGGAGAGAGAAGTTGGGACAAGGCTAGAAAGGTAACAAGACCCACACCAGGAAAGGCCTTGCAGGACATACCAAAGAAATTAGAATTTGTATGGTAGACCAGGAGTGGTTCAAACTGGTGGCCTGAGGGCTTCACAGCTAAGAGATGTTTTGTTTGGTTTGCACAGAGGTTTGAAAAGCCACATACCTAGGCAGGTCACAGTGCAAACAGCTGAGTGTATATTGTTTTACCAATGGTCCATACCCTGAGTTTGTGTTGCCTGTAGGTGTCTGTGTTGAAAGCCCAGTTCAACCTGATGGATGATAGAAAACCACTGGAGAGTTTTGAGCAGGGGCATAGCATGATAATATTTGTTTCTCCCTAGTGGTAACATGGTACATGAGGTAGGAGAACTAAGAATTAGTGATAGCGACCAGTAAGGGACTGTTAGAATAGTCCAGGTGTGAGAGCCTGAACAGGGGCAGCAGCAGAGGACATGCACAAAAGATTGATTTAAGAATGAGAAGAACTGGCAGGACCTGGTAAGTAATTGTTTGTTTGGTTAGTTGGTGCTTTGGTAGTGGGTGGTGGGCAGTGAACAAGAGGGAGGAGCCTAAAATGACTCCCAGGTTTTTAGCTTGGGCAGTTGAGTAGGTAGTAGATGGAGGTACCATTCCTAGAGAGAGGTCCCACAGGATGTGAGGGCAGGTGAGGGAACAAGGTCATGTGTTAGGTCTGGACAGGTAGCGTTTAAGGATTATGGTGGACATTCTGACAAGGATGGTAGTTGGGATGGATCACAGACCAGTAACAAGTTATGGAGTTGAAATTGGAAGTGGAAAGGTTCTCAGGCACCAAATCCACACATCTTACAACTCACAGAGAAAGGTCCTCAAGCTTGGAGTCAGGATAAGAATCTACTAGCTCTTGCATGGCTGCTCCAAAGAGTTATAAAAAGAACAATAGTGATAACAATAGTAACTGTAATATAGTAGTTGTCTTTGATGAAATTCTAATTATGTGTGAGGGCCTGAATTGTTTCATTTATTCCTCGTAACAACCTTATATAATAGTGTGCTTATTGTCTCCATTTCACAGATGTGAGAACTGAGGTGTAGAGAAGTTAAATAGCTGGCCCAGGTCACATAGTGAGTGAAGGATTGGAGCTGGAACCTGTCTTCAGAGTTCCATGCTGGTTACCACTCCATTATTCTGGCAGCTTAAGCAGGCAATGTAATATGAAGGATACCAGGGAGGTTGGCTTCTTTTGATAAATTTCCACCCTTTCCCCCAATCTGCACAAGTGCCTGAAATTTTAATTTTAGAGCTGTATTTCTTATGGTCTAGCTGGTTTATGATGAAAATTTTCTTAAATCTCTTTATTCAGGATGAAAAACCCCTGGGAGTTGAAGATCTGGTGTGATTTACAGAGGTTCTCAGCCTGACTGCATTTTAGAATCGCCCTGGGTTGGGGCGGGGATGTTAATTGGTCTGTGAAATCCCCCCTAACACACAGATATATGCCATATATATATATATATATATATATATATATATATATATATATATAGCTTTAAACAGTGATTCAAATTTGCAACCGGTGTTAAGAACCAATGGAAATTCAGTAAGATGTAAATTCTCAGTGAAATGCAAATCAGAGACTCTGGGCATGGGCCCCAACAATCTGTGCTTTCTCAAGCCTCCCAGATGACTCTGTTCAGTCCTTTGGTGGAGTTTAAAGAAGAAAGACTGAAACAGGCACAGGGAGAGGATCCAGCCTTGGGCACTGGATGGGGAAGGGAAGATGCTGAAAGAGGAGGCTGCCAAAAGCCAAACTTCTGTACAGTTTGGAAAGCTTGATCTGTCCCTCCCCACGTGTGGATTTACTGATGTGTCCGTTCACCCCTGAGGTTCTTGGGCAGAGTTGATTCTGCTTCTTCCAGGAGTATTTGTGGGGAGGTGACAGCAGCCCGCTGGAGAGAAAGGCCAGAGCCTCTTGCCTCCCTGAAGCATCTACTAAGAAACGTGCGATTTAATGCATGGCCAGAAGGTGGCTCCACACTCGGTCCCTCCCTTCAGCCTTTCTGGGAGTCAGGAGTCTAAGGATCCAGGGTGATGCAGAGACTGTGGGAGTGGGACTCAAGAGATCTGTGGGTTGGAAGACTAGGTTAACCAGAACTTTTTTTTTTTTCTTCATAGTTTTGAGGTAGAGGAAACAGATACCACTTGCTGTGAGAGTTATGTGAAGGGAGGATGCCTCCTCATCCCCGGTGAGCTAAATGGAACCATACTGGGCCCTCCTCATGCCACACAGGAGAGATACTTTTCTTTTTTTCTTTTCTTTTCTTTTTTTTTTCGGTACGCGGGCCCCTCTCTGTTGTGGCCTCTCCTGTTGCGGAGCACAGGCTCCGGACGCGCAGGCTCAGCGGCCATGGCTCACGGGCCCAGCCGCTCCGCGGCATGTGGGATCTTCCTGGACCAGGGCACGAACATGTGTCCCCTGCATCGGCAGGCGGACTCTCAACCACTGTGCCGCCAGGGAAGCCCAGGAGAGATACTTTTCAAGGGAGTGAAATGTTTTATTGAAGAAACTCCAAGGAAGGAGGAAAGAAGCCCAAGAAAGGGGAAGCCTGACAGGTGGGCAGATGGAAACAGCCCCTTTCGTGCATGTGGCTAGAAGCTGGAAGTCCATCCCTCGGAAGGCATAGCAGCTGTCCACAGGTCCGGGACGCCTTTCATCTGCCTCCTCTTGGCTTTGGACTGATGGGAACTGAGAAATCCACAGACATCCTGCGAGAAATAGAAATGGGGGCCCACTTTCAGGCTCTACTCAGCTGATAGCAAATGGGGCAGAGCCCCTGGAGTCTGCAAACTGGGACCTTCTACTCAATTTTGCCACTTCTATAAAATAAGGATAAAAGAGATCTCTTTTCCTGAGTGGTTGTGAAGATTGAGGGAAATTATGTATGGGAATTGCCTGGCATGTAACAGGTACTCAACAAATGTCTCTTCCATGCTCCTCTTTCTCAGAAGTTCTCAACAGCTGTATGGTCAAAATATCATGGGGCTTCCCTGGTGGCGCAGTGGTTGAGAGTCTGCCTGCTGATGCAGGGGACACGGGTTCGTGCCCCGGTCCGGGAAGATGCCACATGCCGCGGAGCGGCTGGGCCCGTGAGCCATGGCCACTGAGCCTGTGCGTCCGGAGCCTGTGCTCCACAACGGGAGAGGCCACAGCAGTGAGAGGCCCACGTACCACAAAAATAAAAAATAAAAAAAAAATCATGGAATAGTCATTTATTCCTTAGGTCAGTTTTCTTAAGAGAAAAGGAAGTAATGAGACCCTCTTCTCCTGGGACAATAGGAAACCACAAATGTGAGCTCCCAATTAGATCCAAGGGATTATTAGTTAGCAATAACTGTACTTTGGATAAACTTCTCAAGTGCTGATATTGCTACTCCACAAGGATATTAATGAATAATAGGTAAACATATCTTTTCGTTAGACAGTTTACAAAGCTTGAGAGCCATTTCAGTGATCATGGCTTGTACTTTTACAGGTCTTATCTTACCCAGTTAGATAGTCATCAATTAAAAATTTATCAAGCATGTTAAATAATATTGCGAGATACAGATGGACTCCCTGAGTTGCCACCATTACTTTTAGAATACATCTAGGGGCTATGGGAACACAGCCCTTTCCCGCATAGTTCTAGAGTCACCATGTTTTCTACAACAATAATCTAGTTAAATATTCACTCCACAGAAACATGTCTATTGAAATGTTCTCCAGATCCCGCTTGATCGCCAAATGTAGAGGAAGTGTCAGTCTTTATCCCACTGCTGCTCTGCGCATTTGTCACCCTGGACCTCCTTGCAGACCCTTGGTTTGAGTGAGGCTATTGGCTCCTAGCTCGTTGTTTTTTTTTTTTTTTTTTGCGGTATGCGGGCCTCTCACTGTTGTGGCAGGGACAGTAATGCTCGCCACAAATAATATTTGTTCCTTTACATTTCCCAGCCCCTGCATTTAGGTGGGGCCATGAAACCATCTCTGGCAGTGATATGTGAGCAGATGTGATGTATGTCACTTCCAGCTCAGGGGGTAGAAGGCCATGTGTGATTCTTTAGTCTCTCTCTTCTCTTGCCAAGGTGACTGAGGAGGACTCGTGTTCTAGATGCTGAAGTTACAAGATGATACAACTTTGTCAGCTTGGGTCCCTGGGTGATGATGTAGAACACGGCCCCTGAACAACACATATTTGACATGTAGTATGATTGAGAAATAAACTTTTGTTTTTTTTCTTAAGCCACTGAGATTTGGGGATTGTTTGTTACTGCAACATAACCTATTCTAGCCTGACTTCCAAGTCTAACACTTAGCCAAATGTTGACACACTGTAGTTAATAAATTATTTTTTTAACAAATCAAATGAATCTCTCTAGCCCAGACTGCTTCCCACTGTTTCATGTTTATTCTTTCCAGTCTGCTACTGGACAAATCCACTTCTCTGAATTGCCCCTCTTCCAGCACTCCAAACCGCTGCTGGCAGTGCCATAGTTTCTCCAGTCATTGAATCAAGAAACACAGGTATCAACCGAGACATTTCCAGTACCAGCCACTCCAATCCAATCACTAAATGCGTCTAAAATTACCTCCTAAATATCTCTTCAGCCTCTTCATCAGCTCTATTTATTTAAATATTTATTTTATTATTTATTTATTTATTTTGGCTGTGCCAGGTCTTAGTTGCAGCATGTGGACTTCTTAGTTGTGGCATGTGAACTCTTAGTTGAGGCATGCATGCGGGATCTAGTTCCCCAGCCAGGGATCGAACCCAAGCCCTCTGCATTGGGAGCATGGAGTCTTACCCACTGGACCACCAGGGAAGTCCCTTCGTCAGCTGTATTGTGACTTCCCTAGTTATAGAGCTCATAATCTCTTTTCTGGAGTAGTGGAATCGAATCTTGAACACTCTTGCTATCTCCTGCCCTGCCCTCTACCCATCATATCCAGCCTCCCTACTCTAGGCAGAGTGAATATCAAAATTATAAACCTAACTCTGCTTAAGACATTTATGGCTCTCTGTCATTTACAGGATGGAGCGCAAGCTTCTTGACTTGTCAGGGAGTCTTCCTGGCACACATGACCTGGATCTTACTTGCACTTTTAGCCTCATACCTTGCCTCTCCCCCACTGTCTTTTCCATGTAATACTACTGGATTACTTGTAGCACCACCCACGTTATGTGGTCTCCCGCCTCCTCCCCCAGCTCTGCCTGGCTGGATCCTATGAATTCTCGAAGACTCACCCAGACATCACCTCTGCCAAGTCCCCAACCCTTGCCTGCCCCCGCCCCCGCGTTTCCACAGCGCTCAGTTTGTATTTTCGTCACGGGGGTAGTGGTTCCATTGCAGTCCATAGATGTGAAGATGAACACGCTCTACCTTATGGCAAGGATAGGCCCAAAGATCTTTCTTTGACTCCGTCAGGACATGTTTCATTTGGACATTACTGGGTTCTAGATCTCTGTCTAGTAGGGTCTCAGAAAAATACACCCCAGGAGTATTCAGTATATAGACTTCCTTCTTTCCATCCTTCCTTTCTTCCTTCTTTCCTTTCCTTTTTCCTTCCCTCTTTCCATCCCTTCCTTGTTCCTTCTGGCTTAGGGGTCAGAAAGACTGGGTTCAAATCCAAGCTCCACCACTTATTAGCTGTGTGACCCTAGAAAAGCTTCATAACTTCTCTGAGCCTTATTTTTCTCATATGGAAAAATGGGATAGTCATATTCCCCATAGAGATATTCATCTCACTGGATTAAGAATTAGATATATGGAGATATAAAATATTTACAATAATGCCTGATACAAGGTAAGCATTCAAATAAATATTTGCTAGTATTATTACTTTCTTTGACCTGTTCAATGAATAAATAGTAATCAACATTTAATAGCGATTCCTAACCTTGGAATCCAAGTTAAGCCAACTGGTCTTTTGGATTTGGGCCCAAACCCCCTATTCACTTGCCCAAATCCCGCTGTCTAGATGCTGCAACCAACATTCCATACCAGAGTTTCAGTCATTTGACTTAAGACTTGTTCTCTCTTAAAGCACAAATACCACATAAGGTCTTATCAATCATTTATAATGCCCTTATTGAAGTAGTCCCAGACAACCCCAGCTGGAAATAATAATAACTCCTATTTGTATGGCACTTTGCAATTTACAAAGCACTCTCACGTACTCTTGTTCTTTTGATCCTCAGAACAGTGCTGTGGGGTGGGAGGTACAGACATGATTAGGATTGTTACCATTTTAGAGAGGAGAATACTGAGACTCACTGAGTTTGGGGCCCCAGCTTCCCACAGCTGGCCCGACACAGACCTGGGGCTCACTTTCAGGTTTTGTAGTTCCTGGCCCAAGCTCCTCCCACTCTGTCATGCTCATGTAACCTCTGAAACCCGCTAGCAGCAGTACGGGGCTTAGACACCCTATGTGCCTAATACAGAGCTGTGGAGGCTGGCAACTTATGCTTTTTTTTTTTTTTTTTTTTTTGCGGCACGCGGGCCTCTCACTGCTGTGGCCTCTCCCGTTGCTGAGCACAGACTCCAGACGTGCAGGCTCAGCGGCCATGGCTCACGGGGCCAGCCGCTCCGCGGCATGTGGGATCTTCCCGGACCGGGGCACGAACCCGTGTCCCCTGCATCGGCAGGCGGACTCTCAACCCCTGCGTCACCAGGGAAGCCCAACTTATGCTTTTGTGTTAATGAGTTTAGAGACTTGGGGAACGTCGGGGACTTTTGAGATGATCTGTTCAAGAAGCCAGGACTGGAATCAGATTTACTGAGTTCATACTCAGCTGTATCACTAACTGATTAATCTTGAGAGGTTTTTAAATTCTATGTGCTTTAATTGTATCACGTATAAAACAGGGCTAATAATAGTGGTCAACCAGTAGGGTTTTGGGGGGATCAAATGAAAGCATTCATTTATAGCCCTTAGCTAATGAATGTTAGCCATCATCACTAACATGTTCAATCCCAGCTGGTAAGATTATTTATAAGTTCACTGCCCTTTAAAGATGTAAAAGACCAGGAGAACCCCTGGACCCACCTCCACATTTTATAGGCAAGGACATTAAGACCCAGCGAGCCGTGGTAACTCGCACAGCTTGGAAAAGCAGAGACTGGAATCCAGACCCCTGAATCCCTAACCAGGATGTTTTACCATTTACTGTGAGCTGCATCCCCTACTAGGTCTGTGGGAAGCTTATTCAGTCATTCAGCAAATATTTATGCCTAGCCCTGAGATAGCCACTGTGGAAAATTACAAATGTTTATACTGTATTTGGATTGGCAAGTGTTAAGCAACAACAGCCTTTAAATCAGCTATTTAATTGGTAGAACAATTTGTATGAGGCCATTGGTGGAATGTGTGAAGGATGTGAGAAAGGAAAGGGCACCACTAATTAAGTAATTTAATGATTAACAAGCATTTTATTGAGCTCCTAATTGGGTCAGGCATTTTACTAGGCTTCAGAGATACAAGGTCTCTACTCTTTCTTTTTTTTTTTAATTAATTTATTCATTTGTTTATTTTTGGCTGCGTTGGGTCTTTGTTGCTGCACGTGGGCTCTCTCTAGTGGCGGCGAGCGGGGGCTACTCTTCATTGCAGTGTGCGGGCTTCTCATTGCGGTGGCTCCTCTTGTTGCCGAGCACAGGCTCTAGGCGCAAGGGCTTCAGTAGTTGTGGCATACAGGCTCAGTAGTTGTGGCTCATGGGCTCTAGAGCACCAGCTTAGTAGTTGTGGCACGCGGGCTTAGTTGCTCCATGGCATGTGGGATCTTCCCTGACCAGGGATGGAACCCGTGTCCCTGCACTGGCAGACGTATTCTTAACCACTGCGCCACCAGGTAAGTCCAGTCTCTACTCTTAAGAACCTCACAGTTTAGATGGGATGATATATGTGTAAAGAAATAATTTCAACATACTATTTTTTTAAAAACCCACAAGAAAGGTGTTGACAAGTACTGTGAAAGCATAGATGACTATGGGAGCACTAAGGAGATTATTTCTAGGTCTGCCTTGGGAGGCGAAGCTCCAAGAAGTAACATTGGAGCTGGGTTCTGAAGTACAAATAGGAGTTTGCTAGTTCATAGTAGAAGAAGCCACTTACAGGAAGGAGAATTAAAAGGTTTTGCAAAGGCCTAGACAAAGAGCATGGGTCACTGTGTAGGGGACTGGAAGGCTGTTGTATGGCTGGAGTTTGGGGTATGAGCTAGACTGTCAGGCAGAATCAGGAGAAGCAGGTGAGGCTAAATCACAAGGGTCTTACTTGATTACTCAGTATTGGAGTTCGGATCATATTGTGTAGAAAATGAGAACCTGGCACAAATTTTGAGTGGAAAACTAACCAGGGAAGACTAGAATTTTTTCCTTTATTCCTGTGGGAATTTTCTAATATTTCTGCAATGAACATGGATTACTATGCTCATCAGAGGAAACATGTCATTTCAAAAGAAAGCAGTTTCACTCTGGTATCAGTGTGGAGGATGGACAGTCAAAATCAAGAATGGAAACAGAAAGCCCAGGTAGGAGGTTGTTGCAGTCCTTCAGATGCAAATTGTTGAGAAAATGGACCAACGTTGGAGATGGAGGCAAGTGAAGGTAACTGAGAGAACGTGAAAAGGACGGACTGGGGAGGGAAATGAGTGGATATCAGGTGGCCAGAGAGGAAGGGGTCCAGCATGACTCTCCAGAGGGTGCTGACTTGAGACTCAAGACAAGTGTCTAACAGCTGCTTCTGAGGCAGGAGATATACGGGCCCCAGGCTGAACAGTTTCTCCCCTGTGGACAGAAACTCCATAATAGCAGAAATTCCATAAAACCAGGATGATGGAGGAGGCTGGGCCCTGACCAGATAAGAGATAAAGGACCACATATTCCTCATTCTCGAAATCAAGGAGACCTCCCCGACTACACATGTGCAGAAAAGGCTCCTGGAGGTCAAGAAGGGAGGGGGCGCCACCTCATAGTAAATGATGTCAACTACCCATAGGCCTCTTTGCTAGAATCCATCTTGGCTAAGAGAGGAGCACGAACACAGGGGAGGACCCTGAGATATACCAAATACGGACTCAGAACCAGGCAAAGCAAGGTGATTGGTCAAAGGAAACCTGGAAGAAATGCCCCATAAACATGATTCAAACTACCACAAGGGTGCAACTGTCTATCTAAGACCACCCATGTGTCTATCCACATGTACTGTACTCTTTTTCCTCCTCATAAACACTTTACTTGTTTCACTACTCTCCGTCTTTGTGGGAATTCTTTTCTGCAAAGCCGAAGGGTCCCTGGTGATCTAGTGGCTAGGATTCAGTGCTGTCACTGCCACCACACAACCTCAGTCTCTGGCTGGGAACTGAAATCCTGCTTCAAGCTGCTGCAGGCCGAGGCCACCTGAGATCAACCTTCGTGATTTCTCTGTTTTTAGCTAGACCAAGAATGCCCTTAGGACACAGACTTCTGTGTTCTGGGGTCCCTCTGCCTGTCTTGTACAGAGTCCTGTTCCTCTCTGGCTCTCTGTGCTGACAGACTTGAAGGCTGGGGAGCATTGAAATATGATGGATTCTGGTTAGAGTTGTCAGACAAATTGAGGACACCAAATTCAGTTTGAATTTCCTATAAACAATGAATAATTTTTTAGTATAAGTATGACCTGTGCAATATTTGGGACACATATTTTTTTTAAAATCACTGTTTATATGAAATGCAGATTTAACTGGGCATCCTATATTTTTCTTTGGCAAATCTAGCAACCCTAGTTGTGGGGTGGGTGTGCGTGTGTGTGTGTGTGTGTGTGTGTGTGTGTGTGTGTGTGTGTGTGTGTACAGTAGACAGCAGGAACAGAGCTGTGGGGAAGTGATGGGATATACAAAAGATTAAAGTGAATTTAAGGGAGCTTCATTCTCACAGAGGAGGCAAGGAGGGCACAAAAGACAAAAAATGGAGGGTCACACTAAAGGGAGGCAGGAAGGCAGGGTGACTTATAAGAGAGACTTCTTAAGATCACTGGCTCCCCTTGTTCTCATTCCATCCCTGGAAGCAACAATCTTAACAACCTAGCTCCTATGTAACTGCTCATGGACAGAGAATGTTGCTGATCTTGGGACAAGCTCTTTCTGACCCACCTGAACAGGAGGCAGAGGACATTATTTAGTGCACGAGTTTTGTGTTCAGACAGCCTGGCTTCAAATTCTAGCTGCATGGCCTTGGGCAAATCACTTACCCTTTTAATCTGTTTTCTTCACATGTAGAATGAAAATACTAAAACCTACCTCAGAGACTCCTTTTAGAATTAAATAGATGCACATGCAGTGTCTAGAACCTATTGATAAGGTACTATTATCATTATTTTCTCATAATAATAATAGTTCCTTACCTTCAGAGACCACTTCAGTGTTTTCACACCCTTTTCTTTTTTTTTAAATCATATCCTCACCATAGCTCTGTGACATAGACAAGTACAGGACAAGTTTGATTGTTCCTATAATACTGATTTCATAAAAAATTGACTAGTTTGGCCAAAGTCACAGTGAAGTAATTGGTTAGTACCTGAAGCAGAACTCCTAAACTGATACAATATTAGGACTAGAGGGGAAATGGGATCACCCAGTGGTTCTCAATGCAGGGCATCTGGAAACATGAGGGCATTTTGATTGTCCCTGGGTGCCTGGAGGTTCTGCTGGCATCTAATGGCCAGCCTGGGGCACTAAACATTCCCTGAGTGCAGGACAGTCCTGGTCCCAGATGCCAACAGCTTCCTGTTGAAAAACACTGATATTCCTACCCCTTCAATTTGCAGTTGAAAAAACTGAGACCTAGAATGGTAAAATGACTGGTTCTCCATGGCTTTCACATGGGAGATGATCAAAAACTGCTTTTACTCCTCTACCTGGTGAATGTGGTCCCTGAACATGTTGGCTTGGCCTTGGGAGGAAAAACACCACTGGGTTCCAGTCTGTGATGCACAGCTGACCATGTGGCCAAGAGCAGTTCCCTGTTCACCTCCAAAACTCAGGGTCTCCCATCCAGCACCGGGTGGTGCCCCTCACCCAGAGGTGATGGGGATGTACAAGGAGCCTTCCAAATGCCTCCCAAGTAAGACCTTCATCAAACGTAGTCAGACTTCCCAGACTTATGGCTCCGGGATCCTCACGGTAAATGTCAGCGTGAGAAATGGGGATCCCGGGGGCCTGAGCCGGCTCCTGGCTGGGTGGGATTGGTCAGCAGCACTGCCCAACACCCCCTTTGCTTGAGCAGTACCAGGTGTGCAACTTACAGCTAGAAGCGATCTTAAAGTGCATGTAGTCCAAAATCAACACCTTATAGGCAAAGAAAATAATAAAAAGGCAACTCTCATCTTTTTGTGACTCTACTACCTGTGGCCACAGACTAAGCAATTTGCATGTATTGCCCCATTTAACTGCCGGCAACTGTGTGAGGTAGGTGTTTGTATTCCCACTCACACACCGAGGAAAGTGAAAGTACAGCACATAAGTACATTTGCTAAAGTCCCAAAGAGGGAAGTGGCAGAGGTGGGATCTGAATCAAGGTCCCTCAGATTCCACATCCACTCTACAGCTTTCTGGAAGAACCTGAACACAGGAAAGGGACTTCCCCAAGGGGGCCCTCTGCTAGAGGTCCTGGCACTCCAGCCCTTTGCTCCTGTTTCATTGTGTTTTTGGCCAATCCGCACTGGGTCCGGCTGGGATGTCAGGACAGGGCAGTGGGTGTGAGACACCCCCAGCCTTGAGGGGAGGTCGCCCAGAACTTCCCTTACAGCTTCCATTCCTCCCAAAGGAGCTGCACTGAGGACGTGATGGGAATATTAAAGCCCCCGCCTGGGGGACTGGCCTCCCTACCCGCCACCCGGAGCCGTGGAACTTCAAAGCCAAAGGAAGCGCGTGCGGAGGGGGAGGAAGTGTAAATCTCCGCCGCCCCTGGGAGCTGAGAACATTCGCGGGGCCCCGCCCGCTCCCACCAGGTATCCGCGGCCCTGCTCGCTCCGCCCCCACTGCACCCCGGCCCCGCCCCGCCTGCTGGCGGCTTTCCTGTGGATCAAGGTCGGGAAGATGACAAGCCTCCTGACTGATAGATACACGGAGACCTCGCTGGTGATTTATTGGCTTTCTGCACCTGACGAGAACCACTAGGCCTATCTAAGGAGGGAAATATATGGGCTTTCCTGACTCCAAGTGGCAGCCGCGGGCCGAGCATGTGATCTCAAGCTGGGCAGGGAAAGCGGAGCTGTGCACCGGGCTGTGTTTTGTAAGCGGGCCCAGGTCATAAAAATGTCAGCACGCGATATATTTCTTGCGGGGGATCCTCTCTGGGCCATTGCCAGCGCCTTCTGTCCCGTGGCTGGCAGCACCGAGCCGGGCGAGGGTGTCCCCAGCCGTCTTAGCCCGGGCTTTATTTCGCCGGGTGCACTGAGATCCTGAGGACCCGGCGGTCCCTCTGCAACACCCCCGCACCCCCCGCCTCCCCCAGCGCGACGCCGGGATGGGGGCTGGTGGCGGCCACTGGGCGCTCTGGTCCTTACACCAGTCTGAAGTCTCTCACAATCACATCTGGCGCTGGGGACTTAAGAGCTCAGAGCTGCGTGGGAGTCCTGGACCTAGTACACGTTAGATGGAGGCATGCTAAGCAAGTGACTTAATTCCCCTGGATCTGCGCCCTCATCTGTAAAATGGGAATGATGATAACACACACTGAATGTGGTGGGGCAATGATTTATTTAGGAGGTAAAGTTCCAACCCAGCTCTGAAGGATGATGTTACTAGGAAGAGGCCAGGAAAAGGGGCAAGAAGAACAGTGTGGGTGTGGCTAGGAAGTGAAGTTGAGGCTGGGAGCCCAGGGTATGGATTTTACTGTCACCCAATTGTCCTGTCCCCTAATTTGCCACAGTATTCTATTAGTATACGTAGCAGGGCTTCTCTGAAAACAGAGGTAAAATTGACTTTCTCATTTCTAGGAGTAGAGACTCCGGGTCATCTAGGGGATTTAGTTCTTCTGGGAAAAAAAGGAATTCGAAGGTCTTCCTCAGTTATGTAAACCTGGAGGCCTACCATGTTCTGACCTTGGGAGATAAGAGAACTTTCTGTTACTAGGGCAAGGTTGCAAGTCCCTTCACCCTCTGGCATGCAAATCCAACCCTGAAGGGGAACTGTATCCATTTGTAAAAGGAGCTCAAGAACCTTCTGGGAGAGAAGATGCTAAGGCTGCCAACTCCTGCTTCCCAAGATTTGAAAACAGGAAGACCTGAGAGGGGGACTGGGGTGCCCCCAACTAAGGTCCAGGGACAGAGAGACACACTTGGGCCACAGAAATAAAATTAACTTAAGAAAAAGGGAAGCCTGCTCAATATAATAGCCAAAAGAATTACAGCGGAGGTCTGGTGTTGACATGGCATGGTGTGATTGATGCTAGAAGCTTCTCCAGAATCAACTTCTTGACACAGCAGCCGCGTTTAAGGGAAAGATGGCTGAACACGAGAATGTGAACCTAAAATCTCTATAATCAGGACAGGCACGTGGGGGAACACCACCAGCCTAACCCAAGTTAGCTTCTAAGCTTGGAGAATCGTCAAAAGCAACAAAATAAACAGCAGTAGTCAAGTGATCAGGTCTTCTGTCTTTAAACTGTGAGTCCTCAGCATTCTCAGACAATTGAGGGTGAGGATGGGGGCAAAGAAGAGGACATTGGATTTCACTGTTCACAGAGTAGGTGGGAGGGGCTTGAAAAAGAAAAGATATTAAACTTCATTTGGACCCCAGGTTGGTGAAAACAAATTTATGATTTTGATGAATTCCAGTGGTTTCATCACTAATTGTTCTGTCGTCACTTAAGAGTACAGGCTTAATGAATACTTGGCCCGCAATGCTCAAGAAATACTTGTGGGTGCTTCTTCCCTAGAACTTCATCCTGCCCTCAACTGTAGAAAGGGGATAATTCTAAATTGTGTTTGCGACAATCTTTTTACATGTCTAAATTGACAACCTGCTTTATTCTTGTCACTCATCTTCCTTCTTTTTCATCTCCTGCCTTGGTCTTGGAAAAAATATTTTATGGGTAAATGTTCTGCTGGATGACTTCATCTAGGTGTGTGATGAAGAGAGGAAGTGACTGAAGCAGGTAAAGCCACAACAAGAAAAGCTCTAAAATGAAATAGGTTTGCACGAGATCAGTCCACAGCCCTCCCTGCATTACACACTGGGGTGGATCTGCTATCCCTCCCCACACCTGACCTCACTATGTGTCCACCCACAAGCAGGGATGAGCACCAGCCCCCGGTGTCCCTCTTGTGCATGTTAGAGAAGAGGCCCTTCCCCAGAGGGCCCGGGATGCTGGGACCCATGGTTTAGGGATTAGAACACAGTCTGAATTTCAGCCCCTACCGGTTCCCTCTGCTGGAGGGATCCTGTCTACAGGGGTCATCCTGGTCAACTGTGAGGGAGACCCAGCCCCCAAGCTGCTCTTCTCTGATCAGCCTTCCCCTTCCAGGCCTCCCTGGGGCTCCTTGTGGACACCTAGGGTCCAGAGCCAGGGGATTCCCAGCTCCACCATTTCTAATCTGTGTGATTTGGGGCCCATCAGTTCATCTTCCTGAGTTACTTTCCCCTTTTGTAAAATGGGCATAGGGTTGCCTCTCTCCCAAGGCTTTTGTGAGGGAACTCTGACTCTGAGAGATAACTCTGAGAGATAATCTGGGTATTCTAGGCCCACCCCCTCATGTTTCTATTGATAATCCCATTTTATAAGATTGAGGATTAGGAGATAATTCCAAGACTTTGAGTTGGAAGGGGCTTTAAGAGTGAGGAAGGGATGATTGGATACCAGGTGGTCAGGCCTTGCCAATGGCAGGACTTCTCCGTGGGTGCCCACCGGAGCTCCGGTGTCGCCCCAAATCCCCCTACTACAGGCTTCACTGCAGCATCCGCCCCTCCGCTGGCCAGGCCAGCAGTCCCCACTGAGAGCCTCCAAAGCAAGGCGGGGTCTTGTTCCTCCCAAATTCTCCATCAGTCAGCACTCACATGGGCTTGTCACCAAGCAGGCCCTCAGTAACCTGTGCTGGGCTGGGCTGAGTGGCACTGTAGCCTTGGGGGATGTCAGTGTTCCCTCACGGTCCTCCACTCTACTGCAGACCCCACTGGCAGCTTGGAAATCTTCCCAGAAAATTTAGATGCTGCCTCTTCTTTGACTTTCATGAGTTGTGTGAACACCACAACCTTCCTCATCTTTGTCCAGCCCATCCCTCCTGGACCATGGCATGTACAGTCCTAGAAGGCAGAGATCCAAGAGAAGGTGCCACGGCACACTCAGTACTGGCAAGTTCTTGGATACTCTGAAACTCTCACTTAGCATCCCAACAAGAATGGAAAAAGATCTGGGGGCCAGAGAAGAGTCCCAGGAATGGCCTCATGTGTGATTTGAGGACACAGGCATCTGGGAGGGTGGCCTGGGAGAGTCTTCATGAGCCCAGCTCTAAGGAGCGTCCCGGGGCCACCTTCTGAACCCAACCTTCCAGCACACCAAACTTCCTCCTGAAAAGCAAAGCTGAGAGTAGAACGTTTGAGACGTGGCCTTTTAAGTGAGGCTTACTTGGGGTAACCAGACTCACGGTGGTGTGACCCTGTGCAAGAAAATTAACACCTCTGACCTTCATTCTTCATCTATTCACCTGCCCCAGAGGCCCAAAAGTGCCACAAAAAAATATTTACTTTTTTACCCAGATGCTAATAAAACTGAGTATTCACATATTTAATTTTCCCACAAGGACATTTTTAGATTTTCACAATACCCCAAATGTTTGTTTTGTTTTTGCAGGCTTTACCTCTATCTGTGGTCAAAATCAATCAACAAATACATAAATACTTACAAATTCTAAAATAAATGAGTGTAGGTTACCTGATGTTAGTGTGTTCCACAGATGCAATCTAGACTCAATGCAAACCTCCCCCAGTGTCTACCCTTTGTCTTTAAGTCAGTAACCGAGGAGGGTCATAGTTCTGAATTCAGATCAGGCCCCATGCAGTCTGAGAGCCTGCACTCTTCCCCTGGCTTCTAAACTATATTGTGGGGTCAGAAATTTTAAGACATTTATCCTTCTTTGCTTCCTATCACAGCCACTTGATATTTTAGGCATTTTCCACCAGGGGACTGGAATCACGGAGATTTAAAATATCAAAGACGAAAGGACTTTGTAATGAGGAGGCCAGTCTGTGGTTTGGATCTGGAGCTCAGGAAAGCCGAGCATACTTCCTCTTGAACCACTGATTCTCTGCATGGAAACAGCAGATCTTTTTCTGTAAAGGGCCAGATCATAAATATTTTAGGGCTCGTAGGCCACACAGTCTCTGTCTCAACTACTCAACTCAGTTGGGGTAGCGTAAAAGCAGCCCCGACGATATTACAGCAAATGGATGTGGCCTTGTTCCAATAAAACTAGTTACCAAAATAGGCAGCAGGCCAGATTTGGCTCAAGGGCTATAGTTTGCAGACCTCTGCTTCATACCATCTGCGCCTCTTAGTATAAGAACAGACATACTGAAATATTTCCTATGGCTGAGGCTGTCTCCAACTCCACACCCACCCTTGTCCCTGTCCAACCCCAGGGTTATACCTTAGGAAGATGCCTTGGGGTAGATGGGACCAGTGTGGTCCACCTCTAGCACGATGCCTGGCACACAATTGGCACTTGATTTATTTTCTGAATAAACAGTAATTTAATTAATTGGTTGATTTCTGGGAATGTGAGTTTGCCGTTTGTTTATCCAAGAGTACTCTCAGTCTCCAGGTCAGTCACCAGCTTCAATGTCCGACCTCACAATCAACCTTCTTTGCCAAAGTCAGTAGTAAGAGCAATTACTACTGGGGGCTATTATCTGATCAATTCAAATAGCAAACCCAACTGCTTCGGGGACCAATGTGCTCCAGACACATACTGAGTTTCCTGATCTTCTTGCCATGAACCTTCCCTGTGACAAGCCCTCTCCCATCCCCTGGGGCCAATGGCATTTGGGGAATCAGTGACCATATGACGCTGATGGTTTCTAAAACAGATGGAGGGTCTGCCTGCATCTGAGCATCTTAGAACATCTTATTCTTTTTGCCCCCACTGATCAGTCCTGTCACAACTGTACTCTTGGTGCCTGAGCCAGGTTTGGAACTGAGCAGAAAAGGCCACTTAACAAAAGGAAGAGGTGCCTCACCATCTCCCACGACTCCTCCATCACCTTTGCCTGAAAGGCACATCTAGCTTGAGGGCTGCTGGGACAGACAGATTTCCCACTCTGCCACATATTTCCAGCATTACTTGCTGCCATGACTTATCATCTGTGACTTGACACGTCCCACACATGTGGGCATGTTGTACACACTAAGACACGCTTCCTGCATTAGGAGATTCTCCCGGATTGAGGCTATTTTCCTGCTGAAATGAAGACTGGATTGAGGTATTCAGATCGATCTCAACATCTGTGGGTCTAGAGTAAGTCTGGAACGTCTTCTTCCCTTTAGGGGTCCATCCCTGTTCTAAAGAGCAGCAGCATTTACAATAAGGCCTCAGTCTGGCCCAAGACAGGCCAGAAGGAGAGCTTGCTGTCCCTGCCATGGATGGCGGTCATCTCCCTGAGCAACCCTGGCCTAAGCCTGGCTTTCTCCTCCCCCTTCCACATGGGGGAAGGCTGTGGGCTGTAGCTCACGGCTCACCTGGCACGCCTCCCGTTGATGAAGGGCTGGATGGAGACTCTGAGACAACCTGATGGATCATCTCATAAACAGAGCCCGCAGGAAGAAAAAGAAAATTATGCCAGCAGAATGCACTTATGAGAAATAGATATGTGCGGTGCAGGGAGAAATGCTTTGATATTAAAATTTTCTGTAAGTTAAAAAGGCATGAAAAATGATACCGACCACTAACTAATCAACATTCCTTTGTGAATGCAGCTTCAGTTCCTAACCAAAAACACATCCCTGCTATTGTCTTGTCTGGATCCAGATGCAAACATGATTAATTAAGTTTCATGTGAGGAGTGGGAGGGGGATGGTCGGGACGGATGGCTTGCTGAGGATCATTTTTTTTTTTGTTTTTTTTGCGGTACGCGGGCCTCTCACTGCTGTGGCCTCTCCCGGTGCGGAGCACAGGCTCCGGACGCGCAGGCTCAGCGGCCATGGCTCACGGGCCCAGCCGCTCCGCGGCAGGTGGGATCCTCCCGGACCGGGGCACGAACCCGTGTCCCCTGCATCGGCATACGCAGACTCTCAACCACTGCGCCACCAGGGAAGCCCGAGGATCATTTTTATACACAGGCCTGCGGAGACTCTCTAAGGCTGGGTGCCTTACTCCACAAGGCAGGGCTTACGTTCTGTGCCCTGACAGCCACAGGGTGTGGTGAGGAGTTACTCCCAGACCAGAGCAGCTCTCCAGGCAGTAAGGAGAGGCCCTTGGCAGAGTCCGTTGCTACTGCCCGGCACAGCATGGCAGAGTAGAAAAAGCACGTGAGGCATCTCGTCAGGAGACCTGGGCTCCACTCTCCACACTACCAAGTAGTTTGGGACTTTGAGCAAGCTGCCTCCATTTCTGCAGTTTTTGGTAAAATGGAGGGTTGGATTAAATGTTGCTTAAAGTCTCTTCCACGTCTGACTTTTTATTCTGGTGCCTGAGGTCCTTCCCTCATAGCAGCTGTTTATCGATTGATTACCAAGTGTGGCAGTGATTGTCACCTTTGGGCCGAGCAGCCTGCTGATGGTGGGGCTGAGAGGTGCCCCAGGTGGGCATCTCTGGTGCCAGTGGCTGGACTGCAGAGATCGGAGCTGCATGTCAGAGGCCAGAAGATTTGTTTTCTGATCACGGCTCTGCCGCACCAAACCCGGTGACTCTGAATGAGACATCTGATTGCTCTGCAGCCTCAGGTCCCCATTTGAAAACAGAAACACCAGGTCCAACTTACCCTGGGGTGTCGTAAAGCTGAGTGGTGGCACTCAGTTCTGTTCTTGTGCTAGCTGGTCGGAGAGGACAGTGACACGGTGCAGGACCATGTCTTCTCCAGGAGTCTGCTCCCCAGTAAGAGCTGTGGATCCATGTTCACTGGAACTGAGTGGTTAAGGGGGTGGGGTCTGGAGTGAGAATGTCTACATTCAGATAAACTCTCCCACCACCTGAACCATTAGGCAAGTTACAAGCCTCCTTTGGGCCTCATTGACCTCATCTGTAAAGTGGGAATCATAATCACAGTACGTACCTCTTAGGCTTGCTGTGACTATTAAGGGAGCTAAAACATAAAAAATGCTTATACTCGTGGCACATTCGGCAAGTGCTAAACATGTGTTAGCATTATTATCAAGGGCCCCTCCTCAGCTTTGGGCACCCACCAAGTGTCCCTTTAGTATGCCCTCAGTCGTCTCTTTGCTCAGGGGAGGGTAAATGGAGCTCACCCAACCTTCAGCTACACAAAGCAGGCACATTCATTCATTCATTTAACAGTTACCGCTGGGTACCCACAATGTACCAAGCCTTGAGCTAGGCTCTGGGGAGACCATGTTACATGGAGCCTCCAGCTTGACTGAGCCCTGGGCTCACCAGAAGAGAACACAGTGGGTGCTTTCCCTGCATGGTGAGCAGAAGCAGGCTTGTGCATAGGTGAGAGAGTTTTATAAGGTCTGTTGGACCCCAAGGCGGTGTTGGTGCCAGGTATAACACCAAAAGCTTCCCATCAGACTTTAAAGCCCTAGTGGAGGGACTTGAGCCAGAGTCAAGACTAGGGGTGAGTGAACTATTTCATCGGGGGATTTACTGCCTCCTTCTAAAGCCAACTGATTCCACTGGTATTTACCCCCTATGGATATTAACTGGGAATGACCAACTGTTTAGATTACTCAGCCACACCCTCTCAAACATTAGAAATAAATTGCCCAGTTCAAGTTCTATGATTCTTCTCAGTTCCGGAGGAAAGAAGACGGCTTTTACATGTGTGTGATTTTGTCCCTGGGAGCACCTATGAAATATGCAGCATTCTTTTTCCTATCTGGGAAATCACTTTGAAAATATTATCTCTAATCCATCTTCATGTTTTCAAGAGGGAGTTTATTTTTCCCATTTCCCAGATGGAGTGACTGAGAGCAGCGTCAGGAGATCACTTGCTCAGAGACCAAGAACCACAGGAGGAGTCAGTGGTGGAGCTGAGAATGAGTTCTTATTTCCTACCTCACAATCCATTGCAACCCGAGAATGACCTTTCCGAGCAATGTTAGAAACATGAACACATGAAGTGGAGATTTGGACTACAATCCCTTGGACCATGTCCAGGACACTAAAATGAGTGTCCTGCTCCTGTGAAACACATTCTAAGAATTATTTACTGTTCTGAATATAATTTAAGGTAAAGCAGACCTTCCATGGAGGCTCCAGGTGAAGCCCAGCCCCCCTCCCCACCCCAGCCCCATGAACAATGACTTTCAATTCATGTCAGCAAAGGCTTAATCCCTTCGAAGTGCAGGGAACTGCTCTGCTGGATGTTTTACCAAGGAGCCAAGATGAGAAGGAACAGCATGAGGATAGCGAAAGAGATGAAATTTTGGCTCCAGCCTGTGCATGAACCAGCCCTGCATATGCGTGTCCTGTGCTCCAGCTGACCTCTCAGGAACCTGAGGGCCATAGTGGTACCTTCAGCAGCTGCCAGGGACCTTCCTATCCTCATTCTAGAGCTGTTCCTACTCCCCTCCAGTTGCAAACTGCTTCTCATTTCAGGCTGCTTCTCCTGCCCTTGGCCTTGGTATTGGTGTTTGTGCTGGGGTTTCCCTCCTCCTCTTTTTGTTCTCAAGGTCTTAGGTTTGAAATCACCCTCCAACACACACACACACACTCCTAGGAATCTGTGCCTTCATTTTCCTCCTTTGAGGAATCTGTGCCTTCATTTTCCTCCTTCGTGGCCATGTCCCAGCACTGAGCCTCTTGTCTGGGTGCCCAGAACCAGGGCTCAGGGCATGTACGGAACAGGAGAGGGACCCCTAAGCTCTGGAGTCAGAGTTCTGATATGAGGGCACCTTCCTTTTTACTCGAGAGGTCTTAGAAGAGAACTGGCTCACAGCTTCAGGGCAACTTCCTGCTTATCTCCCTGACTCAGGGTCCCACTAGTCCTTGAGCATCTCTGAACTGCCCTGAGCTTCCCTGGAAGTGGCTGTGTTCCTGGAAGTCTCAGGTCTGTGTCTGCACAGGTTCAGATCCTCCCAGACCCTGGGAGAACGCAGCTCCCTCTCACCAGCTACAGATGGTTAACTTCTTTGAGGCTCCATTTTCTTTTGCGTAAATTAACAATACCTTCTGCATGTACTGAGAATCAAGCAATATGGTAAAGATGTTCCCACATTCTCTTTAATACTCACAGCAACCCTGCAGGCACATTCCCTACTTTATGGATGAGAAAACTGGGTGGCTCAGGGGAGTTAGGTAAAAACCCAAGTCACGCAGATACGGAGTGACAGAACGATAGCTGAAAGACAAGAATGGAAACCTAGATAGGCCTCATCTAGGGTCTGCATATCGTTCAAAAAGAAGGATGATATTGTTGCTGTTTTCAAAAAATGGATGACTTACTAGAGAGGATGAGAAAAGAACTGGTTGAGTTTCTCAGAAAGGTCGAAGAAAGTCACCTCTTTACCATATGCATATTTGAAAACTGGCAGAAGCTTACCTACATTCTTTCTAGAAATAACCGTATTGGCCCTCTAATGTCTCTTCTTATAAGGGCACTAATTCCCACCCTCATGACCTCATCTAAACCTAATTATCTCCCAAAGGCCCCATCTCCAAAGATCATCACATGGGGCTTAGGACTTCAACACACGAATTTCAGGAGGATGCAGTTAAGTCCGTAGCAGGTATATAAAATTATTTTGTCAAATATCAGATCACAGCTAAGTGTCTCTAAGTTTCTTTAAGGGATTGCTATTATTATTGAAATCCTATTTAATTTAGCTTTAAACACCAGAAGTTCACAGACTCTTCTCCTTGTAAATTACCTGTTTATGTTGGCTTCATGATCAGCTTTTGTTTCAACATCTATAATTGCTTGAGTAATCTTATCAGAATGTCTGGTAACTTTTCTCCTCCCATTTTATTTGCATGACCTTCAACAGTAAGGTAGTTTAGTTGGGTGGATGATTGGGGAAAACTATAGTTGAGATTTTAGTCAACTTTACAGATACTAAACCACTTTCAGAAACATTACCTGACAATTTTTGTAGCAAACTTAAGAGAAAGGTATTTTTATGAGCCTTGTTCCTAACTTGAAATGAAAAAACCCTGACTCAAAGGGATTCAGTGACCAGGCAATGAAGAGGCAGTGTCCAGACTTCACCCAGGTCATCTCGTGTCAAGGCCAATTCTCTTCTCCTTAACCCACAGATGCCTTTTTAGAACAACAAAAAAAACTCCTCCTCACCAGGATTACTGGACAGCATGCTCTCTACTGGGGGTCTGAGAATGGAGAGGACCTATGTCTTACAACATGCATGAAGTCCAGAGAGAGACTGCAAGCATGACCCATTGTTAAGTATCAACAGTGAGGTAGAAATGGTGGCATAACATAATGGAGCGAGAGGCTACTCTGAGTTTTCTGTATCCCTGAAGGGCTGTGGATGACCATCTGAAAATACCCAAGGCTCCTGAGGAAGAAACAAAAGATATCTGGGAGAGAGGAAGCCCATGGGTCCTGGGGACCAGCACGAGGGAACGCCACATCAGAAGCATGCAACCCATGAACAGGACTGCTGTGAAGTTCTGGGAGGGTGCAGTTGCATCTCAGAGGACGATTGATGTGTGCGAGTGTATCTTGGAAGGTTGCAGGACAGGGTCCATCTGAAGCAGCCAGCCATCAGAGCACCAAGGCAAATCAAGGCTGAGAAGTAGGTGCCCAGACTCCACCCCTCCCCAGCCCTCAACACCATGTTGGCAGGTTTGACAGCAGCCACGCAGTGGTTGGATAGCCCTCTCCCTACTGGCACAAAGACCAAGCAGGGAGAAGGTGAAAGAGGGAGAAGGAAATCTCAACTGTGGCTCAGTTGTAACCCAGGATGGCTTGGAAATCACTGAATTTAACTGGTTTTACCCAAAAATAATTACACTAACATTTCTGTAACAGTTTGATTGAGGACTCAAGATAGAAAGTAAGCCTAGAGATAGGAAAAATAAAAGTCCTTTTTTTTTTTGTCCTTTTTTTTTGCCCACCTGAGTCTGTGTTTTGTGAAGTGAATAGCTGTTACATTAGCTATTGTTTATGGTTATCCAGTGTCAACGTCATGCCAAGTACTTTATTCATGTCATCTCATTTGATCGTAACAGCTCTATGATGTATGTGTTTCTATTCCCACTACATAAGGCCAGAGAGATTAAGTTCCCTACCCTGGTCACCCTGCTAATCATCAGTGAAGCCAGGATTTGTATCTGTATTTATATGACTTTAAAACATACATTCCTGGGATTAGAGGGAATCATTTATCAAGGCTAACATTTGTACCTTTGAATTTTAAACCATGTAATGATATTGTTACCTATGTAATAATAAATATAATTAAAACAACAAAACTAAAGCTAATGTTTGTTAATGATTGTTTATTGAAGTATAGTTGATTTACAATGTTGTGTTAATTTCTGCTGTATATCAAAGTGATTCAGTTATACAGACATACATTCTTTTTTATATTATTTTCCATTATGGTTTATCATAGGCTATTGAATAGAATTCCCTGTGTTATACAGTAGGACCTTGTTGTGTTTCCATTCTATATATGATAGCTTACATCTGCTGACCCCAACCTCCCACTTCATTCCTCTCCCCAACCCCTTCCCCCTTGGCAATCACAAATCTGTTCTCTATGTCCATGTAAAGCAAGTTATTTTTTTCTACAATACCTTATCCCAGTCTTCGTATCCTCCCTGTATGAAAGCACACTGATGTTCACAAACCATTGGATTCCTTTTCCATCTCTTCTTTACAAGTGTCAATAAAGCACTGACCCCTGAGAACCAGTCTTCAGCTGCGCAGCAGAGCTGTCCTTTCCTTTAATAGAGATGAGCAGGCAGTGTAGGCTGAGATGGCCTTGTGCCCTGGTCAGCAAACAAGACCTGTAATTCTTTCTTTGTTCATTAAAAATGTTTGCTTATTAACCTTTGTGACTCCAGACTTTGGACAATGTGGTGACATGGGAGAGGTATACTGGAAGACCCCATGTACTAGGGGAGGGGGGGGGCAGTGCAGGCAGAAGAGTATCCTCTGCTCTCAAATCTCTGCTCTTTTCCAAACACATAGCCAGCCAGCACCAGGGTCTCCTGTCAGATTGTTCATGGCCTTGTAGGAAGAAAGGATACTTCATCTGAACAAGAGACGGGAAACATGAAATCATTGCCCTGGTTGAATGAAGCCTTGTAGGTTAGATTTTCATCACACACCTAACTGTTGGAAGTGGGGGTGAAAGGATTATTCCAAAACAGATTTTAGGAAGAGAAGAAAAAGAATGATACTTGTAATTCCTCTGATCCACACCACTGACCATTTTCCAAATAGGAATCATGATTTCCCTTTCCTCAGTATCTGTAACTATAAACTTTGGAAAATTAAGAAGAAAATAAAAAGGAAAATGAAGGGAAGAAGAGGAGAGTGGCAGAGAGAGAAATCCATGTGTGAGTGGTTTTCATTTGTACATGAAATTATTTGTGTCATCAATTCAGGGTACATTTATGGCTATATCTCTATTAAGTTTCCAGTAGCTCATGCAAGTTGTATTATTGGGGGGTCCAGAATTTCATTTTTTTAATCCTCTCCCCAGCATCTTGCCTATACCCTCAGGTTGTCCATGAGTTCCTGGAGGTTACATGGCTGTAAGAAGGTTTATGATTATCTTCTAGAGAAAGAACTGAGCATCCCCCTCAATCACTGTTGGTCCTTCACGACTTGACGGCTACTCTTGACTTCTGTTGTTGTGATGGCCTCGCCTAGGTCACTATAGTCCTCCATGCAAAGACCACAACTCTTCTTTGTTGTTGTTGTTTTGTTTTTTTGGTTTTTTTTTTTTTTGTGGTACGCAGGCCTCTCACTGTTGTGGCCGCTCCCGTTGCGGAGCACAGGCTCCGGACGCGCAGGCTCAGCGGCCATGGCTCACGGGCCCAGCCACTCCGCGGCATGCGGGGTCTTCCCGGACCGGGGCACAAACCCGTGTCCCCTGCATCGGCAGGCGGACTCTCAACCACTGTGCCACCAGGGAAGCCCATCACAACTCTTTTGAGCTCACATTTCCCAGCTCAGCCACTAACCTCCAGGGCGCAAACATTGGTGGCTAAGTGCTTGTGTTTGGAGGAGCTCCCAGCATGAAACTATGCCTAAACCCACTCCTACCCCACTCTGACAGATCACATCATTGGTCTCAATTCTTCACCCCTCCCTACATCCGGATCCTTTGCCATATGTCTTTGTCATTGCCCCACTAAAGGGGCAGAGTATATTTCCCTCCTTCTTAAATTTGGATCTGTCCATGTGACTTGCCGTGACCGACAGAAAAAGGAGGAGGTGACAGTGTGTCAATTCTTTTTATAAAATATTTATTTATTAATTTGTTTGTTTAGGCTGTGCCAGGTCTTAGTTGCCACGTGCAGGATCTTCGTTGCAGCATGCAAACTCTTAGTTGAGGCATGCGGGATCTAGTTCCCTGACCAGGGATCAAACCCAGGCCCCCTACATTGGGAGGGCAGAGTTTTGACCACTGGACCACCAGGGAAATATCAGTGTGTCAATTCTAAGACTAGGCCTTAAGAAGCCTCATGCATTTTCACTTGTGGACTGAGTTGGGCTACCTCAGCCAAGGCCAGACTAGAATAGCTGAGCTCCAACAGACCCATATACACTTGAACAAGCCTGTTGGAGATCAGCACAACCATGCGGCTGAGCCCAGCAGAGATCACTAACCCGTAGTCGACTAGCAGACTCCTGACCTAAATAGTGCTTATTGGTTTTGCCACTCATATGTGTGGTTGTTTGTTATGCAGCATTAGTGTGGTTGTTGTTAGCTGACCCATGGACCATCAGCTCTGTGTTGAACTCAGGCCATCAACTTCAATTCCCGCTTTCCTCAAGATAATTTCATTTTCAGGGCCTTCATGGATCTTCCCTATCCCTGGCCTAGGTTAGGATTAGCCTGATCCACCTCCAGTGGATCACCATAACTTTGATTCTTGGGACACAAGATTGAGATCTCAGACCATGTTTTCCCAGAAGGCCCTGGGGATCCTTTTGCAAATAATTCATGACCCCTTGCCAGAGTTCCCCTACTCAAGGAGATGGGCAGTTTTATGAAGGCTGAAAAGCCAGGAGGTCTAATTATATCCTTCTCTGGAAAATTATAACCTGATCAGCAAACTCTTATGTAACTAACAGAGATTCCTCAGGATGTGCCTTTACAGAGCCCTGAAATCTTCTCCAGCTGAAAAAAAGTCTCTAACAGTACACTGTGTTATATAGACATAAGTCTTGGGGTGACATCCTATTACACATATAATTATAAGGTAATGATTTTATGGACTAGTTTGACATTCAAGAAAACTGAAGTATAAAGAAGTTATTTTTCTTCCTAATTTTAAACACCTGAGGAAAGACAAAGCCAGGATCAGAACTAACATTTTTAAGTTCTCCATTCAGATCTCTTTATATTTAAAACATGTTGGGGTGTCTGAGGGAGCCCAATATATAACACCCCTCTTTCCTGCCCATGTTCTGTACAAATTGACAAATAAAATGAAAGCCTGGCAAATGGAGACAAAAATATCCTTCATTTCTAATAGAGGCCAGGATGGAGGATGTGGCTCCCTGTTAGCCAAGTAGACCTGCCAACCCTGTACCCCAGTGAGGAAAAAGATCCCTCCCCTAGAAGATTGGAATAGATTCCTTCCTCTATGTGAGCCACTCACTCCTGAGAGGAAGAAGTGTGGAGCTGAGCTGAGCATGCCCAGATGTTTCAGTCAGTTAAGATACTCCATCCTCCCCTGGGGAAATATGAGTAATTGAGAGGACAGGGCCAAAAGTTACACTAAATGATCTCCCTTTAACAAACAGAAACATCATGAGTTGGGTAAAAATGGTCCTACAATATGCCAGATTTATTTAATATTTACCTAAGTCTTCATTAGAAAAGCCCATATCTCATTTAGCCCACTTCCATAAAGCCAGATAGGTATGTCTTCTGTCTCTGTGTTAACAAAGATGAGAGTAATTTTTCAAGCCTTAAAGCAGACTCTGAGGTACTGTGAGGTGAAGTGAAATGGACTGTATACTGAACCATCTTGAAATCACACCACTATATTCAACCACGAGTTCTGCATCTGTGTGAAGGTGAGCTGGCTAACCCAGACACAAGGAAAACCCTCTGTGTTTCCTCAGTTTGTTAGCTAATAAGAGACTATTTTAATTCTCATAAAGTTGTCATTTCCCCTCCCATTCTGTCCCCACCTTCGACTGTAGTAATGTTCTTTTAGGCCAAACTGGTTCATCTTCTTCTAGAAGAATCATGTTAGAAGAATCTGGATCTTAAATAGTTTGCCATCTTGGCATATTCACAGTACATTACCTATTCCAGCTGCTTGTTTGCTCCTTGCAGCCAATGCACGGTGCACAATGACATTTAAAGAATAAGAATTGATAGATGGATTCCCCAGACCATGTCAGCAAAGATTACCGATTGCCAAAGCCTTTTATAAAGTAGGTGGAGAGCAGGAATGGTTCTCATCATATCCTGTCTCCACCATCTTGATTCATCTACAGTGAAAAAGGAGGAGGGCATGGTGTGGAAATATGTGTGTGTGTGTATGTGTGTGTGTCAAATTGCATTTTTTGGCTACATCTCCACTGAGATGATTAAAGAACTTTAGGTCTTTGCAACCAGCTCAGCCAAAAGTTAGACTATGCTTTGCTTTCCAAATATGGTTCTCATTTGCTTTCAACCTCATTCATTTCTTATTATTTGTCTCTTGGAGAAAAAGGCAGCAAGAAAAATCAACCTTGGGCTTTGTTAATTAAGGCTTGCATTCTTGCTGGTATATTTTAGGAAGACAATCGGTTCCTTTTGCCCCACTCTCTGGAGAACCTTATTATGTGGTTCTGTTCACTCATCAGGCTCTGTGCAGCTTTGGGGCCTGTCCTGGTTGGTCCTTAAATTCATTTTCATATGGAATTGTGGGCATCGTATCTGTTTATAAAACTAATATTTCTCTCTGCAGAGCTCCAGCAAGCAACCACTAGGATAATCTCATAAATCTTCATTGGGAAGAGGACAGAAGCAAGGGTTTTTATCTGACTTTGTGATATTCATAATTAAAAAGAAAAAAAGGTAAGCATTAGATCTCTCACTCTACAACCCCCCTCCCCCGTCTCCCTGCCCAAATACCAAGCATTCTAATTCTGATTCCCTGTTTACTTGGTATGTGAGGTCCTGACCCACTTAAACTCAGTTTCATTCTTCATGATAAACAAAAATAAAGGCAGGGAACTTTGGGGTTATTTTCCAGAATGTGGAACCAGATTAGAGTCAGGAAGAGAAGCCATATGTCTGCCTTCTCAAATCTCTTTTCCTCTTCACATTTATGCCTTCTTGAAAGAAGACTGATGTGGTTTAGTCATTTCACCCAAGCCTCTTTTGTCGTTTCCACCAAAATAAAACTTTCGGGCTGGATGCCTTAGGTAAGAATGGATCCTTGAAGAAAAATCTCCATCTATTTATTCAGCAGATACCGTTCTGCTCAAGGCAGTGGTGTGAGTGTTGTAGGGATTCAGAGATGAACTCACAGCACGTATGTAAGGAGTCCATCCACAGGACAGAAGAGGATGGATACGGAACAGAAAAAGAAGTAGAAAAGGAGGAAGTGGAGGGGAGATTAAACATGCCTCTTTGTGGTGTTTCTCACTGTCCTTGGTTTAGTTGCCTCTTTCTCCACACACCATCACAATTGCTACCCACTTCTCCTCTAGCACTGCAGCCCGATGAAGCCCAGGCAGAGTGAACAGCCACAAAAAGGCCCCATGCATCCAGAGGATGTGTGGGCATGGGTCAGTGGTCAGTTCCTCTTGTTTGGACTGATTGTTGGAATAGCCCTGATGAAAGTGGCCTGAGAAACTGGAAACATGGAATTTCCATCTCTGGGATGAAGAAATTTGCGGGGTTGATTCCTGGGATGCTCCAACATGGAAACATCAGGAAAATGAGGACAGACCAGCAAAGGGGACTGAGAAAGAGTAGCCAGAGAGGTAAGAGGAAACCTGTGAGTGAATTATGTTCTAAAGGAAGAAGGAAGAAGGAGTTTAAAGAAATTAGTGACCTCCTACCTCAAGGCCGCTGACAGCTCAAGAGGAGACCTGAGAATTCAACCTTGGATTTGAACTGCAGGAGGAGAAACGAGAGCCTGACTGGAAAAGAAGGAAAAGTAGAGACAATGATTATAGACATCTCTTTTGAAAAGAAATCCTTGAACATAAAGAAGTCTTTCAGTGTTTGAAAGGTTCTCAATTACCTGATCATTTTGATGCTACAGAATAATCGCCTCCCTCCAGTCCAGTAGGTTTGCAGTTTCCTAGAGCAACAGTGGTTAACGTTGATTGCACTCCAACTCAGAGCCAGGCACCCTTGTAATCTTGTACACATATTTTTTTCATTTATTGGATCCTTCTAGCTCTTTAAAGTAACTGCTGTCATTAAAGCCCTTACACAGAAGAGGAAACGGAAGCACAGAGAGGTTCATTGCAGCACTATTTACAATAGCCAGGTCATGGAAGCAACCTAAATGCCCATTGACAGACGAATGGATAAAACGATGTGGTACACATATACAATGGAATATTACCCAGCCATAAGAAGGAACGAAATTGGGTCATTTGTAGAGACGTGGATGGACCTAGGGACTGTCATACAGAGTGAAGTAAGTCAGAAAGAGAAAAACAAATATCGTACATTAATGCATATATGTGGAATCTAAAAAAGTGGTACAGATGAACCTGTTTGCAAGGCAGAAATAGAGACACAGATGTAGAGAACAAATGTATGGACACCAAGGGGGGAAAGTGGCAGAGGGTGGGGTGGTGCTGGTGGGATGAATTGGGAGACTGGGATTGACATGTATACAGTGATGTGTATAAAATAGATTAATAAGAACCTTCTGTATAAAATAAAATAAAATAAAATTCAAAAATAAATAAAATTATAAAAAAAAAAAAAAAGCTCCCCCAGCAAACATCACCTCACACTCATTGATTGGAACAGGATTATATGTCCACCTCCAAACTAAGCACTGGCTTAGAGAATGGAATTCCCCTGATTAGACTAATCCACTTTTACCCTTGAGCTGGGCATGGGATCTGAACACACTGCTACGTGAAAGAGCGCAGACACCTGAAAAAAATCAGGGCTCTATTAGCAAGAAAGAAGTTGGGGGTGGGGGCGGTGGGAAGATGAATTTGGTGTGTGCAGCCTACAGTGTCTGATAAAATAACACAGGAAAGTGATGTCCATTGAATTTCATCTCACCCTAGCTTGAATTATTTCATCAGTTCTGGGAACAGAGCTGTGAGGGGATAGGTCCCAGGTCAGATAGGCTTTGATGAGGGAGGGAAGAGAACATGTAGGAGAGGCTGGGAGCATGAGGCATTGCCCTGCTGCCCACAATGCACTGTGATGTCTAACGAGAGACAAACAGGAAGCCAATGCAGAAGACCTACTACATAGCGGGTGCTGTATTAGGTTATCCACACACATTGTCCTATTTAATCCTCATAAGAGTCCTTCTGAAATACAAACTATAATTCTCCTTTTACAGATAAAGCAATCAAGGCTCAGAGAGGCTGGGTAACTTGCCATGGGTTCCACGGCTGGTGAGTAGCAGAGGGAGAATTCTGTTGGCCACTGATTATGTCTGTAACCTTCCCACAAGGTCCAAGTCTCTAAGGGATTTACAGTGACAGAGCCTCAGCTGAAAAAGTACTTTGTTATGATCTGAGGCTTTGGGCCGCACATCTCTGTGAAGTTTCCTGGTGAGGTAGAACATTTGTGAGCACCAAATTCTTGTTCGTGCTTCTGGCCTAAGACTTAGGAACAAAGCAGGCCAGGTGAGCCCCTTTCTCCTGGGCCAGTCCTTCTCAGATGTTTCTACTGAAGTATGTCCAATGGCAGAGGAGGGGGAGACTCAAGTTAGGGTTGTAATCTCAAGAGACCTGGGAAGTGAACTGATCTTTACTGATAACAGAGCATGCATCCACAAGGAGACAAAGAGTGAGAGAAGGCTCCTCAGCCAGACCCAGCTTCAGAAAAGGAGAAAATGCAGAGCAGAAGCAATACTAGAAAGAAGAAAGGATTTTCATAAATAAGCTCAAAGAATAAGCCACATGACATGGTTCAAGAGGTCACCTTGGAAAATTGGGCCTCCTGGAGCAAGGTCTGCTGGGGCATGAGCTTCCGGAAATGGTTTAGTCTTCACCAGAGACTGGGAGAAAGGAGAAGTTGTCGGTATAGGAACAAGGCCCATCGGCTGTGTGGAGACAAGAGAAGCCAGTGCAGGCTGGAGGGCCAGTTGCATGCGGGGCTCAGCCTCCAGAGACTGGAGTTCTGGTGGTTCTGGTGGGCTTTCCTACATGTTTTCTTCCCTCTCCTCATCAAAGCCTATCTGACCTGGGTCCTATCCAGGTTGCCCAGCTGTGGTCAGGAGGACCCACAGGTTTCATGTGACCACTCAGGTAGGACCACCTGCTGCCCAGCCTCAGTACCTAGCAGGCCCCGGTAGAGGTGGGTAGATTCCAGAAAAACAAACAATTGCTCAAAAGTCTGAGATGGAAATGCCTACCCATTGTTTTAGTTGCAGTAAGATGGGCTTCTTGTGACTGACGTTATCCATGAGCCCTCCTGAAGTTACAGATGGAAAATAGAGAGGCCAGAGTGAGGAGCTATCTGACCCTAGAGCAAAAAAGCTTGAAAGTGCACCATTTCTCTTCTCTACAAAATACAGAGACTTTTAGGGTTATCCCCCCACCACCACCTAATTGGGTTCCCCGTTGGGATATAGGAAGAGCAGGAGCAGATACAGCTGAGAATTCTGCCCATAATCCAGGTCACCTTTCACCCTCCATGCCACCATGTTTGATCAGTTCCCTGACCATCCAGGATTCTCCCAGGACTGCTGCCTGACTGGGATTGGATGAAGCCCGTGTGGGGAACTAGGGTCTCAGCCGGCAGTGAAAGGGACCCTCTCCATGTCAGCAACCTCTTGAGGAGTGAGTTGACAACCTGGATGCCGCAAGTAAACAGATGCTGTCAAAGAAAGACAAATATCACATGATATCACTTATATGTGGAATCTTAAAAAATGGTACAAATGAACTCATTTACAAAACAGAAATAGACTCACAGATGTAGAAAACAAACTTACGGTTACCAGGGTGGAAAGCGGAGGCAGGGGGTATAAACTGGGAGATTGGGATTGACATATACACACTACTATATATAAAGTAAATAACTAATAAGGACCTACTGTATAGCACAGGGAACTCTACTCAATACTCTGTAGTGACCTATATGAGAGAAGAATCTTAAAAAGAGTGGGTATATGTATATTTAAAACTGATTCACTTTGCTGTACAAGCAGAAACTAACACAACATTGTAAATCAACTCTACTCCAATAAAAATTTAAAACACAAAACAAAAACAGATACTGTCTTCTCACTAAGCTCTGCACAAGGGGATTTGTTTACGTGATCTGAAACAAGCTAGAAATCTTTTTCTCAAAACAAGATGGACTCGAGATTGAGGACATTTTTCACCAGAATTCTGGGCAGAAGCTAAGACAGAGTGGGAGAGAAAGCCTGAGGAGTAGCAGACTGTCCCAGCAAGACCTCTCCCCATGAGAAATGATGCAGCCAGAGAGCAGGAAATGGACGGCACTTTCCAGGGTTGTGGTGTTAGGAGCAGGGTCAAGTGGAAAAAGTGTTGGAGTCCAAAAAGTCCAGGGAATGTGGTGGAGACTTGGCGGGGTGGGGGCAGGGGAGGTGAGTGGGTGCCATTGACTTGATGTAAAATTTCAGTAGAATGACCCACTTCTGAAAAGGCTAAGTATGGTTGGATTTCTTGGAAATATGGATCTGATATGGGGTTCTTGGAGGGGAATCAAGAGGGTCAGGAAAAGAAAACAGTAAGAATGTAAGGACAAGAAGCAAGGAAATTCTATGGAGAGATCAAGCTTACTCAGTTCTGGAATTGAGGTATAAGCCACATTTTACTTAAATCTCCAAAGAGCGTGGAGGCTCAAGTGACACATGTGTTATCTGCTTATAATAGTGCCGACCTGGGGAATTCCCTGGTGGTCCAGCAGTTGAGACTGTGCACTTTCACTGCAGGGGGCACAGGTTCAATCCCTGGTTGGGGAACTGGGATCCCCCGTGCTGCGCAGCACAGCCAAAAAAAAATAATAATTAAAAAAAATAATAAAAATAAATCATGCTGACCTGGCAGGATAGTGGTGAGGATCAAATCAGCTCTCATTCACTCATTCATTCATTCACTCATTCATGCATTCACTCATTCATGCCTTCACTCATTCTCTCATTCATGCATTCACTCATTCATGCCTTCACTCATTCTCTCATTCATGCATTCACTCATTCATGCCTTCACTCATTCTCTCATTCATGCATTCAGCAGTGATAGTTAACACTTACTGAGTGCTCACTCTGCGTCACACTCTTTTCAAATCACTTGACATGCCTTCCCCCAGCATCCTGATGAGATAGATGGTTGTTGTCATTTTCCCCAGTTGATAGACACCTCAGAGAGGTGGAAGGACTCACCAATGTCACATATCTAGTGGGCTTTGTATCCAGACCTGTCCTAGTTCACTTTTTTTTTTACATCTTTATTGGAGTATAATTGCTTTACAATGGTGTGTTCATTTCTGCTTTATAACAAAGTGAATCAGTTATACATATACATATGTTCCCATATCTCCTCCCTCTTGTGTCTCCCTCCCTCCCACCCTCCCTATCCCACCCCTCTAGGTGGTCACAAAGCACCGAGCTCATCTCCCTGTGCTATGCGGCTGCTTCCCATTAGCTATCTATTCTACGTTTGGTAGTGTATATATGTCCATGCCTCTCTCTCGCTTTGTCACAGCTTACCCTTCCCCCTCCCCATATCCTCAAGTCCATTCTCTAGTAGGTCTGTGTCTTTATTCCTGTCTTACCCCTAGGTTCTTCAGAACCTTTTTTTTTTTTAAGATTCCATATATATGTGTTAGCATACGGTATTTGTTTTTCTCTTTCTGACTTACTTCACTCTGTATGACAGGCTCTAGGTCCATCCACCTCACTACAAATAACTCAATTTCGTTTCTTTTTATACCTGTCCTAGTTCACTTTTAACCACTGTGTGTGTCTGACACTGGGCCAGTCACTAGAGATGCAACAGTGAAAACAATAGACATGGGGTTTGCCCTAAGGCACTCACAGTCAGAAGGGAGCAGAGTGTAGGAAGCTTCTGCAAACAGTATCCATTTACCAACAACAGGGATTATCTCTTTAAAAGAGAATGTGCTATCAACATGGTGGTCACAAGAGATGATACTCAAAATCTTTCATAACCATTAAGGTACAAACCTCAACCAATCAGATTGAAGCCAAATCTTCAGGTGTGTCCAGGCTCACCATGATGAAACCAGGGACAGCCCATCACTGTCACCGTCCCAGGCAGCTAGTCTGACAATGAAATGCTTCCTCCTTAGGCCTGAAGGGGCTTCCCTGGAAAGGAAGAGGGAATGTATATTCCTAGATACATAGCCCATGTCTGGTGGTGGCGGGATGGTTAGGCTGAGGGGAAGCAGGGAGATTTAAGGGGATAGGAAGACTGGAGAATGTTAGGAACTTGGAAGCAAGACCAGCTTGCCAAAAAGCAATTCACAAAAACCAATCGGCTGAAAACAAATTAACCAAAAATGCAGCTTTGTAAAATCATTGATTTGTTAAATGATCAATTTGCCAAAAAGCAGGTACCAAATTCTCGTTTCTGTTAGCTACTGGTAGGGTTTATAGCCATTCATGTTGCTTGTGATAGTCCCAACAGACTTCATGGAATTTCCCTCAGTTTCATTTCCCGGAGGCTTTGCCACAGCCAGAGCCACTTGGTGTGATAAAAGAATTCTGGGTGTGAGACCCTTGTACGTGTACACCCTTGATAGAAGAGTGGTCTCCTGCTCTCTGGGATGTTTGCACAGGTTTGGAGGGCTGCCTGTGAAGCAGTGAGGGATGGCCATGTAGCCAGCTAGCAACACCAGCTCAGCCAGGATCGTGTGTACAGGGACAGACGTGGCTGCCCTCACAGGCAGAATGAGGCTAGATATAGAAGATCCTTAAATGTCAAGTTAGTGAATCTGAAATTCTGAAATTCCCAGGAGGTCCTGAGGAACCACTGAGCCCTGGAGTGACCAGAGTATGGATGACACCCGCAACAGTGCCTGGCACACATGAGGCATTCACTAGATACCTGTCGGGTGAATAGCCCACCTTACCATTCTCCTTGTTTCTTTGCTTCACCTTCAGCGATAAGGCTGTAAGCAACTTCCTCGTTAAAGCAAAAGCCAAGTACACACAACAGCTTTTCTGCTTTGGTTCGGTAGAGGCCACAGCTGCACCTGTCTAATCAGGATGTAGGCCTGTCGAAGGTTATGTTATTATTAGTTAAATATCATCATTATTAGTATTTGATAAGTAGCCATGCTGCAGAATGGAGCATGGAAGGTGCGGGCCTTCCACTCAGATTGATGGCTCAAAACTACCCTCTGCTACAAACACTTGAAACCTGGGGCTATTTAGTACCTAAAAGGTAAGGTATTCAAGGGATTATTAAAAAAACAATGTCTTCACAATATCCTTTGCCCATCATCTGTCTGTTTGGTTATTACAAACAAGAGTATGAACGTGTTCAGAATGTGTTTAATTCCATTGAATTTGAACACTAGACACGAAGTGCTAAGATCTCGGTGTAAAAGTGAGGTCTGCCTCTCTCTTCCTAACGGATGACGCAAGTAAGCCCCTTATCTTTTCAGAACCTCGGTTTCCTCGGCTGTAAAACCCATAATACCAACCACAAAATGTTGATCTGGAGATCAAGTAACACAATGCATGTGACATTTGATTGAGCTGTCCTCCTCTGATCACACTGAAGGATTCTCTCCCAGAGCACCTTAGATACAATTTGGAAGAGGTGCGACCCAAATGCCTTGCTTACCCTCTTAATAAAAATTATTTAAGTAAGTAAAAATTAAAAGGAAATTGCATGGGAGAAGTATTAAACCAGCAGATTTCAATGGTCTTTGAAAATTCCTCTGGCTATCCAGGTATCATCGTGCTCACTGGCTTCCAAGCTGCATGCCTTTCTTCTCACTCATGAGCCAGAGGAGTGGACACCTTCATGCTGCAGCTTCCACGGGTGTCTGTGCCAGCGATCCTGGCTCCCAGCCACTCGCGCCGCACCCGCCTCCCACCAGGCTGAAGAAGTTCCTCTTCCTTTCCTGGACTGACCACCACCAGGTCTTTTGCAGGGTGCTTGCCCCTCCCCTTCCTGATGGAGAGAAAGGGCCTTGATAACCTCCATAGTCTTCCCTTGGTCACCCTCCTTTCATTACTACTTTGGCACTTACACCTTGACTTCTTCGTCTTGGTGGAAAGGGACTCCTTTTCACCTCTTTGTCTTAGAAAACCTCTGGCCCCAATCAGTTGGCTCATCTTATTCTCTTATGGCAAGTTCTCCCCTTTGTCCACTCATCCTTTCCCAAAAACAACAGCCTCTAGTTCCACGTCCAACCTCAACTACCTCTCTGAGATTGTTACTCATTTACATATATTTAAATTACATGTAATCACACCTGTGTTATGCATCTGTGTGAGTTATCTATGTATCATACACATATACACATCTAGTGCAGGGCTTGACACTCTGGAGGCCTTTGATTAATGCCTTTGTCTCGTATTCTCTATCTACCAGTTCAGTTCAGTAGCCACTAGTCCTATATGTCTATTTAAATTTAAATTTTAACTAATTAATATCAGGTAAGACTTAAAATTCACTTCCTAATCGCACATTTCAGGTGCTCTGTAGCCGCATGTGACTGGTGGCTACTGTATTCTGTAGGAACATCACTAAAGCGCCACAGGGCGGCGCTCCCCTATATCATTTGCCAGTGTCTTCCTGTGTCTCTACATGTTATCATCAGATCCTTGCGAATTCAGAGGAGACATAGTTTTCCTTCGAGAGAGTGCTCATTTGTTTTCAAGTCTGTTCAGCAAAACCCAAGACCAAGATAGTTCTCAGCACAGACAGAGCCTTATCCTGGGCTCTCAGGGCAGAGTGCAGAGCACTGTTTTCCAGGGGTTGGAAAATCACAGGTTCGCTCTTTCCCATCTTGAGCTCCAGCCCCCCTGGCTTCTGTGCTGGTGCTCTTGAGACTAAGTGACTGGCAGTGATGACATGTTTAATGAAAGGTCAATATTTACGGTCAGTCTCCAGCAGATGTACTCTGTGGGTGGGTGGGTGAGTGGGTGGGTCAGAGAGGCCCTTAGCACAGGAGCTGGGATCTCATCCGTGGTTACGCTCTGGATCTCACCTGGTACGTTGTTATGTGCCTACACTTGACCTGTTGTTGTTCTGAAATCAGAGCAGGTAGGGAACCAAGTGATCAAGATGCCATCAGCAGCCCTCCGACTCCAGGAGGGCTGCAGTGCACTTGGAGCCACTTTGCTTGTGCTGTTTTGTAAACTCCCATGGAGGCACAGCACAGCCAGCCAGTCTCCTGGGACACTGCTGGCATCTAGTGGAAAGACAGGGCAGTGGCTGGCATACAAATACTGTATGGGCCTCACAGACAAAGAGAGGATCCCAAGCAGACCCCACTCTATACTGCAGGGTTTGCATCCAATAGCCCCTGCTCTAACAAGAGTGGTGCCTGCAAAAAGAGAAGCCATGGGAATGAAAAGATGACGCTCCAATTCACCCACAACATAGGTTCTCAACACCATCAGACCCAACGCCCTCTTTGTATTATATTAGTTTTTGCCCCCTTTACTACTCTAAAATTAAATTCATTGACAATAAAATCAGCTATGCACATTATTATGAAAATCAATATAATGTCCTAACTGTAATATAGAGGTGAAAACGGTGATTGTTTACTTTTTATTTTTATCTCCATTGATTTTTAATTAATTTATTATTTTTTAATTATTATTTTTTAACATCTTTATTGGAGTATAATTGCTTTACAATGGTGTGCTAGTTTCTGCTGTATAACAAAGTGAATCAGCTATATGTATACATATATCCCCATATCTCCTCCCTCTTGCGTCTCCCTCCCACCCTCCCTATCCCACCCCTCGAGGTGGTCACAAAGCACCGAGCTGATCTCCCCGTGCTATGTGGCTGCTTCTCACTAACTATTTTACATTTGGTAGTGTATATATGTCCATGCCACTCTTTCACTTCATCCCAGCTTACCCTTCCCCCTCCTCATGTCCTCAAGTCCATTGTCTACGTCTGCATCTTTATTCCTGTCCTGCCCCTAGGTTCATCAGAACCTTTTTTTTTTTTTTTAGATTCCATATATATGTGTTAGCATACTGTATTTGTTTTTCTCTTTCTGACTTACTTCACTCTGTGTGACAGGCTCTAGGTCCATCCACCTCACTACAAATAACTCAATTTCGTTTCTTTTTATGGCTGAGTAATATTCCATTGTATATATGTGCCACATCTTTATCCATTCATCTGTCGATGGGCACCTAGGTTGCTTCCATGTCCTGGCTATTATAAACAGTGCTGCAGTGAACATTTTGGTACATGACTTTTTTTGAATTATGGTTTTCTCAGGGTATATGCCCAGTAGTGGGATTGCTGGGTCGTATAGCAGTTCTATTTGTAGTTTTTTAAGGAACCTCCATACTGTTCTCCATAGTGGCTCTATCAATTTACATTCCCACCAACAGTGTAAGAGTGTTCCCTTTTCTCCACACCCTCTCCAGCATTTACTGTTTGTAGACTTTTTGATGATGGCCATTCTGACCGGTGTGAGGTGATACCTCATTGTAGTTTTGATTTGCATTTCTCTAGTGATTAGTGATGTTGAGCATTCTTTCATGTGTTTGTTGGCCATCTGTATGTCTTCTTTGGAGAAATGTCTGTTTAGGTCTTCTGCCCATTTTTGGATTGGGTTGTTTGTTTTTTTGATATTGAGCTGCATGAGCTGCTTATAAATTTTGGAGATTAATCCTTTGTCAGTTGCTTCATTTGCAAATATTTTCTCCCATTCTGAGGGTTGTCTTTTCATTTTGTTTATGGTTTCCTCTGCTGTGCAAAAGCTTTTAAATTTCACCAGGTCCCATTTGTTTATTTTTGTCTTTATTTCCATTTCTCTGGGAGATAGGTCAAAAAGGATCTTGCTGTGATTTATGTCATAGAGGGTTCTGCCTATGTTTTCCTCTAAGAGTTTGATAGTGTCTGGCCTTACATTTAGGTCTTTAATCCATTTTGAGTTTATTTTTGTGTATGGTGTTAGGGAGTGTTCTCATTTCATTCTTTTTTTTTTTTTTTTTTTTTTTTTAGTACGTGGGCCTCTCACTGTTGTGGCCTCTCCCGTTGCAGAGCACAGGCTCCGGACGCGCAGGCTCAGCGGCCATGGCTCACGGGCCTAGCCTCTCCGTGGCATGTGGGATCTTCCCAGACCGGGGCACGAACCCGTGTCCCCTGCATCGGCAGGCGGACTCTCAACCACTGCGCCACCAGGGAAGTCCTCATTTCATTCTTTTACATGTAGCTGTCCAGTTTTCCCAGCACCACTTATTGAAGAGGCTGTCTTTTCTCCATTGTATATTCTTGCCTCCTTTATTAAAAAGTAAGGTGACCATATGTGCATGGATTTATCTCTGGGCTTTCTTTCCTGTTCCATTGATCTATCTTTAAAACAGTGATTTTTTTAAATGTGTTTCAATATGTATATATTCGCACATGAACAAAGTAGAACAGGTAATTGGGTCACATGTTTGCACTTACACAAAATGATTGTGTGAATTTAAGAAAAGTAAAACTATCAGAAAGCCACTCTATACAAGTAGTGCAGAAATGTAAAAGTACAGGTAGAGACTAGAATAAACCCTTTTATTCAGATAAGTAATAACAGACCACCCTGATTATTTGTATATGATACAAGATAAGAGGAAATGACCTTAATGAAAGAGAAAAGATGTGTTTTACATTTGGGTCAATGAAGAATAAAAAAAAAAGGGAAACAGCTGAAACTGGGTTACAAATCACAGCCCAGGTACTGTTGCTGTCACTGTGTGAGCTTTATCAGCAGGACGTGGTGCCTAGTTCAACAAAGGTTGATTGGCAAATGAGTAAATCTGCCATTTGATTGAGAAAACTGCCGTCTGGTTGATGTACAACTTAAACAAGTAGTCTGCTTACCAATAGGTGCTTTATGTACATTACCTAATTCTTATAACAACTCTGTAAGGGATTGATTTATCAAATTCACTTTACAGGGATGAAACCCCAGATTTGGGAAGTTAAATACGTAACACAGTCAAGCTTTTCGTAGGATGTGGCAGGGCCAGGATTCAAATGCAGCTGTATCTCATTTGAATCTCAAACCCACACCTACCAGGTAGGTGGGTAGAAATAGGAATTGTTTCCACTTTGCTTTTGAGGGAACTGAAGCCAACAGAAGTGATGTGACTTGCTAAATACTCTGCATCTGGAGTGCAATGCCCCTGTCCTTGCTGCAAATCCATATCTTCTATAGCTTTTACATCGTATCTTGGGATATTTACTTCATATCTTGTTTAGGGATCTTAGAAATCAGTTGCAATCTTAAGCAAATCCAATTAAACTCTACTGGCAGGATATAAGCATGGTAATTTATCAGCTGTTTCATAATGGAGACCAGAAATCTAAACGTCACTTTGGCATTTAGTTGAGATCTGTGCTCAGTATGGGAACAATTAGCTAACAGCTTACAAATAAATTCTCTGATTATTCAGGGATGGGATAGTAACTTGTTACAAAGATCACTCTTGGAGATGAGGGTGATCTGGCTTGAACATCTGTCATCAGATTGATTGTTGGGTTGATCCTGCATGGTGGGCTGAGCTATATTACCTTCCCCTTTCACTGCTCCTTGAGCATCCTTCCTAAGTTTGCGTGCTGGGTCTAAGGTCCCAATGAGTGGAAGACCTTTTTCTTATCGAGGGTATTCAAGTTCTTGGGAACAGAACACTCTCTGAAATCTGTTTGTAAGAACCAGTGTTATGGTTCTTTGACCTGTTTCTCTGTGTAGTGACTACAAGCTAATAGAATGAAGACTAGGTGGTAACCAAAACTCTCATATGTGGCGGTGGGAGTGTGAAATGGCATGACCACTCTGGAGAACTTTTTCTTACAAAGTTAAAAATGCACCCACTCTGTTATTCAGCAATTTTACTCCTGGGCATCTTTCCAAGAGAAATGAAAACATGTTCACAAAAAAGAATTGTAAAAGAACATTGTCAGCAATTCTATTCATAATAATCCCACAAACTGGGAGCAGCTCGAATGCCCACCAACAGGTGAATGGATAAGCAAATTTGTATTATATTAATACAAAAGAGCAATACTTGGCAGTAAAAAAAAAGAATAAGCTACTCATACAAGCAACAACATAAATGTATCTCAACAGCACTTTGTTGAGTAAGAGAAGCTATCCATACATAAACAATCATTTAATTGATTCCGATAATTTAAAGTTCTAGAACAGGCAAAACTAAGCTACAGTGATAGAAATAAGAGCAGTGATCTCTGCTGTGGGCGAGAAGGCATTGACTGGAAAGAAACAAGGACATTTTCTGTGGTGATGAAAATGTTCAATATCTTGACACTGGCAGTGGTTACACCAGCCAGTTGTGTCAAAACCCATCAAACTGTACACTTAAAACGAGTTTGTTTTATTGTGTGTAAGTTATATTCTAATTTTTAAAAAAATGAAACCTAAGATTATTTCAGCTACTGGGGGACCATAACTGTGTTCTGTTTCCACTCCTGCCTTCTCTTCCACGTCTTTTTTTTTATGCCTTAGGTCTTAAATCATCAAGAATCATACAGTCAATCCTTAGTAGAAATAATTGGGGGGGACGCTGGGACAATGGGGTCAGCTGTAGTCTAGCGGTTAAAGTGATAGTCAACCCATGGTTCTAGGAAGTAGATTCAGTAGCTTGTGGATCTGAATTTTTTACTGGAGTAGAGTTAATTTATAATGTTGTGTTGGTTTCAGGTGTGAAACAAAGTGATTCAGTTATATATATACATATATATACACACACACACATATATGTATATATTTTTTTTCAGATTCTTTTCCCTTATAAGTTACTACAAAATATTAAGTATAGCGCTATACAGTAGGTCCTTGTTGGTTATCTACTTTATACATAGTACTTTGTATCTGCTAATCCCAAACTCCTAATTTATCCCTCCCCCCACTTTCCCCTTTGATAACCATAAGTTTGTTTTCTATGTCTGTGAGTCTCTTTCTGTTTTGTAAATAAGTTCATTTGTATCATTTTTTTTTGACTTTACATATAAGGGATATCATGATATTTGTCTTTGTCTCTGGCTTACTTCACTTAGTATGATCATCTCAAGGTCCATCCATGTTGCTGCAAACGGCATTATTTCATTCTTTTTTGTGGCTGAGTCATATTCCATTGTATATATGTACCACATCGTCTTTATCCATTCAAAGATCAGGTATTTTTGAAGCACAGCAAGTGATTGCTGCCACCTCCCAGCAAAATATAAGAACAACCAGGCAGCCCATTCATGGAACCTGAATATGCCTGTCCTGAATATGCCTTGTTCAAGGAATGAGTCCTGAGCACCTGCAGAAGACTTTCAGGGAAGGAGAACCTACAAATTCAGTGTACGAAGGGGGAAGGAGAAGGGCAGATTCAGGCTGCTGCTTTCAGAGGCTCTAGGGACTCCTCTTACCCATAGTGACATAGCAGGCTAGTTAGTCCGTTTGGACCTGGTGCAGCTCATTCGGCAGCCAAAACGTTGGGCTCTAACGGGAGTCAGCGGTACTGTGTGTGGGCAAGGGGCTGGAGGGCTGATCAGAATCTTAGGACCTCATAAAGCTACCACCTCATGAAGCCGGTTGTCCCAACATAACCCAGGGTGTTCACGTGGAGTTTGGCCCTAGATCTACTGAGGTCATTGCAGGTTCAGAAATGTGAACGTCAGTCAACAGTCCAGGAACGAAAGTTGTCCTGACCTTTGCATTAAATTGGCCGTGCTCTTCCGGTAAGACAGATGATGGAAAGGAGAGAGGAGGGGGACACTGGGTAGAGATGGGAAGGGATGATGCTGACTGCATTCTATACCTGCTTCTCTGTCTGAGATTGCAGGTTTTAATATCAATATCTGTTCTCTGATTCTACAACAAATACTAGTCATGTGCCTACTAGGCGCCAGGCTCTGCTGGGCAGTGGGTTTCAAGAATGGATACAACACGGTTCCTGGCTTCAAGGAACTGCAAGTCCTGCAAAAGCCACCACCATAATGGACCAACAGGAACACAGTGGGACGTGTTTCTCACACACACACACACACACACACACTCACTGCCAGCTCTGCCTGACAGCACCGGGGGAGGCTTCAGGGTTGGGAAGACACAGCAACTGAATCATAAGGACAAGTCAGGAGTGATAAGAATATTCCAGGAAGAAGGAACAGCAAGTACAGGCAGAGGCATGAAAACATCGTGTTTTGGTGCAAGCAGGGGCAAAGGTCAGCCTGTGAGCTGTGAAGGCACAGACACTCCCTAGGAGTCCCTCATTAGCTGGCCCACTGGCTCTGGGTTCAGCAAGTCTGGGGCCTCAGCTGAATACCCTACCCCCGTCCATGCAGGAACAGGACCTGTGGGCTGAATTTCAGACCCAAGGACTGGGTTTGAGGGCAGAAAATAGAGTTGAATTTATGCTGAAGGGCCAGCTGAAACAGCTGTATATTCAGGTCCCCCACTTCCTTGGTCACCCCAATCTCTTCCTCCTCTAGTCTCCTATAAGCTGCTCTCTGAAGTATGAATTAATAGTATAATAATTAACAGTGTAGACTCTGGGGCCAGATTGCCTGCCTTTGAATCCTGGCTCTGCTGGTGGCCATCTGTGTGATCTTGGACAAGTTGCTTTTCCTCTGTGCGCCTCAGTTTCCTTATCTGTAAAACGGGGATAAAGATGATCCCTACCTCATGAGTTAATATATGCAAAGCCCTTAGAACACTGTTTGGCATATAGTAAATGTCCTCTAAATGTTATTGTTTATTGTTGAGGATAATACTGACTACCATTTATTGAGCATTTACTGCTCCTGAGCACAGCGAGAGGGCCTTTACACACCTTATCACAGGGCAGCTGTAACGAACCCTGGTGTCTGAGCAAAGCTATGTCATGAATGAGGTGTCTTTAGGGAGGACATTACTGATTTCTCTCCTGTGCCAACCGTCCCCCCCTTGTCACCTAACTCATATATAAGCTATGTTTGATCCTGGATCAACATAAACCTTCTGAAGAATACAAATTGTCCCCAAGATGCCAGTGGCTCTCATATCAATGGGCTGTTGGATCCCACATCATCTCCCATGTGGAGAGCCATGCCGGTGACCCCAGACACCCAGCAGATTCTGGGATCCTGAACTCTTGTCTGTACCCAGTGCCCGATTTTCTCCATGATCTTGGTAAGGTTCATAATCCCAGCTCTTGCTACCTAGCTCACCTCCATACCCAGAAGCTCCGTCTACTTCCAATCAGATCTGATCTATGTAGCAAACTCAGCAGCTGGAGAGAGAATTTTCCTTCTTACTTCAGACCCTATAAAACAAGGACAAACAAATACAGCCCCACGAAAAAAGTCATTGGCCTATAACCACACTCTCCAGCAAGCCCTTCTTCGGGTCTTGTCCCTGTCCCTCCCTGTGACTCACTGCACAAGGGCTCCCACCGAGGGAGGCAGCCACACCGCTGGGCTCATAGTCTATAAGAGGCTCCGACGCTGCAGAAGGATGCAAACTGCCCCTCAGTTTGCCTTAGCCTCGCCCACGACTGGTTGGCTTCAGGCATCAACAATTCAAGGTTAATATTAACCTGACTGCAGCTCCAAAGGGTCAGGCACCCTGGTGGGCTTGAGCCCAGACCTCAAAGTCCCAGGTTTGTCCGACTTCTGGAATCAGCTCAAGCATGACAGATGGCTGAATGGCACAGCAGGGACTGGGAGGGCCTGGATGCCTCACATTATGATGAATTGCGGGGGATGCCTTTCTGCTCGCAGAACTACGTATGCTGTCTAAGAAACTGGGCCATGACTGCTCATGAATGACCCGTCATTTCTCTTCACCCCAGTTAAGCAGGAATATTGTTCAATAGGTACCCTGTGGCCACCTAAAAAAAAACAAAACAAAAAAACCCCCCAACATCTCTTTACAACTTCATCTTGAAATGTGCTCCAAACCCACTGGCACTGCCCTGTCGAACCCAGTGTCAGATCCGAGGTTGGGCCCGTCATGAACACATTCTCTGGAATTCGAGGGATGTTACAAAAGCACCTCAAATAGCTCTGCTTGTGCTCCTCTGTGCCCCCATGGGGATTAACTCACTTAGGCTACAGCAGTGAAGGCTGATATTAAAGAAGAGAAAAACGTTCCTTAGCCCAGTGAGTTCCTTAGCTTAGCTCAAAAGGTCCCCAGGACTTCATATTAGATTCAAACTTGAGAACCTAGTTTGAACTTGATTCAAACTATGAATCTAGCTATGAGAGCTATAGGAGAACCTCCGCTGTTCTACCTACTACCAGAACCTTATAGATATTAACTCATTTACTTCTCATGAAAGTGTAGGGGATGTTGTGAGGAAACTGAGGCACGGAGAAATTAAGCAACATGTGGATGTTAGTAAGCGGCTGCAGGTTGGCGCTCAGGCACGAAGCTCCAGCATCTGTGTTCCTGCCCATAACACTGTAATGTCTCCTGGAAGGAAGGGACGCTGTCCAGGATTGGAAAATGGCAATGGAAAGTCTGGATCAGAGGACAGTGAGAAGGCCAGGTGATGTGAAAGCTGACTGTGGGCATGGCCTGGAGGCTGATTGCGTGGGCCTGAAAACCACTGTGGATAAGGAATTTCCAGATCCCGGAGTCTGGCCACTTTGCAAGGCATTTCTGGGGTGATACTGCCATCTAGTGGTAAGACAACAGGTAGCAATTACCCTCCAAGCAAACGCAGAATGAGTCTTGAGCAGGGAAGGTATGACAAATCACCAGGAAAAGTTATTTTTCACTCCAACTACAGATTCTAAAAGACGGGCAAATCCCACTGCCATGATCCTTGAAATAGCCTAGAGTTTTCACATGCCACTGAATGGTGGCTACAAGCTAGATTCAAATCCCAACTCTGTGTGCCTGGAGATTACTCCTAACTCAGGAAAGCCTGTGAGATGACATTCCAAAAGGTGCTCCTCCCATCTTCTTTCATGTAAATACTGAGAGTCCGCCTGCTGATGCAGGGGACACGGGTTCGTGCCCCGGTCCGGGAAGATCCCACATGCCGCGGAGCGGCTGGGCCCGTGAGCCATGGCCGCTGAGCCTGCGCGTCCGGAGCCTGTGCTCCGCAACAGGAGAGGCCACAACAGAGAGAGGCCCGCGTACCGCAAAAAAAAAAAAAAAAAAAAAAGTCCCATGTAAATTATTACAGGTTTCTTCCTCCTGAGGTCCTGAAAGAAGTTCCCTGTGGGGCAAAGTCCCTGGAGGGTGATCCAAGCCTGGCTTTGTTGATGTGAACTTGTACTTTAAAAGCCATCCTCTATCAATCATGTCAGGCGCTGGGACACGCTAGTGAGCAATTATTTCTCTATACCAAGAGAAAAACCAATAGCCACGCTCAAGAGTTGAATTGAGCTCAATAGTCTGGGCTTTCACAGTGGAGGAGGGAGGGTTCTGTCTATGCTTGTCTTCACTGAGGACCAGTGGAAAACTAATGGGCTGAAAAGGCAGTACGCGTCCCGTGGGCTGGGCGTTGCTGAGCCGTGGCTCCTTTAAAAAGTAAGGTCAGGCCTTCCCTGGTGGCGCAGTGGTTGAGAGTCCGCCTGCCGATGCAGGGGACACGGGTTCGTGCCCCGGTCCGGGAAGGTCCCACATGCCGCAGAGCGGCTGGGCCCGTGAGCCATGGCCGCTGAGCCTGCGCGTCCGGACCCTGTGCTCCGCAACGGGAGAGGCCACAACAGTGAGAGGCCCGAGTACCGCAAAAAAAAAAAAAAAAGTAAGGTCAGCTTGCTCTTGTGGAGTATGCTAGATGTGCTCACAGAGGGAGCTGGGCTTTGGATAAAGTCTTGTGTTCCTTTCCTCCTTGGGCACCTCAGGACAAGCTAATGAAAGGGCAAGTTGCCATACCAGGGACGAGAAAAAAAAAAAAAACCAACTCTGCTCATTACTGATGAAATCTTGGGCTAGTTAATTTTCATTTTCTCTTCTGAAAAATGGGGAAAATAATATCTACCCATATGGTTGCTGTGAAGATCAAGTGAAATAATGCATGCAACGTGTCAGGCCTATTGTCAGCACTTAATAGCCGTTTATTATTGCAGTATGAGGCTGGCACAGAAGCACAGAGGGAAGGCTGGCACAGAAGCACAGAGGGAAGGACCCAGACGAATTGGACATTAATTAGTGACCTTTAGCGAACCCCACAGGACTGCCCTTGGGGAATTCTTTGTTTTTCACATGTACTCTTGTGTTGGCTTCTGCCTGATTACTGAGTCATTTTTCCACTCAAAAATATTAGTGGTTCTCCCTGCCTCTCATATTCCTCTCTGGTCAGGCCTGGAGGGCTCCACACAGCGCGGCCCTCAGTCCATCCCGGCTGGGTCCCCGCTGCTCCTTGCGCCCGGCTCCCAGGCTGTGACCGCTCTTCACCCATCCCCTCGCCACCTCCCCAGACAAGCCTTTCCTTTACAACACGGGGCTTTCGTAATTCTCCACCTGAAATCACCCACTCCCTTCCTCTAACCATCTTGGAAGAATTGGGAAAATATATGGTTTGGGAGGAAAAAAGCGAGTCTTTTATTTTGAGGTTGAATTTGGCAATGAACGTCCCTTAAATGTGAGGTAACTTGGCAAAGCTCGCCAAGTTCGTTTCATGGTTAACCTTGCTCTGGCCCACTTGCTCACTGGCTTCCAAGCCAGTGATGTTGTTCCCATTAAAGATTAACTTGTAGCCTTGAAACTTCTCTGTCCTCAGGGGGCTGTGGGTAGGGAACTGCTATTCCCACCACAGCCAGCCGTGAGCCAGGAGTGGCGTGGCGACCCCTGGACACCGCTTTCCCCAAGTACTGGGAAAGGCTAATACCAGGTGTGTTGCTGCGTGTCTTCTGTGTGCTTGGAACTGGGGAGGGGGATGAGCTGGCAGGTGGGGCGAGAAGAAAGGCCAGAGATTTCGGTAGGCATCGGAGGTGCTCACTGTGAGTCTGTAAGGGAGAGTTGTGGCAGAAAAGGGTAACGTGGAGGCAGGTAGTAGGACACTGAAGGACCTGGCAAAGGGAGGCTTTGCTTCAAAGACACTACAGCTAGAGAAGGCTATGTCTAGAGAAGTTAAGTCTCAGAACCACCTGGAGGAGTATTTATTGGTGTCCTCAGGAAGGAAAATAGCTCGAAAGATGTCCACTTGCAAAAGATCTGGAAAATCTAAAAGGCACAGTTCCTGCCCTAGAAGATATGCTTTGTAACTTGATCACTGCTTCCTGGCCATGGGCAGAGGAAAACAGTGACACTGGGACTGCTTCTAAAAGGCAAAGAAGTTAATGTTTCTCAAACAATCGGGCTGGTGTAGTTTCTTTGGGGAATAAGCTTGCTTGGAACGAGGTACCAATTCCCTCCAATGTAGAGCCTCCCGAGACTGTGATTGAGTCAAGTTGAATCTATAGATCAATCTGGGAAGAACTTTCCCCAAACAGTGATCAAGACAGGGTGGTATTGGTAGAAAGAAAGCCAGACAGATCAATGGATTGTAACAGAGAGTCTGGAAACAGGATCAAGGGAGAAATTGCTTTTTGTGATTTTCTACCTCATAACAGGAAACAAAACTCCCAAAGTATTTACTCTTAATCATTAGGCTATTCTGCATTTTACAAGCTCCTTTGATTCTCACAAGATCTCTGTGAGCTAGACGGCCGTATTCTAATTTTATAGATAGATGGGAATTGGAGCTTGTCTAGAATAGACGGAGCGGAACATCATTTATGGGATACCCTTTGAGAAACAATGGGAATATTCCCAAATTCCTGGGTAACTCTCCCTAGAAAAGGAATTCTGTTATACTCTATATCATATCGACTAACAGAGAATCAGCTACTGAAATCTGTCTTCTCCTTCGACTGTGAGCTTCTTGAAGGTGGATGTTGATATCATCTGAGTTTTTAAAAATGTCTAGTGTTTAGCGTGATGCCTAAATATATTAGTGAGGTTAGGTTTGGCTATGCTGTAGTAGAGGATAAACTCTGAATTCTTAGTGGTTAAACAGGCAAATATTTATCTGTTGCTCACGCAAAGTCAGCTGATCTCCAAGGCCGCTCCTTTCCAAGTGGTGATTCAGGGATCCAGGCTGTCTTTATCCTACCGCTATGCCTCTGGTGGATACGGCCTCCGGAATGTTGTAACAGAAGAAAAGGAAGATAGAGGGTCACATATCAGCACTTAAATTCTTGGCCCCAGAATGAACACATGCCACTTCCACTCATAGCCCATTGACCAGAACGGGTCATATAAACCCTGCCTACCTGTAAGCAACCAGGAAACGTCAGGGAGCACGTGCTGAGCAGTGGCTGCCTCTGCCTTCCTGCCTGAGAGCATGTACTCAATAAGCCTCGTGAGATGAACTAATGAATAAATCCAATGCAGGGTTTAAATGATACCACCATGGAATTACTCAAATCTGGAAGCCACTGTCAACCTCCAGAGCCTCCCAGGAGAATGCCATCAACAAGAGAAATAATGCAAACGGTTCTACCATTTATGGATGGTCTAGTCTATATAAGGCACTGCTCTAGAAACGTTACACGGGTTATAGTGTTTAGTCCTCATGAAGGCCCTATGGGATAGGCATTAACTGTCTTCTTCCACGAATAGCTTGTTCATGGTGAGCAAGTAGCAGAGCTGAGTTTGAGCCCATGTTTGCCAAGTTACAAAGCTTATGAGACTCTGTCATCCTGACTGAATGGACTACCTCAGCTACTAACGTTTCATGGAGTAACGTTAACAGCTGAATGCAGTGGCCTTCAGAAATGCAATCTGGATAGACACCGTGGTGAGAGATGCTAGAGGAAGGCAGAGAGACGTCTGCTCCATCTCCGACCTGGTGTGGTCCATCCCCACTGCTCTGCCTTCTCATCCCTCTCCTGCTGCCTCCCAGCGGCTGCCACTCCTACACATAGCTGTGCCTATGAGACCTCAAGTCAGAAGTGAAAAGAGTAGAGTTCAGAGCTTGTTCTGACCCTTTGTGTAGTTTCTGACACTCTGCCCTTTCTGAGCAAATGAAGATGCAGGGCAACGATCTCCACACAGGACACCTTTCCCAGTGGCCTAGATTTTGTGGGAACTGACCAAGCTCACTTTATGCAGCTCTTCTGACCCTACAGAACAGAGACCTGAATGTATCCTAGCGAAACCACTAACAACCCGTACTGGCCAAGTAAAGAATATCTAGAGCAAGTCAGAGGGATTCCTGGTCAGGCCCTGCCAGTCTCATCATGTGGCTATAGATAATTCACTGGAACTCTCTGAGTTTTAATTTTTTCATATATAAAATGGGACTCTTGTACCTCTACTCTGTGATCGCCCTTTATCTCACTGGGTTATTATAAGCATCAAATGGGATAAAATATGGAAGAGTGCTTTGGAGACCATTAAGATTCATTTAAACTTGCCAGGGTATTTTTTATGACCAGCTAAATGACGAAGTTTTCTGATCAAGTTATGATTTTGTCAAGGGAAGGAAGCGAAGCTGCATCTGCCCAGGCCGTTTTCAATGCCAGCTCTCACCCTGCAAACCACACTTGGCTACATATATTTGCTTCTTTTCATGATGTTTAAGAGACAAGCTATGGTAGTCAGCCCGTCTGACTAGATGTGTGATGTTGGGCAAAGCATTTTAATCTCTCTGAACGTCAGGTTTTTCATCTGAAATGGGGATAATAATATTTGTGTTTGGGAATTACACATTAATGCACATGAAACAACTTACACAATGCGTGGCGCATCATGAAGCACTCCGTAAATGGTTGCAGTTTTATTGTCATTATTATTATTATTAAGGAGCCATCACGCTGTCTCCAAGGGTCTTTGTGTAACCAAATTATTCCACTGCTCAATAGAAGAAGAAAATTCCAATCTTCCCAAACACCCTATGAACCCTTGGGTCAGTGTCTCCCAGTTTGCCCTAAACGATCGCCAACACCCCACGGAAAGCACGCCATTCACAACGCAGCTGTGCTCCAAAACTGCAAACCTTGGAAGCCATTTGTTTGGAACTCAGCCCATATTTTCCCATAGAAAGAAGGCTAATAAAATAGTGGTTGGAGTCCTAGGTGACTGAAAATCCCTGCTTGATTTGCCAAGTAGCAGAAATTTGGCATATTTGCAATGAAAATGAGTGTAAAGTCATGTATTGTTAGTCTTAGGCTAAAACTGAAAACTAAGAAAATTGTGTAATAGTTTCTTTGGCGTTCATAAATGCTAACGATGAGGAAAAGAGGCTTAATTAGAGGAAGAAAGAGTTCAGTGGCAACGGAAGTAAATGGAATCTCAACGTGCCTCTGAGGATATTTTCAAAGGCTTTGGAGGTTCTTTACCCAAATCTAACGTGACTTCAAAACTTGTTTACTTTTTTGTTCTTAATCCAAGGGACTCTACAGCACTAATCTCATCCACGCGCGAGGGGGTTATTTTGGGTTTGCAAATGGAAAAGGGAAGGAGACAGGAGAGACTAGGGAAAGGGAAGAAGAGTGAGAAAGATTTCCTGAAAAAATCAACCAGTGGTTTGGAGAAATCAGCGAAAGAGGAAGAGGCATACATATGTCGGATGAGGGATTACCTGCTCGGCCAACAGGGAACCCAGGTTGGGTGAGAGCCCTCCTCCAAAAGGGAAATGGCGCCCTGACAGGCAGAGAAGCTCCGCTGAAGCCATCAGGTGGCGCCACAGGGCCAGAACAGCTGGTTAAAAAGGGAGCCTCGAGGCCGGTGAGGAAGAAAGAAGAAAGGCTGTGAGCTGCCAGCTATTTGGTGTTAGGAACCAGCCCAAATGATGGGCTAGTTTCCTGTTCTGTACTTTATCGCCACAAAGTGCTGAACGAGAATGCTAACGTGATCCATCTAAAGAGAGGTCTTTGCGTTTTTATGGGCAGGGGAAACACAGAATATGAGGGCCTGATGGACAACAGCCCAACCTTTCATTTCTGGTAGCTTCAAATCTGGTAGAGGGGCTTCCCTGGTGGCACAGTGGTTGGGAGTCCGCCTGCCGATGCAGGGGACGCGGGTTCGTGCCCCGGTCCGGGAGGATCCCACATGCCACGGAGCGGCTGGGCCCGTGGGCCATGGCCGCTGGGCCTGCGCGTCCGGAGCCTGTGCTCCGCAACGGGAGAGGCCACGACAGTGAGAGGCCCGTGTACCGCAAAAAAAAAAAAAAAGTCTGGTAGAGATTATTCCAAAATATATAAAACTTTTAGTTTTTCCAATGAGGAGCTGAGGTCCTGAGAGAGGAGGTCACTTGCCTCTGCTCATAGAGCTAAGTGTCAGTAACCTTCCCTGAAGCAGGCTGCCTCTCAGACCCTCACAAGCACTGGTCCACTGACTACACAAGCAAGAGCTTATTCTGTTCCTCCAGCTTCAGCCCTTTTCCCCGATATTGGCTAACCAAGCAGGATCAGAGAGAATAGAGGAGGCGTTAGAGTGATGAAATCCAGTGTAGATAAGTCTCTAGAAACCTTAGGTCTATGCTGAGAAGCTAATTCCCAAATAAGGAGAATCCAATTCCAGGTTATTTTGCGAGGCTAGTCAGAGAAATTCTGAGAGTCACATACTATGTCAGAAAGACACAACATGGAGACAGGAAACCCGGGTTCGTTTTTAAATTCTGCTTCAGTGTAAACTTGTGCATATCTATCCATCTCTCTAAAGTCGCTCTCAGCTCCATCAAGCACAACTGTTTAACTGTCTTCTCATCCTCGCCAGGCAGGATTGGCAGTCATTACGGCTTGTGGAGGTGGCACAGTGGGTCACTAATGACCTACTTAGGTCACGACAGCTCCAGAATGAACCTTAATATAAATGTGCCTCCCTCACATTTAAGGAGTTTAAAAACTCCTTAAACCGAGCTCCTAGAGTAAAACAAAGACATTCCCCACAGCTACTGCAGAATTGGTTCTGAAGAACCCACATGTACTGCTCTTCGTAGTAGAACGTGCCTACAGGTCACCAGGGGAGTTTTAATGCCTGGGAAGGAAAACGGGCTAATGAGAGTGGGTGGTGAGGCAGTGGCTGGAGAGGACAGATTATTAGTTCACAAAACAGAATAAATTGAAAACATGGCCATCATGTCCTGGAAGGGGCCCTGAGTCCTCAGTTCAGTGTGGGAGGGCTCAGGGAAAAGGCCAGAACTGATCCTGGGCTGATAGGACCCTGGGTCCGTTCTTGCGGCATTTGACTACTCGCGCCTGTCAGACCGACACTGGGCCCTCCGTCCCCTCATTCCTATACAGATGTCATCCTTAGTTCCTCAGACCACTCCAGTGTTAGGGACATTCCGGTCTCATCTTTACTCTGATATCTGACCTGATGTTCCTGGGAATCCAAGCCCTTTACTTTGACCTTGCTCGGGGGCTCCCTGGGGGCTCATCTGCCTCAGTCACGGGTGTTGTAGATTCCTGTCTTCCTGGTCCCAGCACTGCCTGTGGCTCCAGTAGCCCCAGGCCCCCTCCTTGCCCTGCCCCCATGCCTTCTACTACCAGGGCCTCCTCCTGCAGTAGCTTCTCCTGGGCCAATGCCACCGTTGCTATGGCGATGGCTCCAGGCTTTGCAGCCACTCTCCTTGAGATTGTCACCCACAAAGAGATTAAAGCACTTTCAGACAACCTTGAACAGGGTAATCTCTCAAACAGGGCCCCCAAAGTGTAGCCTTGGCATTATCTCTACCGCTCCATTGGGAAACTTGACATAAGTTCCCAGGGGACCAGGCCAAAGGGTCCTAAAGTAGACCAACCACCTGCCCCTGAGATTCCCCCTTGAATCTCAGTGACCTGCCCCATGATGTCCCCCTGAGATTTCTTACAGAATGCCTAGGTGTTTTTCATACAAGCGGAAGTGTTCCTAAAGTGACATCAACATGAATCATATGCGCCATATGAAACTTCAAAGGAAGACAGGTTGTTATCTAGACTAACTGCGTTTGATCAAACAGTAATACTGAAGAAAGCAAAATCCGCCTTGAAGTTCCAGCCAGCGCCAGTCTATGTCCCTCCCCCTTCCCTCACTCCAGGAAAACAATTTGAACTTCAGATCGTTAGCAACAGGTACCACTGAGTGCCCTTGCTCTTAGATTTTAGCTTCCTTATCACTGGTATACAAGTTGCACCTCATCATTTTTTACCCTAGACAAAAAGGCTAAACAGATTAAGTGAGCTAAGTTCCTGGTCAATGAGCAAGAGATTTTCATCCTTTTCTCCCCTTTCTCTTCCTCTCTCACAGTTGGAGTAGAAGATAAAAGAAGAAAAAATACTGGAATGGAGATCAAATAAAATGGGAATACAAAAAACACTTACACGTTAGACAACTTGCACCCTCCCTTTAATTTCTGGTGGCTTTAAAGCCTGTATGGATCAAACTGAAATACATAAAAACATATAGTGCTTAGTTTCACTCCCAAATAGGAAAAACTTTGAACAACACAGTTGTCCTTCCCTTTAGTTATAAGCCTTGTATTGGACTGCTAGTAAAAATAATGGGCTCAGGACTCTACTAGGCTTTAAATATGCTATGAAATATTAATAGACATTAATACAAATATTCATGCAACAATTATGTTGCATTTTTCTTTATGAAAAGGAAAAATGCGACATAATTGTATTTTCACCCTACAAAATTCTTTTTGTTTTTACGCTTTGGCCACGCCACATGTGGGGTCTTAGTTCCCCAACCAGGGATCGAACCCGTGCCCCTTGAAGTGGAAGGGTGGAGTCCTGATCACTGGACCACCAGGGAAATCCCTTTTTTTTTTTAATGCTAACTTTTTTTTTTTTTTGGCCTCACCACGTGGCATGTGGGATCTTAGTTACCTGACCAGGGATTGAACCCACGGCCTCTGCATTGAAAGCATGGAGTCCTAACCACTGGACCACCAGGGAAGTCCCTACAAAATTCTTTTAAATTCAATATAACAAGTAATTTAGGTGAACCAACTACTTTGGTCTGCACCATGAAATTGAAAATGGAGAATGTTTACCTTTAGAAGCTACCAGAAGATATGATTCTGAGCCTTCCTCTGTAATAATTTACTGCCTGATCTTTCACAAGTTATCTTGCTTCCTAGGCCCCGTTCTCTTCAAAGGCAAAATGGAAAGACTAATACCTTCTCTGTCTACTTCACAGGGAATCGAAAAGGAAATAGTAGGTGGAAGAGGAAATAGTAGATAGAAATTGATAAAACTGTGTTTGGTATATATATAAATATGCTGGGTTATTTATTTATTTCCAAGCAGCTTTCAGATGATATAATTCACCCTGTTCCAGGCATGTAATTATGAGTGAAGCTGTTTCATTTCCCTTGGATTAGAAATAAACATTGTTGAGTTTTGTGGGGGGTTTTGGTTTTTTTTTTTTTGTTTTCTTTGCGATACCCAGGCCTCTCACTGTTGTGGCCTCTCCCGTTGCGGAGCACAGGCTCCGGACGCGCAGGCTCAGCGGCCATGGCTCACGGGCCCAGCCGCTCGGCGGCATGTGGGATCTTCCCAGACCGGGGCACGAACCCGTGTCCCTTGCATCGGCAAGCAGACTCTCAACCACTGCGCCACCAGGGAAGCCCCCATTGTTGAGTTTTTATGCTAGAAATCTGCAGAAGAACATTTCTGTGAGTGTGTGATGTTTAGGATATGGGGATTTGTTGAGACATCGGGAGTTGAAACTGGATGGAATATTCTCATCGCACAAGGCAGAGGGATGACACACAGGGGAATGTTAAATTCAAGTTATGAATATTTATGAACAGCAACTCAGTGTCCCACACTGTCCTACTGCCTGGAGATGCAAGGTGTGCTGGGGCGGGGAGGGTCTCAGGTTCAGTGATTCACGAGGAAGACCTACAGGACACAGCGGAGAGTTGAGACTGTGATTTATTACAGTGAAAGAACGCAAAGCAAAACCAGCAAAGGGAAAATGCTCATGGGGCAAAATCTAGAGGAAACCAAGTATAAGCTCCCAAGAGTCCTCTCCCAGTAGAACTACACAGGATGCACTTAATTCCTCCAGCAATGAGTTGTGACAACACGTGTGAAATGTTGTCTACCAGGGAAGCTCATTTCAGAGCCTTGGTGCCCAAGGTTTTTTGCTGGGGGTTGGTCATATGGACATGCTCTGCCAAACCCATACCAAAATTCTAGACTCTCAGAGGGAAAGCAGATGTTCAGCATAGAGCACATTGTTTGTACAAATAGTTTAGACACAGAGAGACATTCTTATCAGAACATGGTGGGAACTCTCCTGAAATCCAAGGTCCCAGACTCCAGCCAAGGGCCAACCTTGTATGCAGGCCTTTTGAAGACTAGCATTCTCAGGCCTGCTATATTAACTCTTTTATGCACACAGAGGTTTAAATAACTGATTGCAATACAGTTGGATAATTACAATGATTAATTCGTTCGATTAAAGTTACTGAGCCTTTGAAGGGTCAGATAGGAATGAGATAAGTTAGACATTGTTGCTGTATTTTGTCAAACTCAACTCAGCACCTCAACTGCTCCCTGCCCACCCACTGACAAGGTGTGCTGCTATAAAAAGCTCTGTGGCTGTGCTCCAAAGTCCACCTCCCGGCCTCCTCTCAGAATCCATGGCGCATCCTGGGGGCTGTTTCTCGTCTGTCATATAACTTCTTTCTGCTTAGCCCTTTAGGTGGGTATTTGGGACTACTTTCCTGTATGACTTTACTAGATTCTGGCACAGCCATACCCCTACCAAGATTCCCAGCACCCCACATTTCATCTGGCCTCCTTGGCCCCCTCGTTCATTAGAGGAGCTGCCCCATTCGTATTTGAAGCCCTAGTCTAGTCCCTGGGGCTTATCCCTATTCCTCAGACAATAACCTGGAAATCACTCAGTTTCTACTCAGAGCCTTTGGCTAATTCTTACCCCATTGCCAACTGCTGGGAAGACACGCAGCACTGTGAACTACAGATTTCCTCACCCTTCCTAGAGGAATCCTCTTACACAGAAGCTCTACAAGCTGAGACTGACTGTTACCAGTGCCTTCAGCATCTCTGTAGCTACTGTGTTCCCTCTGCCCTTGTCCCTACTGGAAGGATGTACCCCACAACACTGCCCTCTTCCCTCTCTCAGGGGCAGTGGTAGCAGAAGCTCCAGGTTTACGGGATTCAGACTGGGATGGCAATGAATGGAGGGAGCATATGTTGTTTTCTTGGTCTCAAAATTAGCCATGTTGAATGACCCAACCAGGGAGTTGCAAAAGTCAGCCTCATCCCTGATACTCAGCTACAGCCCTGTATTCACACATCCGGAGATTCCTGAGAACTTCCAGGCATTAGTATCTGTTCAGACCCAGTTTTCTCACCCTGATGGATATCCTTCCAAAAGAGCACAAAAATATGAAATAAATCTCCGGTATGCTCAGGAAATGCTCATAGTGACCCAAAAGACAAGGAAAAGCCACAAAGAAATGAAGATGGTGAGCAGAAACCAGGTCCTGGAAGGCTGTGAATGCCATGCCATGGGCACTTGAAAGACATGAGCCATGATCAGACTTGCATTTTTAGAAAGATCCCGGGCAGCTGGAGGGAAACAAGATGGAGAGTGAATCTGAAGGCTAAGAGACAAAGATAAGAAATTTTTGTAATAATCTTATACGAGGTGGCAGGGCCTCACCTAGATCTGAGGCAGTGGGCCTAGAGATGAGGGGACAGACCTGAGGGATATTTAAAAGACCCAATAACCAGGATTGGGAGAGGGGCTTGGGACAGTGGAGGGGTGCAGCATGACTACCTGCTTTGGGGCTTGGAATCAGCATCTTTGGCAGCACCTCCTTTGAGATAAAGGTTACAGGGGGTTCATGTGGAATCCAAACAGCTTCATGCTGTAGTCCACCCTGCCGCCACCCTCTCCTCTATATCAGAAGTATTCTTATTGGGTTTTGTTTGGTCAGTTTTGGCTTTTCCTTTAAAGGTCCAGAAATGCCCTTGGTGTGTTTGACAGACTTTGAGGCCCATGCACGGGAGCAGCTGTCTAAGTCAACTTGGGATTTTATTGAAGGAGGAGCTGATGACTGCCTCACGCGGGATGACAACATCGCAGCATTTAAAAAGTCTGGTCTTCTGTATCCTTTCTATTGCTAAGCTAAGGTGTACTGGTTGAGAGCTCTTTGGAAGGTAGCAGTTCTGGTTTCTGTCTCCAAAGAAGATAGAGTACTCAAGACATAATAATGGGTTTCTGTTGTTGTTTGGGATTTGGGGGGATTTTCTTGGTGGGAGACAGGTGACTGAGGAGAGCATGGATGGAGAGACAATCTATCTCAGTGCCTCTGCAGAACTACCATAAGTGAGTCGCCTGAGTGCTGATCACGGCGGCTTTGCCCCTGACAAGATAGGACAAGAGTCCCAAGGTCTCCAGCCACCTGGGCAGGGAGGAGAAGCTGGCTGGGTAAACCTAAATCTCCTGAGCTCCTGAACTTCTGGCTTGGAGGCAGAACAGGAGAGAGGGCTCAAGGCTGGAGGAAATATGGAGACCCAAGGAGTCTTGGGGATGAAAGAAGATTGATTCAAGGGAGGAGAGTTGGGCGGCACAGCAGCGGGTAGAGCAGGGGTCAGTAAAGAGCAGCCTACAGGCCAGGTCGGGCCCATTGCCTGTTTTTGGATGGTGCACAAACTAAGGATGGGCTTTTTTTTTTTATTTTTAACTGCTTGAAAAAAATCAAAAGAAGAAGAATTGCAATATGTCGAATTATATGAAATCAGAATTTCAGTGTCCACAAGTAAGTTATTTTAGAACACAGCCATGCTCAGTCATCTACATATTGTCCATGGCTGCTTTGGCATTACGACAGCAGAGCTGAGTAATTGTGACAAAGACCGCATGGCACAAAGCTTAAAATATTTACCATCTGGCCCTTTACAGAAAATGTTTGCTGACCTCTGTGATACAGAGGTCAGGAGAAAACTGGAAAATGGGATACATGGTGAACACTATCTGTATTTTCATACTTGTTTAACACTATACTAGGCACTTCAATTGCTTTATCTCACTGTGTCTTCACAAGACTATTAGGAAAGTTGGATTATTATTCCCATTTCACAGATGAAGTAACTGAGGCTCCTACCCAAATTTGCAAAATTAGCATTTCCAGAAAAATCTTCCTCAGTTTACGTATAGAAATAATAATATGTTGTGGAAAATAAGCACTTTTGGACCCTGAAGCTAAGTATCTGTTCGACTTAAAAGTTCGTTTCATATAATTATTATTTGTTAATTTCCCTACCTTCTAAAGTAGTGTTTAAGTCAAATCTTCAAATGAATTAGCCTCTAGCAAAAAAAAAAAAAAAAAAAGTCGTGGTCATTCTCTGGGATTCTCTTTCTATGACCTTTTCTTGCTTTATAGAGATTTGTTTCCAACCTAAGAGGGAAGAGACTGGAACTCCGTCCTGCTTATTCCTTCCCTTTCTAGTCCTTGTTAAGATGGATCAATCAAAGCATCCAAGTGCCGACAGTCTGGTCAGGGAGGCACAGCTCCAAGACACAGTCCTCTGACGGAGAAAGGCAGGGAACAGCGTGGACCATATGTGTACCGGGAGTTCAGAGAAGGCGGGGTTAATGTGGAATAGGGGGTTGGGAGAGGCTTCCGGAGGAGCAGAGCCTCTAGCTTGTCTATGCTGCCTACTCAGCTACCAGCCAACTGACTCCGCCAGTGGTTTCTCGGGACCCAGTGTGGTCTAGATCTGTGTCAGGAATCCGGACACAGCGCTAAGCTGTGCCTCCGTGCTGGTGAGTCATCCCACCGATAGAAAATCTCTTTGTTGTCCAGCACAGAATCCGCCTCCGTCCCCGGTACCTGAAAGATGTGTCAAAGGTGGACACGCGGACCACAATCCAAGGGGAGGAGATCAGCACCCCCATTTGCATCGCACCCACGGGTTTCCACTGCCTTGCCTGGCCTGATGGAGAAATGAGCACAGCCAGAGGTGTGAACCCAGCCCACCTTGAGGCTCCCTTCCCAAGGGCCTTAAAGTGTGCAGAGGTGTCCTTCAGAGCAGGGGCAAACAGCTCCAGAATTTCTCTAGAGAAGGGGCTTAGGGACAGCAATCTGGTTGGAATTAAGGGTAGGAAAATGAATGCTTAAAGCTACATTTGCATAACATTTCACCTAAGATTGAGAAAATACCAATTTTCCATTATAAAGAATGGTTGGGGGGGAGGGAGCTACAGGTGAATAGGAGGTGAAAATCCCACCAAGCCATCCCAAGGAAGAGGGGCACTGACTGGCCCCTCTGACACAGCATCTGGGGGGAAAGGGCTGCTCAGTGTGGCCCCAAGGGTAGGGCTCTCTTTGAACCCTCATGGGCCAGGGCTGGGACTGAACGGTGTGCCTCTGAATTTAAGATGAGGAGAAAGTCATGACGTTAAGCCCTAACACAAGGCCCTGGCAGGTGCTCTTGTCCAAATGTTCCATTTCCCTTCTCCTCCGTTGACTTGATCATCTTATTTGACAAAAAGTTTTTCACTGGGTTTTGTTTCCTTCCTAGTACCCCTGAGTTCTCTTCCCTCATCTGCCACCACTAAAAAATAAGAAGAGAAGAGAAGGAAAGGAGAGGAGAGGAGAAAGGAAGGGCAGGGGGTAAAAATATTCCTGTGACTCATTTGTAATCTTCACCCGAAGCCAAATCTGTTTTTGCTCAACTTGCCCATGGCTTCCCTGGGGTCTTTTCCTTTGACTCATGGAAGCAATGAATCCATGGATTCTAGAGCTGAAAGTGACATCCATCAGGTTAGGAACCAAATTTGGCTAAGTTGAAATATGAATACCCTGTATGAATATGACTGCTTTACAAAATCTTCATGGTTGAGTGTGCTGTGTTGTTTTGGGGGTGGAGCAGGAGAATGGGGTACCTCCTGTTGACAAGAGGAATTGAAAATATTCATTGTGATTAGGTCAAATTCTCTGCTCATGGGTTGTAGGATGGTAGTGACATTAACCTGTTGGGGAATCCCCTGAAAATGATTAAAGTGAGAAATGAGAAAGATGCGATCAGCACATCATTGTCACCGTCGTCATCATCCTCATTATCCCTAGTATTTGTATAGTACCTCACTTCATAATTTAAAAAAATGCTTCCATAGCTAGTATCTTATTTAATCTTGCAACAACCCTATAAGAGAGGTATTATTATCCCCCACCCCGCCCTTTTACAGATAAAGAAAATGAGACTCAAGGCCACACAGCTAAGAAGTGGTAGAACTCACATTCTTCTAACTCCAGATAGCATGTTTTTTCTGCTGCAAAGCTCATCCCTCTCCATTGGAATTACGTTTTCTCATCCTTTGCCTTCTTTAATTCCCTTCTGCTTCATTGATGAGTTCACAAGAAGCCCATTTCCTATCTGAAAGCCGCAACATCTTCAAATCGTTCTGGGGACTCAACGTCATCTCTAGCCTGAAATATTTTAATATGCAACACAGAGTTTGTTAGACAGGTTATACAGAGGAGGACCCAGACAATCTGATCAAACACGTGCAATGCCTGCCTGCCTGACAGGGAAGCAGAATGAAGTCAAGCTTTATCTTCACTCACAGGGCAAGCTGGCCAGAGGCAACACAGACTCCTAGGGCATCTCACCCCAGTTCAGAATGCCTCTGCCCTCCAACCTGAGTTGTGTCCTTTGCTTTGCAGCTGCGCAAGCAGCCGGTATCTGCTACATCACCAGCACGTATGCCAGCTGTAGCCTTGAAGACATTGTTGCCACTGCCCCCGGGGGCCTGCGATGGTTCCAACTGTACGTGCACCCAAACAGGCAGCTAAACAAACAGCTGATCCAAAAGGTAGAATCCCTGGGTTTCAAAGCTCTGGTAATCACTGTGGATGTACCCAAAATTGGCAACAGACGACACAACATTACAAACCAAGTGAACTTGACGAAGAACTTACTGCTAAAAGATCTCGGATCACCTGAGAAGGTAGGAAAGATACCAGAGCCAAGCGGGCAGGTGTTACAGGAGGTAGATTTCCATCCCTCTTTCCTCTTTTCTTTCTTTCCTCAAGAAGTCATTGGGTACCTGTTCTGTGCCAGGCACTAGGGATGCAGCAGTTCAAGAAGCAGATGTGGTTCCTGCTGCCCGGAACTTCCAGACAAGCAGAATATAAGACAAAATGTTCTTTCCCATCCCTGGCAGCCCAGAAATGTTCTGGGCAGGGCTGGGTTCTGGGAAGTAGGAGAGCTAGGGAGAGGATTTTTTCATGAAATAGGAGAGCAAACTACAAAGTTCTTCCAACATTTTCTACTTTATGCCACATTTAGAAAATGCTCAGTCTGGATGGCATACTTAGATAAATTGACTATCTGAAGAGGATGCTCATACCCAAGGTGAATGGCCCATGGTGTGTAGTCAGCCCGAGCCCCACCCTCCTCCCTTGAAAACTGGGGAGGAAATATCTCTGCACACCTAGAACTCATCCACGGGGCACCAGAGTGCTACAGCACACTTGTTTAGACAAGGTGACTACAAAGGGCACTTCTCCCATTAAAATCCTGTAGTCCAATGGGATGGAGTGCCCCAGAGAGAGAAAGCCATGGTAAAGTTGGAATCCCTTGGCTACATTAGAGGTAGTGATATCAGCCTTTTCAGCCAACGGGCAGCTCTGATACCCAGCCAAGTGACTCAACAGTTCTACTCATTAACCACAAATTGGCCTTGAGGTTTTCTGGAATCTTAGATTCCAGGGACACATTGGGATCTATAGATATTTGACTCACATGGTGAGCCAAGATAAATATTGGATAATATCTGACTTAAGATTGTTGAAGTATTGCTTAGTTCTTGTTACCCTGTGCATATCTCAATCATAACACATCGCAATGGCCTATAAATGTTTTTGCTTATCTATCTCACTTACTAAACTCTGAGGTGTTTGTTGTTTTTTTTTTTAAGTGAGGACTGTGTCTTATTTGTCTTTATGTGCCCAGATCTTGGCATACTTATTGAGCAGGGACACAAGTAATGGTTAATGAATAAGCAATGGAAGTAAAAGTCTTTTACACAAATTTTGTTAGGAAAAGGAGCTAGAAGAAGTGTTGGGTTTTGTGGGCCCTCTTTTCAAGCTTTTGGTGGCTCTCCAAATGTGTCCCATCTTTGGAATGGGAGTCTTGAAGGAGTTCAGGACTAAAGTTCTCTTTTATTCCCCCACAGGGAAATTTAATGCCTTATCTCCAGATGTCCCCCATTGACTCATCCATCTGCTGGGATGATCTCTCCTGGTTTCAGAGCATGACTCGATTGCCCATCATCCTTAAGGGGATCTTGACAAAAGAGGATGCAGAGTTAGCTGTGAAGCACAATGTCCATGGCATCATTGTTTCCAACCATGGTGGGAGGCAGCTTGATGAGGTTCCTGCTTCTGTAAGTAGGATGACTTCAGCCTGGGTGTGTTTGTGAGTGCTCTGTTGTGTGTGTGTATATGTGTGTCCACAGCAAGGTACTCTGTGCAATTTGGTGCACATTCCCCTCCCCCTAACCACCTGTGCTCATATCTACCTGCGAATTGTTAAGGACTTCGAATCATTAATAATAGCCTAGTGTGTGCCAGGCTATTTTTACAAACTCAACGTATGTCATCTCTAAATCTCAAAACAGTCCTGCAAGATGGGCATTAGTATCCATATTTTACAGATGAGGATACTAGAGTTTAGAGATGTTAAGTAACTTGTCTGAATTCACACAGTAAGTGTTTAAGGTGAAATCTGATAGAAGAGTTGTTCCCAAGGCATGGAGGTCTCCTGCCTTCTGGAAGAAGCATTCAGCTGGAAGCTTGCCTGTCTGCATGGATTGGAACCTCATCTTTTCTCATATGACACATCCCAGGAAGAAACAGTGCCTAACTGAAGCTAATAAATAACTGTCTTTCACAGTGAAACTTAAAAATGCCCTATGAATCCTTTGCTAAAAATCTGGGACAGTCTAATTTTTCCCCTAACTTATGAATTTGTCCCTTATAGATGGAGTTTGGGGAAAGAAAAAGAAAAGGAGGGAGGAAGGGGAAGAACTTTTTAAGGGAGTTAATTGTTAATTTATTTTCTTTTTTTAAAAATTATTAAAAAAATTTTTTTAATTCTTTTTTTTTGGCTGTTTTGGGTCTTTGTTGCTGCATGCAGGCTTTCTCTAGTTGTAGCAAGGGGGGCTACTCTTCATTGCGGTGCACGGGCTTCTCACTGCTGTGACTTCTCTTGTTGCAGAGCACAGGCACTAGGTACACAGGCTCAGTAGTCGTGGCTTGCAGGCTATAGAGCACAGGCTCAGTAGTTGTGGCACACAGGCTTAGTTGCTTCTCAGCATGTGGGATCTTCCCGGACCAGGGATTGAACCTGTGTTCCTTGCATGGGCAGGCAAGTTCTTAACCACTGTGCCACCGGGGAAGTCCAATTGTTAATTTATTTTCATGGAGATTTATAGCTTATATTTTTCAAGAGATTCTTCTATTGCCACTTGACCCATTTTGAGAAAGGGAAGTGGGTTTTTTTCCTCTAAAGTCTTTTTTGGCCTTGTTATTATATAAGTAAGACATGTTCACCACAAGTAAACTATAAAATATACATAAGCAAAAAGAATAAGATAAAAAGCACTATCATACTGACAACAGTTTGGTAATCAACTTAATGTGGCCATAACATTTTAGGTTTGAAAACTATACATGATATTATGCAATTTTCTTCTTTCCATGTATTAATATATCGAACTCATTTTATTTCAGTAGATATGCTTTCTTGGTTTTTTTTGTTTTTGTTTTTGTTTTTTTGTGGTACACGGGCCTCTCACTGTTGTGGCCCTTCCCGTTGCGGAGCACAGGCTCTGGACGCGCAGGCTCAGCGGCCATGGCTCACGGGCCCAGCCACTCCGCGGCATGTGGGATCCTCTGGGACCGGGGCATGAACGCGTGTCCCCTGCATCGGCAGGCGGACCCTCAACCACTGCGCCACCAGGGAAGCCCGCTTTCTTGTTTTTAATGTTGTGTAATATGAATAGACAATTTATATGACCAGCTTCCTATGGTTGAACATCTGGATTGCTTCCAAGCATTCACTATTTTAAACAACACATCAGTGACCATCCTTAAATCTTTAGCACATATTCAATTACTTCTTTAAAAAAAATTCCAGGAAATAGAAAAGCTACATCAGCCAGTTTGTACATTTCAAGGCTTGTGAAGCTTGGGGGTTTCAAGTACCAATCACTGGTCTTCTCCTCTCCACCGGGCTCTACCTGATAGCAAACAGGCATACGGAATGATGGAGAGCAAGGGGCACACTTTACCATGACTCTCCGTAAGAGCTGAACTGCAGGGAACGGTCAGGCCTCCTACTTTCCATCCCAACTCTTGACCTAAGACCTTAGAAGAACACAGGTCTTCAGAACACACGCTGAGCTCTCTCACCCAACTCCTGCAAGGATGCCCACAAAGCTATCTCTCACACACCTCGTAACTGACAGAATAGAGGATGCAAAAGAGCTTAGCAGGTCCTGAGCTGTCCCAACTGTGCTGACAATAGGAGGAGAAAGCAAAGAGGCCCTCACCAACTAGCAGCAAACAGGGTAGAGTATTGACTTTTGAGAAAATGCTAATAAAATATAATACAATCGGCTTTCCCTCACTAATCAGTTTAGCTAGTCTTGCCCCCTTGGGGAGGACTGAGTAAGGAGTGGGAAAAAGTGGCCGACTAATTTTCCCACTGCACTTCCTCAATAGAGAATGAGTGTTGGCAAAGGCAGGCGCCAGAACAAGAAGAATTTCTCCTGCCCCATTACGTTGATCAGCATGTTGTTCTCCCAAGCCATCTGACCTAACAACCAAACCCAAGGTCAACCAGGGACAGCACCAAGATTAGTGTGAGGCTAGTGGGAAACCCACCCTTGGCTCAAAATTTTAGAAGGTGCCAGAAAAACTGAGTAAGGTATATAATAGTTTCATACACTCTTTGAAAAACTGAAATTTAATGCAAAAAATCTGTGGTGAACAAAATATCAACATTTTTAATAAAGACATGATCCGTCCCTGCACTTGCATAACACTGCCTCACTCATCTCACTGTAATCCTGGCCCTGGTTCCAATAAAACTTTATTTATCAAAACAAGCCCCCAGCTCACAGGTCAAAGTTTGCCCTTTGATTTTTTAAAATTTTGTCTTCAAATATTATTTATATTTTTGGCACCCCTCAAATTTTGTGCTGGGGTTAATTTCCTCAGTCTTCTCAACCCAGTCCCCTCCTTGTGAGGGATGTGACTCTCTGAGCGAAGTTCCATCTCTATAAGATTCCATATCTAACAGCCCTGTACGTCCTCCTGGAACCAGGGAAAAGGATCAGCCAGGTTTTATCACCAGAAGGCTCCAATGAATGCCCTGTTGTGGATTATCAAAAATTAACTCTCAAACCACACTGAACCCTAGGCTGAAATTCACTCCCTATTCTGTTTCTCAAATTACTGTCAGCTCCGTTGTGCACTATGGCTCACTAGAAGAGTCCTTGCACAAGTATATTTATTCATTTCTCGCAATATTTGTAGAAATAGTTTGTAGAAATATTCCAAATAATACCATGGCGGGACTGTAAAAATACCCCTTATTTGGATATGAATTCCCTCCAGTCTTTACATGTAAGTCACGACGTATTCAATTCTCCTCCACTTGTAACTTAAAGTACAAAGTTCTTTCCTCCCTGATTTCATACTCTGCTCAGTCTCAGCGAAGGATCTTGTTCAGGTAGAATTCCAATTGATGCCTTTGGCAGCACAAGTCCTCTTAGGGGCCCAGTTTCTACTTCTCCTCTCTGGTCATTCCTCAGTGAGGCACAGAACAGGAGCCCCCGAGGCAGTTCCAGAACCTTTTCCTCCAGGACCCTCCTCCTAGACTCTGCAGCCACTCTTCCTTATAGACTTGGAGGAACACAGCTTGGTCTGCGGCACCTTAGGTGCACAAGGCCTGTTGACCAAAGATCATGGAATGAAAGAGATAAGGTGAGAGAAAAGGTCCAGCGGAGCAACCAGGCCAGAGTGATCAGCTGTTTCTATTTTGTCTTTCGAAGTCTTCAACCCTAGTTTTACAATGTTCCTGCTGCATACCTATCCCATGTCTCAGGTAACCCCCAAAGGAGTCAGGAACAAGTTGCTCAAATGTGGTGTATTAGGAATGATGTACAGCGCAGTTACACTGAACAGGCTGTGGTCCAGACGCTAGGGTCATGGCCGATCACACTTGTTTCGCCAAAAAGACTTAGGGCCTTAGCAATGGAAAGCATTTCTAGCTGTGCCGCCTTAGAAACAGAAAAAGTGGAAGAAAATCAAAAGTCAAAATGTTATTTAAAAAGAAGAGCATTAAAGTGAACACCACAAATGGAAAATGTCCCCTAGGGGATGTGAAGAGGAACAAAAATGTTTCTGCTCTGTCTCTGTTGGAGCAGAAAATGGCAGAACGGGGAGCCTGCAGAAAGTCCCTGGACCTTGGGAATGTGGCTGCACTGCTTTGATAGGCACCTGCAGCCTCAAGCACGGGAGGGGAGGAAAAGTTAGGCATCGCCCCCGCTTGGACCTCCTGGTACCAGCCCATGCTGAGGGGGCACTGCTGTCCCCTGACACCCTGAGAGTCAAAAGGGAAATCCCTTGACCCACACTTGTCTGTCCTTTTCAGATCGATGCCTTGACAGAAGTGGTGGCTGCTGTGAAAGGGAAAATTGAAGTGTACCTGGATGGTGGCATCCGAACCGGCAATGATGTGCTGAAAGCTCTGGCCCTCGGGGCTAAATGCGTTTTTCTGGGGAGACCCATCCTATGGGGTCTTGCCTACAAGGTGAGAGTGGCAAAGTGAAAACCATCCGGAAGGTACCACGCTTCTCATTCGTTTCCATGCATTTCTGTTGTTTAACCCCCAAGTTTGGCCGTTTGTTGGAAGGTGCCACAGATCCTAAAGGACAGTGACTCCTCTCCAGCTCCACCATGCTTCCTCGGCAGCATGTTGCCCATTTTCAAGAGCTGTCACCCTACATTTTCCTCTTTGCTTTCCATTATTCCCAACATAGTTCTAATTTCACAGGTAGCCCCATCCTCCCCAGCACAGCTCTGAGCTCACCTAGAATTTATACTCAGCACATAGTCAGAATGTTCCTTCATGCCTCTTTTTGTCTCTCCTTTTCTCTCTCTCTCTCTCTCTGTCTTGGGAGCAGGGTGAACATGGTGTTGAGGAAGTTTTGAACATTTTAAAAAATGAATTCCACACTTCCATGACCCTGACAGGTAAGTTTTTACAATTCTTTTCCTGATTCAGAACTGAAAACAGGCCGTCTAAAGAACAGGAGCAGTGGCCCTTCTAGCTCGCCTTTCCCAGACCGAGTGACTGCCCAAAGGAAAGAACAGGGAGGAAATGTGCCAGACAAAGATTAAGCACGAACTCAAAATGTGATACATCTACTACAAAATCAAATGCAATTTCAGATTTGGGGAAAAAGGGTCCCGTTTTACTCTAGCCTGCTCAGATCCTATCAGGCTTGTCAGATGTGGTTCTGTGTGTCATCTTTTAAGTAATATTCATGGGCTGTGAAGAGTAGAGAAATTATGTCATAGGGGAAGCATGGAGGAGCTGGGGAGATAGAAACAAACAGGAGGACAGAATGGGGAGAAGGAGACGCATCATCCTGCATAACCACAGACAGCAAGACAAGCATGAATGTCTCGAAGTTACAGGTAGGCTATTTCAGTCAAAAATTAGATGACTGTAAAGCAGTGCTCATAAAAACATATGTGCTGGGCTTCCCTGGTGGTGCAGTGATTGAGAGTCCGCCTGCCAATGCAGGGGACGCAGGTTCGTGCCCCGGTCCGGGAAGATCCCACATGCCGCGGAGCGGCTGGGCCCGTGAGCCATGGCCGCTGAGCCTGCGCGTCCGGCGCCTGTGCTCCGCAACGGGAGAGGCCACAACAGTGAGAGGCCCGTGTACCGCAAAAACAAAACAAAACAAAACAAAATAACATACGTGTTTAGCAAAGCCTGGAATCCCAGAGAGTAAAATAGTGGCTCTCAACTAATGATGGTAACTTCTCTCTTCAGGGGCGTTTTGTTCGGGGGGTCAGTTTATTTTTTTCTCATCGGCACAATGATACAGGGTGGGTACTGGAGGTATTTAGTGCTCAAAGACCAGAAATGCTAAGTATCCTAAAATGCTTGGAGCTGTCTCACAGAAAAGAATTGTCCCGCCCAAACGCCAATGGCCAATAGCTCTGTCTTCGACAGTCTGCTATAGATGGTAATCAATTGCAATGTGAGAGACAGACAAGACGACCCCCAATAAGACCTCCACCCATGCCTCAATTCTAAAATATGGTGATAACAGAAACCTCCTCCAGAAGTAAGGAAATAATGAATCGAGAGCTCTGAAGTGGAGTCAAGACTGCTTCCACACCATTAACTTATTTCTGTAGATGATGTGACTGAGCACCTGACATGTGCTAGGCACAAGGCAAGACGTCCAGGTCTTTTCAAGTCTGGTTTTGATCTGATATTTAGACAAGTATCTTGTACTCAGCGTCCAAGTTGCATGGTGTCCACTGGGGCTGCAGACTCACCCTTTTGGGCTTGAGTAGTACAAGCTAGAAAACTTAGATCGGCATTAATGCCAGCACCAGCCCCTTTCCACTTAGCAGTTTAAAAGAAAAAAAGGGAACTGGATTAAGGCGTCAAGGACCGGGACTGTCCATTTTGGGCCAAAGCCTATGAAGATAAGGCAATAAATGACCCAAGTCGCTCCCATGAGGGAGGGGAGAACACAAGTGTGAACAAATATCGTATTGGTGTGTTTTGCCCCTCGGGGGTGGGGGGGTTTGTGGGGAGAGGGATGGGAAGACCTATGGTTTCTGCAGATTCCAGGAGATTGAGGTGACTTCTCCTGCTCCCCCAAATATTTTCTCCTGTCCTTGTGAAATGATATCTGAACTTCTTTAACAGAAGCCTATTGGGGGAATTCACAATAACAAAGCTTTTTTATTCCACCAAAAGTTTATACTTAACAACCATTGGGGGTGGAAATGGTGGCTGGAAAATCTTTTTCTGAAATAGAGCATGGAGAGCACCCTTTTTTAAAGGGGGCAGGAAAAAAAGAAGGAAAAACCAGGATTATGAACACTTTTATGCCTGACTTTTTATATTTCTTTCCTTCTAATTGTTCTACAGTGAGAATGTATTGTTTTAAATGTATAGAAAAATTACTAATCAACAACCAAATGTGGGGCGGAGAGGAGAGTTTGGGGAGGAAGAGGAAGAATAGAAAACCTAGGCCGACGGCCATCCCTCGGCATCCTCTGTGTGTGTCGCTCCCCCAGGAAAGACACCCCACAGTCTAGTCCCCGGGGAGAGGGGGTCTCAGCTGAAGGGGGCGCTGTGTTTTTGGTGGAACTCACTAAAGTGCGAAATCATGATGTGAAACCCCAGAGATTCTGTCACCCCTTAGCTTTTCCCTGCACATTGCATCTCAGATGCCTTAACACAAACCTGGCACCCAGGAGGTGATCAGTCAATATGACTACTCTTCCCTAATTCCCCTAGAAATGTGTGATATTCTCCCCTTATAACCCTGAGACATCACAGACCTGGGAGGAGAACACTATTTGCACTACGGTTGAAAGCAAAAGAAGTTTAAAATTAACGTTTTTCTAACTGTGAGACCAGTTGCTGAAATTATATTTATAGAAAGGGTAAAACTGTGATTTGTCTTAAAAAACAAAAATGTGCACATATAAATCATATCAGCACAAGCCTGCACACACCTTACTCAGTTCTCATCCCTTGTAAGGCGAGGGGGCTAAATCAGAAGAGTATATGAATCTTCTTCAGATTTATTGCTGGGAATTAACCACTTTGCTTTAATTTAGCCAAAGCTTTTTAGTGTGAATATCCACATAATTTACAGTAATGAAAAAGCAGGAATACATTGTAATTATGCATTCACTCTTAAACTTTTACTGAACCTCTACCAAGAGTAAGGCAATGTCCCTGGTACCTTGTGGGACCCTGACCCATTCTGATGAGTTTACACTGATAAGTATAACAAGTACACAGATATCACCAGGGCTTAGATGTGAACAGATACTTCACATCTCAAAATGGAATCGCAACACTTTGATGCAACTACTGAGACATTTTCCCATAATTTAAATATTTATTTCTACTACAATATATAAGCAGAGATTATATATTGGCATCTCTGTGCTCCTTGAGGAGGTCTGCCTGCTCTGACGCTGCACTATTCTGTCTGCCCTGTGGAAACCCAGAGCTCTCAAACTCATTGTCAGTTCTGACGAGAGCACCTCTGGCTCTGAATTCCTGCTTCTGCTGACTTAATTCATTTTACGGGTTATTTATGTATTGCACACCTGCTGTTTCTGTCCCTTATAATCCACGCGGGCATGAAGCTCAACCATTTCCTCCGCTTCCATTTTTGGGAAAAGACCCTCTCATTAGTTATACTTTTGTGAGTAATACAATTTGCTAGTTAGGTTTTGGGAGGTGACGGTACATACACCACAGATGGGGAAAGAACTTCAAGTGAGACGTTATACATCCTCTTATCACCAGTGATGTCTCACTGTCTTCTGCGCCTACAGTTCTCCAGCTCGTGTTCTCACTTTCTCCCTTCTCTCTTGACATTTGTCTGGAGTCACTGTCTCCAGTCCCTGTGTCTCATCTCAGCGACAGTCCCAGTTTTGCATTTTAATGAAGCTCCTCCACCGAAGACGGGTGTTGCGTTTTACAAAACTTTTTCTTAGAAGGCAGTTGTATGAAACACTCGCCCTATCTTGTCTGCTTTCCCTGAGTCATATGCCTCCCTGACAGATACTTCCTGTGTCCTGAAGCCTTATCACGATGGAGATAAAGGTCAAGTGTATCCACTGCACAAAAAGTGATTTTTCAAAAGGCCGAAATATGGTTTTTACGTTTTTGCCATGCCGTTTGGACATGGCTGTTTTAAAAGAAGACACAGGCACAGGCTCACGAAATAATTCCCAGTGCAATCAGAATTAGATGATTACATAACATTTAATCAGGGTGAGCACAAGGGTCAAGTCAAGCTTGTTCCCACTAGACCATCTCTTCCCCACAGTGGGGTAGGTGACTGGGGTTTTAGAGAAATGAGCTTTTTAACTACATGGTTCTTTTAGGCTGCCGGTCGGTTGCCGAGATCAGTCGGGACCTGATCCAGTTCTCCAGGATGTAGAGAAAGAGAGTGAAGGGACTGACTGCTGAGTTCGCCCACAGGAAGGAGACAAAATCTTAATAGGGTGTGTGATGCCATCCTGCCTCAGTCCCATCCTGTCCACAGGCTCATCCCCTGCACCCTCAACCACTCCACCCCCAATCCCTCATATTCCTCAAATGTGCCGATGCTCTTCTTTGCCTCACTGCCTTGTATATGCTGTTCTCTTGCCTAAAATCCTCCTCTGAAAGAAGACTTCTTAAAAGGGCAGTTCAATAATGACTGAAGTAGCTAGTGGATTAAAATTTTTGAATATACTATGTTTCTATGAAACAGCTATGTAAATATGCACTCTAGACAGAAGAGCTATACATATAAAATATTCCCCAACAAAAATTATACTCCTATCTGTAGATAATAGGGAAATAATATAGTTAAAAGCATAGGCTTTGGAGTCATACAGACATAGGATTGACAGGACTGTGACTTGGGAAAGTTTTCTGATCTCTCTGTTCTTCCATGTCCTTGTCTATAAAATGGGGATTATACTACCTAGCTCGCTAGGACGGGAGAAAGATTGAGATAATGTATGTAAAGTTCAGAGTTCTAGTGTGTTTAAGAAATAGCAGCTTTGGGACTTCCCTGGTGGCACAGTGGTTAAGAATCCACCTGCCAACGCAGGGGACACAGGTTCGATCCCTGGTCCTGAAAGATCCCACATGCTGCAGAGCAACTAAGCCCGTGTGCCACAACTACTGAGCCTGCTCTCTAGAGCCTGTGAGCCACAACTACTGAGCCCGCGTGCCACAACTACTGAGCCCGCGTGCCACAACTACTGAAGCCCGCAAGCCTAGAGCCCATGCTCTGCAGCAAGGGAAGCCACCACAATAAGAAGCCTGCGCATGGCAATGAAGAGTAGCCCCCGCTCGCTGCAATTAGAGAAAGCTTGCGTGAAGCAACGAAGACCCATCACAGCCAATAAATAAATAAATGTTCCTTTAAAAAAAAAAAGTAGCTTTTATTATTATTATTTGGCAAATTCCTATTCATCTTTCAAGACCTTGTTCAAACGTCACCTATTCTTACCTGGCTACTTGTTAAGTGTTTCCTATTGTGTTTTGCACATTATACGATTACAATCCTTATTATAATGTGTTATGTTTATTTATTTGTCTCTCACCACTAATAGACTGGACATGGCTCTGAGCAAGAAACTATATACTTGGTACTGGGCTTGGCATATAGCAGCATCTCAATAAACGTTTGTGGGATGGACAGATGGATGGATGGATAGGTGAATGGATGGATGGATGGATGGATGGGTGGGTGGATGGACTGAAGATACGTGGGTGAAAGGAGAGATGGAAAAATGAATAGATGCCCTACCAGAGTAAAAATTCCCCAGACTAGTAGTCAGCAAAAATAGACTTCTAGAGCAGGGGCATCCAGCTGGATAAGATCTGATGCTTGAAGTCAACAAGAAAGTTAAGGATGAATTTCCAGTGCCCTAAATAAATAACTTCATAACTAGTTTCCCCATGTTCTCTCACTCCTTGTTACATTCTGTTCTCTATACAACAATCTGATAGATTTATTAAGTACAAGCAAATCCTATACCTCACCTGTTTAAGGCCTTTCTGCGGCTTCCCATTCCACTCAGTATCAGTTCTACACTGATCGTCAGCTCTTCGGGGCACTGTAGGATCATGTTCTTGCAAATCCTTTATCACTCTCCCCTTCGTTCACTATGCCCCAGCCATAATGCCTCCTTTCTATTCCTTAAACAAGCCAAACTCTTTTTTGCCTCTAGACTGTCACCTTTACTATCCCCTCTACATAAAATGTCCTTCCCCAATCTCTTTCTATGATTGGCTCTTTCTAGAAACTTAGATCTCAGTTTAAAAGCCACTGCCCCAATCAAGTGAGAGTTCCCTGACTGTCCTATCTAGAATAGGCTCTACTTTACTCATCGCATTACCCTGTTTTTTTTTCCCCTCCCAGCACTTACTACAATTGGCAGTTAACTTATCCTTTGTTTGTTTATTGCTAATCTTCAGCTGCACAGCCACATTTATCAGTTGTGGTCACCTCTTCATTCCCAGCACATGGAACCATGCCCAACACCATGGAAGGCTTTCAGTAAATATTTGTTAAATGAATTAATCCAAAAAGAAAAAGCTGGATCGAACTGCACTGCCACATATGGAGAAGTATAGAAGTCCCAGAGGGAAAACAGTGAGTTAGGACAGAGCCAAGCCGAACTGGTCACTACCTAAGCCAAAAGACGTGAAAAGTCTCCTATCATTCCTGGGTCGACACTTTGCTGCGTGAACTCACGCCATAGTACAGTTCCACTTTTGCCCAGCTTATCCCACATAACCAAGGTCAAGAGAACATTAGATAGCATGGGAAACACAGAGAACACAGTCCTGCAGCAGCCTCTCCGGTCATAACATTTAATGCTATAGCCATCTGCCTAACCCAAATGTATGGACTATATGCCACCTACATATTTATAAAGAGAAAATAAACTATGGTGGTATTAGACAGTCCTGTTTGCCTATACTGGGGTGTATTCAGAACCCAGAATACAGGGGAAGTGAACACCCAGACTTCCAAATAATCAGCTCCTTTGATTCTTCTCTAAATAAATGATCTTTAAAGGGAAGATCAGTAATGACTTAAATAGCTATATTTTTTTACATTCTCTATATCTCTGTGAGATAACTATGGAAATTTGCACTCTGGACAGAAGAGCTATCCATATAAAATATTCCCCAACAAAAATCATATTCCCTATCTATGAGACAGGACAGAACAGACGAACCAGATAAAAGAAGGAAAGTAAAGCTAGTGTAGTTAGAACACTTAAAGAGTAGTAGACTGTTTATAGGATTGTGGTGTTTGAAAAGAGGCCTGGGAGACTAAGTTAGATGTCATTGTTAATGGGTTGATAAAAGGAAAAAGATAATTGACCATGACCCTTGTGTTAGATCCTAACTTTTTACTCAGTTAAAAGTTAAAATTGGCTCCTGCATTGTTGGGCTGATGGTCATTTTGAGGCCAAGAAGGGGTCTTAATTTGGCAGCAAGGATGGGGTGCTTATGCTAAAATTTAGGGACATGCTAAGGAGGTGCCATGTCTAAGGGCAACTGCCTGGCTGACACAGCAGTCACAGTTGCACTGTGGGACAGGAGGCCTAAGTGAGCAGGGGTGTGAAGAAGGCCCTCAACACACTGATTGGAGTAGCAACAATGTGCCCTGGAAAAGATGGCAGCTTCACAGGATCAAAAAGGGTTATGGTGCGGGGGTGGTCCTGGTATAGCCTAACTCATGCACCACTGCAAGGGATCTTGGGAAACTAATGTTAGTTCACAGAGCCAATGCCAGAGACATGAGAGAACAGAAAAACAAATGAAAACCTAAAGTCTGTGACCTAGGATGCCACAGCATCCTGTTAAATAATGTCTATTCTGTGTAGTGTACTGACCTCCAGGAGAGGTAGTGAAAAGAGATAAGAGATTCAGGAACTCTGGAAACAAATTAGACTATACCAGTCTTTGACCAATAAATGAGAAAGGAGACATCTTTATTTCAGTCATATTGGGTAGTTTTACTAGAAAGATGTAGGCTTTCTCAATAAAGTACTAAAGAGCTCATCCAACTGAAGAAATTAAAGTCTGAGAAATATTCTCTTACCCAGGGGTCTCCAAGAACATGGACTCTGACAGTGGGCAGGCTTCGGGCAGACTCCTGAGAGAACTGGACAACCCAGCCACCTCATGTAGCATGTGACGGCACCTAGATAGACTTTGCTCTTCTCTTCCCTGTTCCTCAGCCCTCATACCCCTGTCGCCAGCTAGGACTCAGCATGACATCCACTGGGGCTTGGTGAACTTCCTAGAAATTCACTCTCTGGAATTCCACTTCTAGATCACAGAACTATGCCTCAGATACCACTTGTTGAAGGCTCTTCCAATTTGTGTTAAGTCCATGACTTTGGTCTCGTTATTCTCTTATGTCAGAGATCAGATAAGAATATCTCAGAACCTCATTGTCTTTTGTGGTGCAAAAGAATAAATAAGCAGCCTTGAAAATAAGGTTTGAAACCAGAGGAATCATTGGTAAGATAACATCCACTCTCCTAACCACCCCACCACCATCTCATAAATCAGGTTTTTTTTGCATGCTCAGACTATCTTGCTGGCTGATGAACATGCAGTAAAATTCCCCAAGTTTCTCTGTAATAACTGTACTTATTATAGGGACTTCTAAGTAGGCATGATGGCCAGGAAGTCTCTTCAGCCCTGAAATCACCAGGTGGCAGCCTGACTGAGTCATTCCAGACTGGTTTGGGGTAAGAGAAACAAATCACAACAGCATATGGCAAGAAGGCAATTGGGGATGTAGATAATGGAGTTAGCTTACTTTACAAGAGAATCTAGTATAAGTTCTCCCTGTATACATCTACCTGGGTGATAACTGTACTCTTTTTTTGGTCCTAGACACATTTGTGTCATTTTTTAAGTTGCCTTTTCCTTCTGAACTCAGAGGGCTAGATCCAAGATCCAGGATCCCAAGGGAGATGAGCAGGGATGTTATAAAGATAGTGCCAAAGGCTGTTCTCATTGCATCAGAAGTGTGGACAGTGGAATGTCCACAGTCACATGAAGAGATACATATGAAACCTCAGAAGGGACTTCTCGGCCCCTAAAAATGTCCTCCATTAGAATGCATGGATAAAGAAGGCAGAGAAATCTTCCCCATTGGAAAGTTTCAACAATTGAACAGAACACTGGGTATCTAAAAGATAAGCTTTGTTTTCTGATAAAGAGGATCGGCTTTGGAGTCACCCCAGGGTCAGGTTGTGTTGATTCAGATTCTGACTCCACTGTCCTCAAGATGTTTGGCAAGACTCAAAACATCGTTTGTTTCCTCTACTAAATAATAATACCAATCTCCTTGGATTCTCATCATGAAAATTAAACAATATGGGGGACTTCTGTTTCCCAATCCAGGAGGTAAGGATCTTGGAAGTTGCCGGTCCATTCCAACAACAAGTAAAAAGTTGAACAAGCTGAAAAATCAACAACTTCTCTAGATTCTTCAGAAAAGTGAGGTCACGGGGCACACCACCACCACCACCCCAAACTGGAGAGACTGGCAGATACAGAGAATCACAATTTATCTGAGCAGAAATCTATGAGCAGAAGCCTCAGTGAAAACCAGCCCTGGCATCAGAAAACCTGAACTGTAACTGATGAATTGCTGGAGGCTAGGTGTGGACACGTCTGAGAGTTAAAAAACTCTGGGGGCACCCAGTCAGAGGAGGACCCCCCCCACCCAATACTTTTGTTTTACTTACAGGAACTCTACTAGGTTCTCACAGTGAATATCAGAGAAAAAAATCCCTAGAGCTTCTAGCAGGGGGAGGGGGACAATAACCATGTTGATATACGCCAGTGCATGCTGTTCTTAACAAGGCCTGCCCTCAAAAGAAACCACTTTACCAGACCCTCACCTACTAGGGTTTTATCAGAGCCCAACCAACTTGGGAGACCGGAAATACCCAACTCCTGCCCCCTCTAGCAATCCTGTCCCACTTGAGCGGGGAAGGGGGGATTGAGAAGTAAAGTTCACAGTCCAGGGGCACAGGCTCACCAAAAGACCAAGATTAATCATAGGACTGTAGAACACTTCCCCAACACGAACCCTTCCACCACATCACTACAGGCCTATGGACCAGAGTTCTTCTAACCCAGTACGTCGTGTCTGGCTTTAAACAAAAAATTACAAGGCAAAAAAATACAGTTTGAAAAGACAGAAAAAGCCTCAGAACCAGACTCAGATATGGCAGGGATGTTGGATTTATCAAGCCAGGAATCTAAAACAGCTCTGATTCATACACTAAACGATCGAATGAGCCAAGTAGACAACATGCAAAAGCAGATGGGTTATGTAAACAGAGAGATGGAAATTCTAAGAAAGAATCAAAAAGAAATGCTGGAGATCAAAAACACTGTAATGGAAATAAAGAATGCCTTTAATGGGCTCTTTAGCAGAATGGACATGGCTGAGGAGAGAATCTCTGAGTCTGAAGATATGTCAATAGTAACTTCCAAAACTAAAAAACAAAGAGAAAAAATATTGGAAAAAAACCCAGGACAGAATATCCCTGAATTGTGGTACAACTATAAAAGGTGTATTATATGAGTAATGTGAATATAAGAGAGAGAAGGAAGAGAGAAAGGAAGAGAAGAAATATTTGAAGCAATAATGATGAAGGATTTCCCCCAAATTAATGTCAGACACCAAACCCCAGTTCCAGGAAGGTCAGAGAACACCAAGCAGGCATATTATCTTCAAATTACAGAAAATCAAAGACTAAAAAAAAAGTCTTGACCGAAGCCAGAGAGAAAAAAAAGCACACTACCTATAGAGGAGCAAAGATAAGAATTACATCCTTCTCAGAAACCACGTAAGCAAGAAGAGAGTGGAGTGAAATATTCAAGGTGTTGAGAGAAAAAAAGAACACCAACATAGAATTCTGTATTCTGTGAAATTGCCTTTTTAAACTGAAGAGAAATAAAGACTTTCTTAGACAAACAAAAATTGAGAGCATTTGTTACCAGTAACCCTACGCTGCAAGAAATGTTGAAAAAAGCTCCTCAGAGAAAGAGAAAATTGTATAGGTCAGAAACTTAGATCTACACAAAGAAAGAGCATTAGAGAAGGAATATGTGAAGTTAAAAACTCTTATTTTTCTTATTCTCAGTTGATCTAACAGATAAGAGCCTGTTCAAAATAATAAAGTAACAATTATATATGTATATTTTATGTATATGCCTATGTATAAGTGAAATGAATGACAACAATGATAAAAAAGAGACAGGAGAGAGGAACTAGGGATATTTTGTTATTATGAGATACTCACACTACCCGTGAAGTGGTATAGTGTTATTTGAAAGTGAACCTGGATTCATTGTAAATGTATATTGCAAACTCTAGGGCAACCACTTAAAAGAGAAGGATAATTGACATCCTAAGAAAGGAGAGAGACGTTCACAGAAAGAGAGACAAAATGAAAAGGCAGAGGACTTTGTACCACATGAAGGAACAAGATAAAACCCCAGAAAAACAACTAAATAAAGTGGAGATAGGCAACCTTCCAGAAAAAGAATGCAGAATAATGATAGTTAAGATGATCCAGGACCTCAGAAAAAGAATGGAGGCAAAGATTGAGAAGATGCAAGAAATGTTTAACAAAGACCTAGAAGAATTAAAGCACAAACAAACAGAGATGAACAATACAATAACTGAAATGAAAAATACACTAGAAGGAATCAATAGCAGAATAATTGAGACAGAAGAACAGATAAGTGACCTGGAAGACAGAATGGTGGCATTCACTGTCGTGGATAAAGAATAAAGAAAATAAACAAGAATGAAAATAATAAAGAAAAAAATAATGAATAAAGAAAGGAAGAAAAGAAAGAGAAAAGAAAAAAGAATGAAAAGAAATGAAGACAGCCTAAGAGACCTCTGGGACAACATTATACACAACAACATTCGCATTATAGGAGTCCCAGAAGGAGGAGAGAGAGAGAGAGAGGACCTGAGAAAATATTTGAAGAGATAATAGTCGAAAAGTTCCCTAACATGGGAAAGGAAATAGCCACCCAAGTCCAGGAAGCACAGAGAGTCCAAGGCAGGATAAACCCAAGGAGAAACACGCCGAGACACATAGTAATCAAATTGACAAAAATTAAAGACAAAGAGAAATTATTGAAAGCAATAAGGGAAAAAGGACAAATAACATACAAGGGAACTCCCATAAGGTTAACAGCTGATTTCTCAGCAGAAACTCCACAAGCCAGAAGGGAGTGGCACGATATATTTAAGGTGATGAAAGGGAAGAAACTACAACCAAGATTACTCTACCCAGCAAGGATCTCATTCAGATTCAACGGAGAAATCAAAAGCTTTACAGACAAGCAAAAGCAGAATTCAGCACCACCAAACCAGGTCTACAACAAATGCTAAAGGAACTTCTCTAAGTGGGAAACACAAGAGAAGGAAAGGACCTACAAAAACAAACCCATAACAATTAAGAAAATGGTAATAGGAACATACATATCAATAATTACCTTAAATGTAGAAGGATTAAATGCTCCAACAAAAAGACATAGACTGGCTGAATGGTTACAAAAACAAGAAGCATATCGCTGTCTACAAGAGACTCACTTCAGACCTAGGGACACATACAGATGGAAAGTGGGGGGATGGAAAAAGATATTCCATGCAAATGGAAATCAAAAGAAAGCTGGAGGGCTTCCCTGGTGGCACAGTGGTTGAGAGTCTGCCTGCTGATGCAGGGGATGCGGGTTCGTGCCCCGGCCCGGGAAGATCCCACATGCCACGGAGCGGCTGGGCCCGTGAGCCATGGCCCCTGAGCCTGCGCGTCCGGAGCCTGTGCTCCGCAACGGGAGAGGCCACAACAGTGAGAGGCCCGCGTACCGCAAAAAAAATAAAAAATAAAAATAAATAAAATAAATAAAAGTTACCCAGAGCTGGGGAGTGGGAATGAGGAGTGGCTGCTAATGGGCACAAGAGATCTTTTGGGGGAGATAGAAATGTTCCAAAATAGGACAATGGTGATGGTTATACAAGTCCATAATTTTACTTAAAATAGTTGAATTGTATACTTAAAACAAGTTAATTTTATGGCATGTAAATTGTATCTCAGTAAAGATGTTTGGAAATAAAAGAAAGGTGATGTTGTGGTCCCCATCTGCCTTCCCCTTTATTTTATTTCTCACTGTCTGTAGAGTTTATTGGTTCCACTCAGAGGCGCTGAACTCTTGTTCTGTTGGCTCTTTGGCTGAAGGCAATTCCCAGAGAGATACTAGCTGAAATCTACCAGCCTCCAGCATTCCCAGCAGCTGGGGGAATGAGTACAAACGCCAGCCTCGAAGAGGACAGGGGATGTATATGGTTCACTTACAGCATTGCTAGAGCAGGCAAAGCTGTATGATGCACTTTAGTGGCCTCAGATAGGCTCTACGGGTCTCAGCAAGACAAGGGCCTTTAGTTAGTGCTGATAGCTTCAGGGAACAAGATGCTATAACTCAGTGACTAGGGTCAACCTTTCCTAAGCAAGTGTGTTTGAGGCATTGGGAGTCAGGTCCCTAGTGGGAAGAGGAGAATGTCTATAACATGGGGAGAGGGAGAGACCTGGAGTAGGGGGTCAAACCCGCTCTTTGTAAAGCATTACTCCCAACAACTGATGGAAACGTGAAAAATTCTTTTCAAGAGCATGCGGCATTTCACCAAGATAGACCATTTTTGCCGGACCACGAAACAAGTTTCAATAAATATCTAAAAATCAAAGTCAAACAGAGTATATGCTCTGGCCACAATAGTATTATATTAGAAATTGATAACAACAAAAAATCCCCAATTTTAGAAATTAAACAACATGCTCTGAGTAACGCACACATCAAAGAAGAAATCACAGGTAAGTTAGAAAAATATTTTTACCTGAATGATGACAAAATTCTAATACATCAAAACTGTTGGATGCAGCTAACACAATGCTTAGAGGGAAATTTGCAGCTCTAAATGCAAATGCACACTGTCAAAAAGAAGAAATCAAGTATCCAATCTTTGACCATAAGAAACTTGAAAAAGAAGTATAAATTAAACCCAGAGTAAATATAAGCAAGCAAATAATTAAAACAAAAAAAAAACTGATGAAAGCAAATGGATAGACAGTAAAGGAATACAATAGTGAATTTTTCTGTATTCAGTGTACAAAAGTTAATTTTAAATGGATTCTATATTTAAATACATACCCAGAACCATAAATTTAGAAGAAAAATTAGGAGAGTATCTATCCACTAAATATCAGAGTGTCGTTTCTGGGGTAGATTGGAAGGATGGGAATTGACTGGAAAGGGGTAGGAAAGAGTTTTCTGCAGGGAGGAAAATGTTGTATATTTTGTTTTGGGTGGTTTATTACATCGGTGTACATAATTGTAACGGTTCATTGAACTAACACTTAAGATGTAGATATTTTAACACACGTAAATTACACCTCAATTTTTTGACAATTTTTTGCGAAGCTTACGGCGGTGGTATTTGGGCATCTCTGGGCACAGGCTTCTGAAGCATACGGGCATCTTCATCTACTGAGAGTGGTTTTGCAGCCAAAATCTGGGGTGAGTGCAAACATTCCTAATAAAAGCTACGGTGGCCCACAGCTACAGATCTCTACTGTTGGAGGACAGAGGGAAGAAAAAGTGCCCATCCAACTGAGAAGACATCTTGAAAAGGAAAAATGAGGCAGGCAGCTCCATGTAATCAATGGATCAGTTTATTAGATTGTAACTTACAGAGTAGGGTTTGGTAAACAATGATCCAGAGGCATTCACAGCTGCACTCAGCACTGCTGAGGGCCATCAGGACAACTTTATAACTAACCTAGGGCATGAGGGTCAGCGCTTGGAAGCAGGACGTGCATTCCTACATTAATATGTATGAAGGGGTAACTAGTCTCATGGGCACCGAGAATACATCAGCAAAGGTTTTCATCATTGTTGGGGGACTAACAGAGCATAGAGGCCACCTGGCTCTAATAGTTATTAAACAAAATCTATTAATATCTATTACAAAGCCCTTGAGGACAGAGAAGTAATTCACTGCACAGTTCTGAGTAGGGTCAGTGATAGGACAGGAAAAACTGTAAGGGACCAAGATGGTGTTAGTTAAGCTAACAGCCATACACCTACTCTCGTTGTACAGGTCCTAGAACTAGGTGGTTATCACCAGATAGCTTCCCTTCAATGGTGCTCTTCCTCCAGAAACCCAGAGCTCTCCAGGGGGAAGTCGAAATTGAGGCTCCAGATATATTGGGTGGGAAAGAAAATTGCCTTCCATAGTGAAGGCACCCTCCACCACCCCGCCCCGCCCCGCCCCGCCCCGCCCCGATGTATTTACTGCACAAGGCAGCAATTCACACTGTGCTGGGAGATTTCTCCCGGTCTAGCTTAACTTTACAGACTGTGGATCCCAGACAGTGGACACTGACCTCCACGAGTCCTGTTGAGGGTAGAACCAAGAATCTTTTTCACACTGTGGCCTTGAAGCTTGCTTTCTCTTCTTGTGGCCTTGAAGCTTGCTTTCTCTTCTTGTGCTTTGGAGGAATGAGAGATACAAGTTAAAAGTTCACCACTTTTTGATGAAGTGACCAGGGGTGAGCAATGAGTATGGAGTAAGAGTTCAAGGTGAAGTGGGCTGAGTCAGAGGCAACAGCACATAAAGCTCCCTCCAGTCCTGTCTTTGGGAGATAAGGAGACCAGAACCCCGCTCTCTCATCTGGCTTGCAACAATCTAACAGGTTAGAGCTTTTTCATTTTCTTTCAGCTACTCCTGGGAGGGGGTGCATGGGATTTTTGCAAAAATGGAGTAGAAGGAACAGTGGGTTTTTATGAGCAGGTAATCACTTGACATTTCTTTTAGGCTCTCTCCTGTGTCAACCTCTCATCCAAACTGCTCTCCAGGGTTTTCTGGTTCCTGGCAAGTGTTTCTCGGTGCCCAGGTTTGGCCATGGCAGGGTGGAGCTGCCTTGTGACAGGAGGAGGAGGGTTTCTGGGTCAGAGGATCGTCCACTTGTTGGTAGAGGAGAAGGAGCTGCAGGAGATCCGGGTGCTGGACAAAGTCTTCAGACCAGAGGTTCGGGAGGAATTTTCTAGTAAGTGAACTTGAGTCGTGGGTGTGTAGCTCCATTTTAAACCCTGCGTAGGTGTGGGGAGGGGGTTCTTGTCTAGCAATTTAAGGGAAGTTGTAGTCAAATCAAGGCTAATCCCATGTTATCAGAAAGGGGATTACAGATGGAGTAATACCACGGTGTAATCACAGATGGTGTCAGGAGATGATTCTGGTCCTGACCCAGGATTAGAGAGGGTGGCTGTAGACCAGCCACTTCAGCCTCTGTTCTTCTCATCCAGAAAGTCATGTTTCAGTTTTCTCCCTTGTCAACAAGTCTTCAATGTTCTGATGACTTTTGACTTGTCACTTGCTATATACCATCTGCAAAGGGCGAGCAAGTGCCATTAACCTGGAGACCCCACAGCGGGTCCCTGCCCCTTGATTGCTCTGGTCTTTCTGTGGCTTCACTGAGCAACTCCAGTGAAGGTGAAATAGAAGGAAGAGAAGGTGAAGCGAGTGTGTGTGTGTGTGAGAGAGAGAGAGAGAGAGAGAATTCGAGACGGAGCAGGAGAGAGGGGAGTGCAGAGCATGCACAGGCCTACAGCAAGGAAGCCAGAAACAGAACAAGAGGCAGCATGAGCGCGGACACACCTCGCGTGGATTCCCTGTACATCTCTTTTTATCATTCGCCTCTCTCCTCATCACCACAAGGAAGTGACTGCAGGATCTGCTGTAGCACCTCACGTCTCTCTTTCCAGATTGCTGCCCATGGTGCCAATGCAAAAGCTTGATTTATAGTGTATTTTCCAACCTGTTTCGCCCCCCAGATCCTCGAAATAACCCTGTGAGGAAGGTAGGAGAGGGGTAACACCCATCCGGACAATGAGGAAATTGAGGTCCACAAAGGTAAAGTGACTTGCTACCCGGATTAATGGGTAGCAGAGCTTAGACTAGAACTCCAATCACATGGCCCTAGGGCTGACTCTTGGCAAAGTGAATCCTCAGTTTCTGCCATTTCCCCCTTATGCGCCCCCAAACCAATTCTCTGTCCTCCTCCCCAGCCCCAGTGGACTGGCCGTCTACATGCAGGCCCTGGCTGCCCAGAGGACCCCTCTCCCCACACAAAGCCCCCCCTCCCCAGCCCGCTCTCCTGGACCCTGCCCATCTCTCTGTTCTCCTTTCCTCTCCCCTGACCTCTGCAAACATCCTATTTCCTCTATCCTCTGCTTCAACAGCGTCTCTGATTTTTTTTTTTTTAATTCACAACTGATCAACATCAACCGTTTGTAATCCCTACATCTCAGCAATATTGGCAGTCTGACAACTTATACCCAGAGAGGGCGATGCTCAACCTAAGAGGAACATCTCCCCAATGTGAATAAGTCAGGCGCTGTCATGGGTGGGGCAGGGGCCTCTGTCAGGATAATAACAGAGACCGCTCACGGTGTTCTTTCTGTGCCAGGCACTGCGCTAAGTGTTTTACGTGTGTCAACTCATTTGTTCCTCATCACAATCCTCTGGGATGGGTAACAGTGTCCTCCTTTCTTTAAAGATGAGAATACAAGCACAGAAGAATCCAGTCCATTCAGGCTGCTGCAACAAAATACCACAGGCTGGGTAGCTTATAATCAGAGATGTACTGCTCACAGTTCTGGAGTCTGGAAGTCCAAAATCAAGGCAGGGTCAAGTCCTGGTGAGAGCTCTCTTCCGGGGTTCATAGCCTACACCTTCTCACATGGTGGAAGGGGCGAGGGATGTCTCTGGGGTCTCTTCTATAAGAACACTAATCCCATTTGTGAGGGCTCTACCCTCATGACCTAATCACCACCCAGAGATCCCCCCAACTCCTAACACCATCACATTGGCATTAGGATTTCAACAAATGGATTTGAGGGGACACAAATATGCAGACGTTGCAGAGGTTCATTAACTCGTTCAAGGTCCCCCACCTGGAAAATGGCAAAGCTGGATTTGAACCCAGGCGGTCTGGCTGCAGCGTCTGTACTCTTAACCACTAGTTTGTCTAGTAGCTTCTCTCTGGGCCTCCCTCCAATCCAGTTCGCACCACGTAAGCGACTGCATATTCAGTCTATGCAAAACACTGGCCAAGTCCCACAGAGCCTTGGAGGAGGAAGCCAGGGCTCCACCGCCGAGGCATACACAGCGCCCTCTGCTGTTCTCTCTGCGGCCCTGCATACTAATGGGTAAGAGGTCTTTCCTCCCTTGGCCTTGGGCTTCAGGGCATAGCAATTCCTTTGAGCCACTCTGCTGAAGTTAGCCTTGAAAGAGAGGCAGAGTAAGGGAGGGGCAGGGCAGACGTGCGGACGCAATCAGAAAATTCCACTCTGCGGCTAATTCCTCTGCCTTTCTCTCACTTCGTGGCCTTTTTGGAGTGGAAGCATTGGGGCGGAGCTAATTTTGCAGAGGCTTAAGGAGAGCAGGCTTAAGGTTCTTCCAAGTTGTAACCCCAGGAGGAAATTCTGCAGCCCTGAACTTTTCACTCTGAGCTTCTCTCTCACTCTTCTCTGCCGTCCATTGCCAATTTCATTTAAATTGACGTCCTGCAAGCGAGGCTTGAAGCCGGGGCGGGGGGGGGGGGGGGGGGGGGGGGGGGGGGGGGGGGCAGGCTAGAGTCTTCATTAGAAGTGTGACTTGGACGTTTCCTCACCCTCTCTGAGCCTCGGTTTCCTCGCCTGTAAAGTGGAAATCAGAATCCCTATCTCATTGAGACAGCTGTGAAAGGAAATCAGAAAGCTGAAGGTCGTGTGCAAAATAAAAAGCACAAAATAAGTGCGGGGTATTTATCCAAACTGTATGTAGCGTGGCGTTTATGTCATGGGCTCATCTGAGGTGATGATGTTACCAGTAGTGCACAGTAGCTCCACTTCCCGTGGGCTTCAGAGGAGCCAGAGACCCTGATGTTGTCTCTGCAACCCTTGGCTAGATGGCCGGAATGTTAGTCCCTTGGCTCATTTTCAGCATTGATATCTGCTTTTGATGATATCTAATAAGAGCTCTTTCAGTTAAATCCATCCTTCGGGCCTACCCTAAATTCCTGTTAATAAGCGCCACTATCCTTCTGATCACTCAAGTGGGAAAAACTCGGGCTGCCTTTGACTCTTCCTCCCAGCCCATCACCAGTAAGAACCAGGACCTGGCAAGGTAAGGTCTGAAAGTTGAACCTTTTGTACCTCTCCCCTTCTCGTCTCCCACTCCTGGTTCCCCGGTTCCAGTCTTCCCCATGTGAACTGTGGTTCAGATGGTGTAATTAATCCCTCAATCACCTTGCTTTCTCTTATATCCACTAGACTGATCCACGTTATAATACTGCAGCCAGGGTTCGCTACCTACAGCACAACTCTGTTTACATTTCTCCTTTAATTCCAAACCTATACCGGATTCCCCATTCCCTACCGAATTAAATGCAAATTCTCTCCTTAATGAATTTTATAAACTCCCCATGAGTCTCTTTAACAATTTTGTGTTCCAGGCACTCTTGACCCCTCACTGCTCAAACTCTCTTTTTTAGAATGAGATGGGACGGAAAGAGATGTTTGCTGTTTCCCAAGAAATGCTACACATTCTAATTTCTGTGCCCTTGTTTAATTGGTCCTTCCATGGGATGTTCACCCCTCCCCACTCCTCACTCCCCCCAATCTACCTGTCCTTAAAGACCTGGGTCATCAGGAATCTTCCAGGTCCAGAAAGCCTTCCAGTGACCTGACTTCTGTTCACACAGAGCTCCAGAGCAAGATCAGGCTGACCTTGCTGGAAGGAGACATCCTGGATGAGCAGTGCCTGAAGGAAGCCTGCCAGGGTGCCTCGGTGGTCATCCACACCGCCTCTGTCATCGATGTCATGAACGTCGTTCAGCGAGAGACCATCATGAATGTCAATGTGAGAGGTACAGGATCCTGGGGAGGAGCTGAAGGGAAGTGGGCAAGTGAGAGTCAGAAGCTGGGATAAGTGAAGAGGAGGCTGGTAGACACCTGCTGGGTGGGCACCAAGTATTTTTCCTCATCACCACCAACAGAGATTCAAGGCCATCATCCTCCGTATTTCTGATGAGGAAACTAGGGATGAGACAGGCTAAGGGACTTGTCCAAGGCCCTCTGGGGAGGAGTGAAAGGGCTAGAATTTAAACCCATGCCTGTGTGAGTCCAAAGGCCAGGAAAACCCTTCTGCTGGTCCAATCAAGTGTTGACTCAGCTCCAACCTCAAACTCTTGCTATCCAACCACCTCCTGTCTCCACTGGGTTGGAACCAGACCTTACAAATGCTTCCTTGGTCATCATGCTAGCTTTTCTGTGTGGCTCTAAGTTGAGGGTCACCATACAGCCAAGAACTAAGAGCTCTGTGGTAGGAGTCAGTTAGGAGTGACGGGCCACAGCTCTGGGCTGGTTTCCTTCGGGCAGGACTTCTGCAAAGGAAGGATAATAAGGGTAAAGAGAATGCCACCCCCCAGAAGGATTCCTCATAAGAGAACTAGCAAAGCTGGTTCACAGTGGTCTGGCAGTACAGAATTAGCCAGCACTTGTCTTCCTGTAATATTTTCTTAACAAGAATAATTTCCCATTATCCATAATACCATCTCTTCAGCTCACTACCAGATCTATTATTGAAGAGTAGCTCCTAGCCAGGTGCCCAAAGTACACCATCTTTAGATCCTCATCCCATAAGTGCTTGGTGGCTCTTTCTGAACTGTGGCTTTCCAATTTACTTTAAATCTAGACACAGTCACTCAAGGGATTAGCTTAAATCCCTTATTAGCTTGCTGTGTAGTATCCTCCCTCTGACCCCTGGAGGCCAATCTCTCTAGGACCACAGCACCCCAGAACATCTGCCTTCCACGCCCTGCCTGCCAGAGTTAGTCTACTCAGACACTCCTTTTCTAAAGCAACTCATTGTTTTTGCATCTCCAGCCTAAAATTGCACTGTTTCAAAAAAGACCATTTCTAGTTTCAACTTAGCCACACCCCCGGTCACCCCCATATTGCCAGGAGGGTGCTAAGATTAACCAGTCTTGAGTTTTTGGCCCCCCTCTCATAATTTCTACTCTCCACGGCTCCCAACAACAGGGGATTTGAAATCCCTGAGAAGTGTTAGAGGCCTCCATTGACTAAAACTAGCATCACTGACAGGTTTAGAAAATACTTCACAATCATGGCCATTTCTCCCTCTGCAGGTAAATTAGCTCCGAATTTTCTCTGCTTCTAGATTTAATTTTTTAAAAAGGAGGCTGTCTCTCCTGAAAAGCAAATTGCACAAAGACCTTAAAAAGGATTTTTTAAAATACCACCCAAAAATGATGCTTTGCCCAGGAAATTGCTTCCTTCTTGTAAGGGAGGCGCTCTGGGTGACCTCCATGAGCTAAAATTCTACCCAGATAAAGGGATTCTGAAAGATCCTCCCATGATAGATATTACCAGCAGAGGGTGCACTCCTTTCTGCTTTGTCCTCCGGCTCGACACACAAGGTCAGTGCTAGCTCCAGAAAGCTAAGCACAAGGAAGCTTTGCCACCCCGACTTTTCATACCTGGGTAAACAAGCCACAGCCACAATTAGCAGTGGCCTTTGTAGGAAACACACAATCAGAAACAGAGTCTGGATCTCCAGCTTCTCCCCAGAACCCACCAATCATTTGCTCAATGACTCAAAAGAAAGTCCTTGTGACAAGTTTTTATTGGTCTTCAAAGAAAAAAAGGAGAAAAATACGAACAATTCAATGTGTACTTAAGAGTATATATTACCTATATACAACTCTGTGTGTGTGTGTGTGTGTGTGTGTGTGTGTGTGATGTGAATCCTTCAGCTGTCCTCTTTTGCCTAAGGACCAGAGCTGTCCTTATTCTAAGAGTATGGCCTCCTAATTTTTTAAGTTAAAATACCCTATCTTTAATGAGGTGGTAGAGATGATAAATGATCATTTTAAAATCTCTTTACTCCGCAAAATATAAAGTGGCAACTCGTTGTCCTTTTCTGAAATTAGAAGTACGTATACTGGTCCATGAAATCCAAAAGCCTAGAAATGCTGGCTCTCCAGAATCCAAATCTTGGCCTCTTTTCATTTCTGCTTTCGTCCTGTGGCTTTAGCATAATCTGATCTCAGCCAGAAACACACAAGGATGCACTCCTCATGTGCAATAGCCACCTTCCTTGAGGGTTAGGGGCAGACATGGTCCATGGCATGGCTGGCTCTGGACTATTTCCCGACACTGACGGTGTGCTCCCCGTGGGCAGGTACCCAGCTCCTGTTGGAGACCTGTGTCCAGGCTAGTGTACCAGTCTTCATCCATACCAGCACCATAGAGGTGGCTGGGCCCAACTCCTACAGGGAGATCATCCAGGACGGCCACGAAGAAGAGCATCTTGAAACGGCATGGTCCTCTCCATACCCATACAGCAAAAAGCTTGCCGAGAAGGCTGTGCTGGGAGCTAATGGGTGGGCTCTTAAAAATGGCGGCACCTTGTACACTTGTGCCTTAAGGCCCATGTACATCTATGGGGAGGGGAGCCCATTACTTTTTGCCCACGTGGACAGTGCCCTGAAGAACAATGGAATCCTGTCAAATCACTGCAAGTTCTCCAGAGTCAACCCAGTCTATGTTGGCAACGTGGCCTGGGCCCACATTCTGGCCTTGAGGGCCCTGCGGGACCCCCAAAAGGCCCCAAGCATCCAAGGACAGTTCTACTACATCTCAGACGGGACACCTCACCAAAGCTATGATGACCTCAATTACACTTTGGGCAAAGAATGGGGCCTCTGCCTGGATTCCGGGATGAGCCTCCCGGTTTCTCTGAAGTATTGGCTTGCCTTCCTGCTGGAGATAGTGAGCTTCTTGCTCAGTCCAATTTACAAATATCGACCCCCCTTCAACTGCCACCTGGTAACCCTGTCAAATAGTGTGTTCACCTTCTCCTATAAGAAAGCTCAGCGAGAGCTGGGGTATGAGCCCCTCTTCACCTGGGAGGAAGCCAAGCAGAAAACCAAGGAGTGGGTCGGCTCCCTGGTGAAACAGCACAAGGAGACCCGGAAAACAAAGACTCACTGATCTGGGGGGTGACAACGATGTGGATGTGGGTATAGTTAGGAGATGTCTGTCACGCTCTCCCCTTCCGGCTTCATACGGCAAACAACACAGACACAAGCCCGGGTCCTCCTGCTTCCCTTTTATAAGATGATCATGTTACTGTCTTCCTCCCTCCACCAGAAACCTTTCCCTGTCACTGGCCCAACGGGAAGCTTTCTGCCCGACCCTCCTTCCAGGGGACGCGGCCAGACAAGGTGATTTGCTGCAGCTGCTGGTGTCACCGTCTCAGTTGCCGATTCTGAGCTATTTGGGCTTCTTTTAACTTAGAGTTTTGCCTGTTCGTTCCATTTCCCTTGTTAAATGCAAAAGCCTTTCTTTTCTTTTAAAAGTTCATATTCCTTCACACAGCTCAATGAACGTAATAAACGTTTTAATGACTAATCTGGAGGAAGTTGTGTTTTACGTGACTGCATGCCTTTTTATTCCCCACCCCGCCCAATCACCATCTCCTATTTAGAAAAGTAGCTCGGGACTGGGGTGGGCAGAAGTGTCGGGAGGGGGAACCTAGGATTGACTAAGCACTTACTACGTTTCAGGCATGTATTAGATGACTGACATATATCACTTATTTAACCCTCACCAGAAACCTACGAGGTAGGGATGACTATTCCTTTTGATGAATAAGGAAACTCGTTCACAGTCACACTAACTGCTGTGAGACTGGGACGTTTAATCCAGATGGACTGACTTGAAAGCCCTTATCCGTCCGCTGAATTGTGTAGCCTGAACTGCTCAAAATTTATAGCAAAACGGGGACGGGGTGGTGGATGGTTTGTCGGGGGTGCAGCAGAGCACTGGACATGGGGTACTGATCCTTGGGAGAGCCCAGCTCCCTTGGGTCACCTACTTCTTGCCTGGTCCTGTGCAGGAGACACCCTAGGACCAAGGACAGCCCCTTGGGGGAATCTGGGAGGTTTTCATACCCTTGTCAGCTGGGAGGAGAGGGAGAAGCAGAGGTGCAGCCAGCCTCCACTGCCAATGCCAGTGTCCTTGAAGGTCCCTAGAAAACACTTGGATATATGTGTGTTGGTGACTCTGGCAACTCATAAGCCTATATTCCAACCTTTCAAATCACACAATGAAGCCGCACCACGGCTTCCTAGGAAAGTCAAGGGGACAGATGCAAACTCTCCTTCACACTGCTTGCTCTCTTCCCTCACCTTCTTAGCCTCTTTCCCCTCCCTCCATCTTCCCCTAATCACTGGCCTTCTCACCCTTCTCAATGCCCCTAAGGAAGGGAGGCCAATCGAGACACGTTTGGGGACTTAAATGATGACACATTCGTTAAGTGACTGGAGGACCCACAGTCAAAAGAAACACTGCCAGGCCAACAAGGACCACGTGACCTGAGGCAGGTGAGGGGGTGGCGTGGGGCTCAGTGCCAGGAGTGGGGAGCTCTCTCCTTCTAGACCAGGGTGTTGCCTATCTTTATGAACCACGGACACAACAAGAGTCACGACCAGCACCCAGATGGCCTCTTTCCTACCCAGGGAATTGACGGATTATGAATTCGGTTGAATTTGATTGCCACAAAGGAGCTAGTGTAAGCATTCACTCTTAAGGAGAAAGGGGAAAAACACTCTGGCCCAAACGAACAGGTTTCCATCACCGTCAAAACCCCAAGAGACAGAGGATCTGGCACCCAGGGATCAGGGTGGAGCGGCCGCAGGGGGTGAGACAAGGGGAGAGAAGAAACACTCCCTTCCTGCCTTCCTCCAGCGCACAGAACACGAAAGGCAGCATCCGCCAACCCGGTAAGGGGTGCACACCCGCATGTTTATACCGACAGGGAAGGAAGGAAAGGAGGCTGGTGGAGTCTGGGACAAAGTCCCCTCCGTCCGTTTTTTAGCCCAGGGAAATCCCACAGCTATAAACCCGCCAGGGCTGTTCTCCCAGGGAAGGGAAGTGGCATTGTCACCAGAGGGCAAGCGGGGGTTGGTGTGAGCGGAGAAAGAGGAGAGGGGATCTGGCCGGCTGTTGGTCTCAGCTGAATAAGCATAAAGACCTGGGAAGCTTTTGGCCACCGAAGCCCCATCCTTACTGGCACCGGGCTCAGGATGGACCGCGCGGGGCGGTCCGAGCTCGTGCACAGCGGCCCGAGGTGCAATGCAGGGAAGCACCGCACGGGGGCAGCAGAGGCCCGGAGGGAACAAGGAAGCCCCCGCACCCGCCCCCGCACCCCCCCACCCCCACCCCGCCACACACACCTGGGGGACTGCTGAGAGTACAGGTGAATGAGTGAAGGAAAGCGCAGGTCACTGCTCAGCCACCAGGTTAAGGACTGTGTATACTGACTCTGGAAAAAGGAGCTGAGCTGAAGTTACTGGGAAAAACCTCAAGGAGCAGGTGGGACCTCAGCTCGGCCTTGGAGGAGGGATGGGCCTTGGGTAGGAGAGTGAGGTGGTCCAGGCAGAGGGAAGAGGCTGAGCAGCGGGGTGGGGGGGGGGGGGGGGGGGGGGGGGGGGGGGGGGGGAGTAGTGTGAAGCCGGGACAGGGGAGGACAGAGGAGGGAAGAGAGGGGGCAGGCCTGCCAGGTGAGAAGGGTTTGCCCAGGGGAGATTAGGCAGCTGAGGCTGCCAGACTTAGCTTAGACTTCAACGGACTTGAGGAAGCAGGCCTCAGAGGGCCGAGGTGGAGCTCGCAGCTGGGTGGCTGGCCTGGGGAAGGACCCGCAGAAAAGTGGCAGGGGGCCTGAAGCAGCAGCGGGAGGAAGGCCAGACAGAGCCAGCTGTGGTAGAAACCCCGGGGTGACTACAAAATTCTCAGTTACTTTATTAACAAACAGATCGAGACCAATGACAGAAACCAACCTCACGATTCCTCCTATCATAAGAAAACCCAAATATCCAAGAAAGAGACAAAATCTGGGAGCTCTGGGATTGGGACCTGCCTTCTCCCTGAGGACCTGAATGCTTCTAGGCAGCCTGACCCACCCCAAAATGGATGCAGTTTAAGTCTGTATCACACTTCACGTGTATTCTTGCTTTTTCTCCTGCAGAAATTTCAGTGTGTTTAATTCCAAGGTGCTAACCTGGATCCTGCCGGAATGGACTGTAATATATGATATATACACTTATTACCTTATTAAAATCCAAAAGAAATCTGAATTCCAAAAGACATCTAGCCCCAAGGGTTTTGGATAAAAGACTGTGGAATTTTAGCAGCAGAATTATGAGCCAGGTATTGCTCTAAATACTTTATATAATAATGCTCAATCCACACTCAAAACTAGGTACGCTTCTTATCCTAGTCTGACATATGAGCAAATGGAGGCACGGAGAGGTCCATAACCTGCTCAAGGTCATCCAGCGAGTTAGTGGCTCAGTTCCAGTAATAAAAAAGCTTTTTGACTTCAAAGATTTTACATGAAGATGGCAAACGCACATGCCTGCAGGAGCAAGGCGCCATGTATAAGTGAGGCGGCCTAAGCTAAGAGGCTTTAGGGAGTGGTGGGGAGTGTGGTGTGCTGGAGAGCACATACTTCGCGTCAGGGAGATGGCAGCTGCAGAGTCCCTGCTGACTCATGTGGGAATATACCCCAAGTTACCAGATCTTCTGACTCTGAGGAAAGCAAAGCTTCCTAATTTTTATGTGAAATCTTTTGATTTCTAAATACTGTCAACTAATTCTAAATTTTAAAAAGTGTGAAAACCAGCTCCAGGAATGGGATGGTGTGGGCTAGCACTCAGATTGCATGTGTAATAGTTTATTTCTTAAAAAATGGGTGGCAAGGTATCTGAGGCAATCTGTTCATTCTTGGTGATAGGTCCCAAGTACACATGATATTATATTCTGTACTTTTCTGTATGTTTGGTATAGGCTATAATTTTTTTAAGACATTGATTTTGATTTTAAAAAAAAAGAGTTCAAACTAACAAAACACATCTGCAGGCTGGACTGACACCTAAGCCTTCCAGTTTTCCTTCTCTGTTCCCAGTCTAGTGGGAGCAATAAAATATAAGGCATGGTAAGTTCTGTACACAGTAAAATGTACCAAGTGCTCTTAGAAAGGTGAAGTGCTTCTGGAGGGTCCTATCTGGGTAAGGGACTCAATAGAGCCCTTGCACTGGGGCTGGATATTGACAGATGGGTAGGATTTCAATGGGCAGATATGTGGGGAAATATATTCCAGGCAGAGGCGATGGAGTCGGGAAAGACACAGAGGTGGGAAAGGGGAGTCATTCCAGGCAACTATGAGACCAGTATGGACAGACCAGGGAACACAGGTGTAGGAGAGAATGGAAGATACACCTGGAAAAACATGATGGGAAAAGACCAGGGTCACCTTGGGTCATCTCTGGGAGACATTCTGCCTTCTGCCTTCTTCCCCCTTCCAAAGACCATTTGACATTTAAGTACGTCACATGTAACATGCCTCACCTTCTCTGGAAAATTACTCTTTAAGAATAAGGAGCATGTCTCCATGTCCCCTGCCCCCAGCGACAAATATTGGTAGTCAGGCTACAGAACTTAGAGATTATTCACTATGCAATGGGAAACCACTGAAGATTCTCACTTGGCTGTCCCTGGAAGGTTACTTTGGCAGCAATGTGTAGGATGGATTGGAAAAGATTAAGAGGATTCTTCAAGGATCTAGGCAAGAAATAAAGGCTTGATTTATGTAGTGTTAACAAAGAGGACACGGGGCAGCTGAGGCCAGCCTGAGGCAGAATGGACACTACTTCAGGCAATGCCTGAGTGTGACCAGAGCACCCCACATACCCCATGGAGCCACTTTCTGAAGCCAGAAACCTGGATGTCCTTCCCCTACTCTCTCTATCATTCAGTCCCATCAATTTCACCTCCAAAACGCCTCCCGAATGTGTCCTCTCCTTCCCTGGTAACACAGCCTGGTTGAGGTCCTCATCACCTCTTGCCTTGCCTCCCTGCCTCAGAGGGTCACCCATGAAATTCATTCTCAGCAGTGTTGCCAGAGTTGTCCATCCAACATAACATCTGGCCATGTCACTCTCTTCTATAAAACCATTCAGTGGAGCCCCAGGACACTTAGGATAACCCTGAGTGTCTTAGGACAACATGTAAAGCTTCTCAACAGACTGGCAGTTGCCAAGGGGGAAGGGAGAGAGGGAGGGAGGGAGTGGGAAGTTGGGGTTAGCAGATGTAAGCTTTTATATAGAGAAGGGATAAACAACAAGGTCCTACTGTATAGCACAGAGAACTAGATTCAATATCCCGTCATAAACCATAACAGAAAAGAATATTTAAAAGATGAATGTAATATATATATATATGTTTGTGTATAACTGAATCACTTTGCTGTACAGCAGTGATTAACACAACATTGTAGATCAACTATACTTCAGTTTAAAAATAAAAGCTTCCCAAGATCTAGCCCCTGCCTACCTCACCAGACTAAATTCCCACCAACCCCTGCCCCATTTCCAGACTCTCCAACTTTAGGCTCCAATAATAGGCCAATAATACTGGGAACTGCTGGCATATATCACGCTCTTACATGCTCCCACGCCAATGCATGGTGTTCCTTCTGCTTCGAGATTGCCCACCTCTCCTGCCACCACATCCTTCTCAACTCCTTATTCATCCTCCAGAGCTCCCCACTTTCTCACCTCTGCACCGTGTGTCTATCTAATCGCCATGCATATATTCTGCCCCCCTGGCTGCACGGTTATGTTCTTGAGGGCAAGAACTCACCATTTCATCTCTATGTGTCCCCAGTGCCTAGTCCTGTGCCTGACACAAAGGGGTCACACAATGGACAGACGGATGGGGGTGGTGAATAGACAGACAGACAAAGCACAAACAAACAGCTGAATTGCTGAGATGGGGAACGAAGGGAATCAGGGAGGCAGAAGGAATGACAAAGCGAGAAAGAATTCAGAGATAATGTCAAGGCATTGATGAAGCTGAAGAAGCTGGATCTTCACTATGAGAATCAGGAAAAAGAGGAGAAGTGACCCTGGAGGTTAGGGCTAGAAAGATGACTTCATGCACTACATGAAGAGTGAGTGAGTGTTGAGTGTGTGAGCAAAGAGACAATGAGAGGGAAAAGGCTTTTATGAGGACAAAACCTAGCAGCTAAGATTTTAAGTTTCTGGAAATTAGATACACAACCTGAAACAATGTCGTGCCCAGAGAGTTTTTATACTACAAAAATAAGGAAATCCATTTTTAAAAACTGAATTCAGAAGAAAATCTCCCACTCCCTTAAGTGACTCAGGGTGAGGACAACGCAATCCCTCTGGCTGTAAGCAAGTGTTTCATAGAGCATCAAGCGTCTCTGGGGGAAATTCGTGCGGAGTGCTTTTCCTTTGCCATGGCCCAAGATCCCAGAGGTCTTGAGCAGGGAATGGACTCAGTGCTTGGAGGCTCATTATGACAGAGTGGAGCGGGGGAAGGGAGGACCAACAAAAAGTGGATTGGCCACTCTGTCCCCAAGGGCATGAAGCCAAGCACGGCCCCAGGCCTGTGAAGCTGCCCTGCCCACAATTACACCGGTGACTTCACACTCTGGCTGGTGGGAGGAGGAATCTAGATACCGGCCCCTTAGCAGGCTCTTCCTACCTTAATGACCAGGGTCCATGCTAGGAGGGCCAGCAGCCCACCTCGTGGCCAACCCCTGCCACCAGCACCTGTTTTGGAAGAAGAGCTGACTTCACTGGTGCATGTTCTTCTGTTTCTTATGGAAAGACTGCGTATGGGGAGCTTCAGGTTTCTAGAACAGACTGGTGACTGTTCCAGAGTTTGCAGCTGACCCCAGGGGGATTGCGTTACAGCTTCCAGCACATCTCTACCCGTCGCTGGACCGCATTCCACCACAGCCGCCCCTGCCTGCAGCACATTCACAGTCCCCTGGCAGCCTTCCCTCCTCAGCTCTTCATGCTTCAGGCTGCACCTCCGCAGGAAGTCTCCCACCTTCCGGGGAGCGGGGGAGTGACCCTCCGATAGGCACCCGTCACTGTCCAGCATGGCTGCTTATTAACTTGTCTCCCTGCCTAGACTGTGGACTCTGGGAGGGCACCACGGGGACCCTGCACTGACACCTGTGCACACCTGGCCCCAAGCAAACACTCAGCCGATAGTTATGGAAGGGAGGGAGGGAGAGAAGGAAGGAAGGAAGGAAGGAAGGATGGAAGGAAGGATGGATGGAAGGAAGGAAGGAAGGAAGGATGGAAGGAAGGAAGGAAGGAAGGAAGGAAGGAAGGAAGGAAGGGAGGGAGGGAGGAAGGAAGGAAGGAAGGAAGACAATGTTCTTAAAGGAAGGGACTCGGACTAGAATAACAGGATTTTAGGGAATGGAGTGAAGGTGGTCCAAGTATGAGTGTCCCCTAAGCAAGACATACTTGGACTCCATACCCACCTGTAATGGTGACCTAATATTTGCTGCCCTGAGCTTGGCCTGGGAACGCAGAGCTGAGCAGGGGGTAGGGAGAAGCACAGCCTCCTGGTGGTAGAGAAGGCACAGAGCCAGGAGGCTGCCCTACCAACATGTTTGTTAAGGAAAAACAGTGGGGTGGGGGATGAGAGAGAGCATTTGGAAAGAGGGCAGAGGGCAGGCTTAACCAGCATACCAGCTGCCTGAGCTTTCTATGGTGCCCATACAGCGCCGACCCTCCCTCCTCAGCTTGTGGAATGGGGGTCCTGCGTGAATAAAGACAGGCAGGGGCTTCATGGTACAGGAACAAAAGTAATCGGGTGAGGGGGGCCTGAGGAAGGGGGAAGAGGAGGGCAAAGGGAAGAAAGGATTCTTATTTGAGAAGCAGACCATTTCCACAAACAAGAGTGAAAACTCTGGGTTCTCTTTCCATTTTGCCATGAAAGTTAGGCAAATCCTTTTACTTTCCTGGGTCTGTTTCCTTACCTGCAAAATGAAGGTTGTGGCCCATTTCTAAGGTTCATCACAATGATACTGGGCAGCTGTAAGTTGGCTGCGTGTCCCCTGGTACCCTGTACTTCTGCAGCTAACCTTCACCATAACACAGTCCTCCCCTTGAATATTTCTTTGTTTGTGCAAAGCCAAGGCTGAGAACGTGGTTTCCTAGCCCTTCCCCAGCTCTCTTGGCACCTGGCACCTCATCTGTAAAGGGACATAATACCCTCCTAAATGCGGAGGTCCAAGGCCGGGGGCTGAGCAAGGTCCCACCCTCCACTGACATCCCATGAGCTGAGCTGCAGAACCTACTGCTGATTTAGACGAGTTCTCATGGCATTCTTGCATGGAGCTATGGACGTGCCCCGAGCAGGTGTGAAGCTCTTGGATAATTATGAGACACTAGAGTAGGGAGAATCAATAGAGGTAGTGCCTCCTGAAGGGGAAACAGAGACCCAGAAAAATCCAAGCCTTGTTCCAGACCGCAGCCAGTGAACACCAGAATGCCTTGCCCTCTCCCCAGCACCGCATGCCCTCCAAGGGATAGCAGGACTGGTTCCTCCTTTCTCCCTCTGTCCCTGGATAAGGGAAGGCCGTGGTCTCCCATCCCCTCATCCCTCTGCCTCAGGAGCTGGAAATTCAAGAGAACACAGACATGCAAGCAACTGCCTCTCTCCTCCTTCTCGGCTCCCAGGAGCTATGATACAAGCCCCTAAACCTTCCAAGAACCTTCATGTGTGTTATTTTGTAAGGTCTTCTCTCCATACCTCATACCTGCATCTTTCCACTGGACAGACAAGGCCAAGATCAAGTCCACCTGTAGTGCCCAGCCCAGGCTGCAGCAAAGTTGGACAGTGGCTCCCTCAGCCCAGAGGCTTTGTGGCCATGAGGTGAGGTCCATGACCTCTACTATGTCCATTAGCGTCAACCCAGGGAGCAGTAGAGCTACCTCAGCCCAAGCCTTGAGGTGGTCCTTGTCTATCAAAGTCCTACTTTATTCAGACACCTCCTGACAGACCTGACAATAGAAACATCTAGCCAGATCGCTTAGCAGCCCCTTGCTTCATTAGCCTCTCCAAGGTCACACACTGCCCTGTTGCCCCACCCTCAAAGACAGATCAAGTGGACACTACCTGATTTGCAGCAGTGGTGTCCCCAACTTACAGTCACACAAGCCCTCCTCAGAGAATCTGCTCCATCCTGAGCCTTTGCTGGGAGTACCATCTTGCCTAGGCATAACATTTGAAGTCTTGATATTAAGAAGTTCCTCCTCCCCAACCCAACCAGAGGCGAAATCCCCAAAGTTATACTTACAGTTTGCAAAATTATCACCATAAAGAAACTGGGTTTGATATTAGGCAGGGGACAAAATCAGTCTTCCCTTCACCGTTGTAGAGTATTAGAACATGGAAGCTTCTCCCTCTCATACCTGTATCCCCAGCATCAAGCACTACCCAGCACATGCGCACTGAGCATGCTATGGAGTGAACTTCTCAGGGTCTCCACTCTTAATACGCCACAGCTTTGGGGCACGAGGGAGACCGACCGCCCATACACCAGGAATGTGTGTACAGATGTTATGGGAACATCTCTGCAGAACTACTCCAGCCCTCATAGCTCAGGAAAAGCATCCCAAAGGAGTATCTTCTGTGAATAAATGTTTGCACTGAATTTCTTCCATTGAATCCCTAAGTCTCTAGCAACTGTTGGGGCCTGGAACTTTTCAGTCCTTTCACTCAGGATGAAATCCCTCCAAACATATATGTGAGAATGCTAGCTTGAGCACTGCACATACGCTGATACCTTTTTTCAACCTTCTTAAGCACAGGACAACTTGGTACATGGAACACCTTGCCACCTACCTCTTTGGTTTCCAAAGCTGAGCATCCTGGCTGCTGTGATGAGGTAGGTCACCTCATCACAAATGGATGCAGAGGGCTGTGAACAGTGTGACCTGGATCCCATCAGGGCAGTTGGAAATTGAAAACCATTGGAATGTGTTTTGGGTTAGCAGAGGTGACCTTGAAACAGGGGCATGCAGCAGGGACTGCTTAGCTCTGGCTGGAAAAGACAAGAGCGCGACGCTAGTCTGTTCAAGCTGGGACCTCCTCCCCTTTCCCTCCAGCAGCAAAATTTAGGAAACAATTCGACTGCCAAGCGCAGCTGAGAAAAAGAGAAATGAATGGAATTTTGCTTTGTTAAGTGAGTGGAGACAGGGAATGAAGGTCAGAAAGGAAGGAAGGCAGGCAGTCTGTGGTTGGCAAATACAGAGAAGGGCCAGTGGCAGCCTGAGATGCCCCTGGGGCATTATCTGATGAACAGCAAAGACAGGCACTTTTCCTGGCCCTTACTTATTATCTTTAACTATTTGGGGAAGGCCTGTGTGAAACGGAGGCCTACCAAGAGTAGACAAGCAACAGAGCCTGCTGCATCTGACAATACCCTTTGCATCTGACAGATGCCCTCTGACAGAGGCAGAGGAAAGGATTTGCGGCTTAGGAGTTTCACCTACCGTAATCCCCAAGAAAGAAAGGAGGTGCTTAATTCATCCTACAGACCTCTCAACCCTGGTTGAGATTCCCATTAAAATCACCTGGGAAGACTATAAAATCACAGGGTACTTGGATATCACCCCAGACCAATTAATCAATGTCTTGAACAGTGTTCTGGGGTGGGGTTGGGGGGGTTTGTTTTTAAAGCTCTCCAGGTAATTCTACTGTGCAGTTAATGTTAAATTAAGAAAATCTCTGTCTGAAACTAACCAAGCCTGGAGAATTCCGAGTTGACCAGATACACCTTCTCTACCTGGAACGTGGACAGGGGCTGCTCTAATTGGAAGTTGAGGTTGAGCATTCCCTCACGGTGCAGCACCGAAGGCCAGGTTTACTGCTGTGTCCCCACAGGACACTGAATGAGTACTTCAAGTGCTTGGTTTCATGTAGGTTCCCAGAGACTAGGAGTTAGACTAGGAGCCAGAACAGTCAGGCTCGGGGAGGAATGCTGCAGTCACAGAGCTGACTGCCTTCTTCCAGGACCAGAACCCAGCATCCGTTGGCCCTGCTAGGCAGGGAAAGGGCTGTGGACATTCACTCAAGGAGGCAGCTGTGCTCATCAAAAGAAATTAAGGTGTTTTTATTATCACGCTTCCTCTTTTTTGTTTCTTGTGAACCGCTTCCTTACAAACTGCTGTCTCATTGTCTCCATGGGCAGAGACTAGCTAGAAATTTTTTTTTTTTTTTTTGCGGTACGCGGGCCTCTCACTGTTGTGGCCTCTCCCGTTGCGGAGCACAGGCTCCGGACGTGCAGGCTCAGCGGCCATGGCTCACGGGCCCAGCCGCTCCGCGGCGTGTGGGATCTTCCCGGACCGGGGCACGAACCCGTGTCCCCTGCGCTGGCAGGCAGACTCTCAACCACTGCGCCACCAGGGAAGCCCTAGAAAATATTTCGAGCAAAAGGTCAGTCTAGCTGATAAGTTCCGTTCAGTATTATCTATAGTCATTAAGCTGCATTTCCGAGAACTGGGGGAGAGAAAATACTTTGTTATGTGATTCACGAATACATGTTTTATAGATCAGAGATGGGACCTGAGGCTGCCTGCCTTCTCCGTGACTATCTTCCCCCTGCCTACTGCCAAAATTCCCCACAGATTGCTTCTTACAAGGAACGAAGACACAGATCTTTGGAAATCGGTACAACAGTATAACATTAACACATTCCCAACATCCCAAAGCCACATTAGTGCAAAAGTGTTGCACTGAATTATGGGTTACAATGCACAGGCTGTTTAGACATCAGCCAGTTCCAGGATCTAGGATCCGCTGGAACATTCTAAATCAGGAGTCAGCAAACTTCTTCTGTACGGATCCAGATCATAAATATCTTCGAATTGTGGATCACGTAGCCTCTGTCACCACTACCCAGCCTTGCCATTGTAGTGCAAAAGCAGCCATAGACACTATGTCAGGAAGGCTGTCTGGGTAGAACTGTATTCCAACAAAATTCTATTCATACAGAGGGACAGGCTGGATTTGGTAGTTTGCTCACTCCTGTTCTACCAGAGCACACCTTCCGTAGATTGAATTGAGTGATATCTAATGGGTGACAAGTAAAAAGGAAAGACTGACATGGTAAAAGACTGATCCGGATTTAATGACAAATATTCCATACTGGTTGCTGAACACCACAATGCTGTCCAGGGAACCATCATTAAATAAAACCTGAAAATAAGGCAATTCTCACATACACAAGCACACACGCACACAAAACCTGTTACTTTTAGGATCATTAAATTATTCACCATTTTAACAAACAGCTGTAAAATAACATTACAGTGAAGGAAAATGTGCACAAACTTCAGAAACACAGTTCAGATTGTCTACGAACACAGGTTCTTAATTTGTACTTTTTCACATATGTACAGCCTCTGGATCTTGAAGAGGCCACGTGGCTCAAGGGGTTAACTTCTCGTCTTCTCCTTCCAGCTCAGAGCTCAATATTTAATCAAGCCATTTAACCTATTTAAAACTGCTCTAGCTTCTTCTCAGTAAAGGGCAGCCTGCACTTGACCAAACTCCCCAGGAAATAAATGATACATTTGCCTCCACCATCATTAATGAGTTGGTGGAAGGAATCTTCAGAGTAACATTTTCAAGGGTGAACCAGTTACCAGGGTTTGCTTTAGAAATACTATTTTTCTAAAACTAGATACAAGAAACAACCTCCTGAATGCACCAAACCTCACTTAATGCAGCTATGTTCCTTGAAGAATTGTAAGAAAAATGGAATCACATTTTAGCTGCACCATGAGAGTGGGGTGTTTGGTGCCTGGACTGTTTTCTTCTGCTGAGGGATGTGGTCACAGAAGGGATAGTGAAGTAGTGGCTGGCTTTCTTATCTATGGTAACAGAAGGAACAGAGTGGGTCAGTGAAATCCAAAGAATTCCACCGCCAGTAAATTATTTTACATTAGCTTCAATCTCCTCTCCCCTTTGAACCCATGCTCGAAAGTTGCTGCGAGAGACTGTGCAATCGTATGAAAACGTCAGCAAAAGACCAAGTGGCCCAGAATGTGGATCATAAACCCAGGAATAATCAAAAGTTGGATGAGATTTCATAGGCACAGACTCAAGAGAACTTAAAACAGCTGGAAGAGGTAGATGTGCATAAAAAAACACAAAGTAATAAGATTACCTACAAATTGGCTATATTATTTTCATGTGAGTCTCATACACTTGGTATTCAGACTACAAGAGTCAGAATAAATAACGGACACTTGCTTTGCTCAGATTACTCTTGACTAAAATAAAAAGGAATTAGTATCTTCCAAAACTATCTATAGTTTGAAAATCTATTTGCATTTGTGAATAACAACAAACCGATTAAGAGGGCAAGATCAACAGGCATTATACAAGCCCAGAATTCTCAGGGTTTTTTTTTTTTTTTAAGTGTTATGATGGCAAAAACATGCTTTCCTGGAGTCCCCAAAGAGGTTCTTTGCTAGAATACAACTGATCAAGTATAAATTACCAGCATCCATAGAAAGCTTGCTAAAACCGTAAAAACAATCTTGTGGGTTGTTTTGTTTTTTTTTTTCCCTTCAAGTGTGTCCAACAGTTTGTGAAGATGCTTCCATGAAAAGTATAGGTTAACAACTGCTAATAAAGAAAACAAAACTGCTTTCCACAACTCTACCTTCTAAAGGCTAACCTAAGGGAGGGATTTTCAGCATAGGTAACTGAAGTCTATACAAGAGTCATCTAACTATAGCCCCTACTAGAAATGGAACATATCTAGGACACTCTAATTACATGACAAAGACCAGCTTTGTCAACAAGGACATCTTTGGCCCTTCTAGACTAGCCTTGAGTGTTCCATCAAGCGTTAAGAATGTTCAGTGTCCTTATTATAGAAATCACGACAGGTAAGTCTTCCTAGCAGCTGAGCTGGAGAGCACCAAAGGGCAGACCACACCTATGCACAGTCATCAGCCTCTCTTCAGAACTACCTGTCCCACGCCTGTCCCCAGGCCTTCCCTAAGACAGGGGTCATAATACTGTTCTACCTCACAAAGACGTGAGAAACAACTAACAAGCATTAAAAAGCAGAAAGCACTTTCGAAATACAAAAGTGCTATTTTGGCATTTATATAACAACCGGAAGACATTCGTTGCTTGTGCTATGTGGCAATTTTGCATTTACACCTCTTCCCGCTTGTGCCCTCCTTGTGTAAAGTCTTGAGCTTTCTACTGTGCCGCCCTGTGCAGGAAAGAGAAATTTCTACTCAGACCAGAGCCCATATCAACATGGGTGGGGGTATGGGTTCGAATATCTCCCCCATTACTGCAGAGGGGGAGGGGTACACAGATACAAAACGAAGGCAGATGAGACGAAGGGGCCTGGCGCCCCAACATGGGAACATTGGCTTTCCTGGATTTCTCACATAAGGCCAGCAAAACTCTGAGCAAACTGACTTTTGTAGCAGGTCGCTGGGGCAACTGTTGATGGCCTGAGTTTCACTTGAAACAAGCATCAAGCTGACCTGGGAAAGGAAAAGTCACACATAGCTGCGACTGTTCCATTTCCCAGCACTTAAAAAGATCACAGATGAGACCTGAAAGAAATACTGGGCCTGGAACACACCTGACACCGGGGGCAGGGGTCTGGTCATCCACACAGACTACCTTGACCCAGCATGAAGCTAGACTATTTTAAAGGAAGTAGCAAAGAACCAGGAGCAGGACCACGATTTCCCAGATCTGAAAACCAGTTGTGAATGAATTTCTAAACCTCAGAGGTTCCACCCTGGAGACGAGGGTGCGTAGCTTTTCTGCCCAGTTTCCCCTGGACACCTCAAAATAGCAGCTAGCTGTGGCTCAGAGGAAGGAAGGGTAGAGCACACAAACATCCACTCCTGTAGGACGGACAAAGTTCCTCTACTTTTCGCGGGACTATAGCTGATGTGTGGGGACAGGGCAAACAGTGGCTTAATACCTGCTGAAACCAGGACAGAATTACTCACACCCGCCTTTCACTTTACCCCGTAACCCTCACTCCAACCACACGCTCTCCCAGCTCTCCCCGCTTCCCACGGGCCATCACTGCCCAAGCTACTCTATTGCCTGTCATCCCGTACCCTCCCCCACCCCCAACTCCCCTTCCTCAAGGTCCTCAAAGTGCCTGCACCTCCACGCTCTTCATCCTCCACAGCGTGTATGTCGCCACGCTCAAGCACACCTCCCAAACATTTCTTCGTTACGGAGGAGGCAGGCAAAATACAGCACCCCCGAAAGAACAAGTCTTACTCAACCCTCCCCTTCAGGACCCCCAACACCTCAAGGCTCCCCAGTCATTCTCCGATTGCCCCTCCCCCCTTCCCCATTTCTTTCTGCAGGGTCTGTCCCCAGGACATCTAGCCCCCCGCCCCGCCCCCCAGTGCGCAGCCTCCGTCGGGCGCAGCCCTAGCACAGGTGCAGCTTCTGGTGCTGCGCGAGGTGCGTCTTGTAGCGGAAGCCCTTGCCACAGCCGGCGCACTTGTGCGGCTTGTTGCCCGTGTGGATGCGGCGGTGGCGGATCAGGTGCGAGCTCTGGATGAAGCTCTTGCCGCACTCGATGCACGTGTAGGGCTTCTCGCCCGTGTGCGTGCGCTGGTGCTGCGTGAGCGTGGAGAAGTCGCTGAAACGCTTCTCGCACTGGCCGCAACGGAAGGGCTTCTCGCCCGTGTGCACGCGCAGGTGGTTCACCAGGTGCGAGTTGCGCCCGAAGCCCTTGCCGCATTCGCGACACACGTACGGCCGCTCACCCGAGTGCGTGCGCTTGTGCGTGAAGAGGTGAGAGCTGACGCTGAAGGTTTCCCCGCACTCGGAGCACATGTAGGGCTTCTCGCCCGTATGCACGCGCTGGTGCTTCACCAGGTCCGAGCGCCAGCTGAAGCGCTTGCCGCACTCGCCGCAGCCGTGCGGCTTCTCGCCCGTGTGGATGCGCTGGTGGTTGGCCAGGTGCGAACGGCGCACGAAGCCCTTGCCGCACTCCCCGCAGGCGAAGGGCCGCAGCGCCGCCGGCCCCGCTCCGCTGGCCGCCGCGTGCGCCCGCCGGTGGCTCAGCAGGTGCGAGCTGAGGCTGAAGGCCTCGCCGCACTCAGGGCACGGGTAGGGCTTCTCGCCCGTGTGCAGGCGCCGGTGCTTGAGCAGGTCGGCGCGCCAGCTGAAGCTCTTGCCGCAGTCGGCGCACAGGTTGGGCCGCTCGCCCGTGTGCAGCCGCAGGTGGTTGGTCAGGTAGGTGTTGCGGCTGAAGCCCTTGCCGCACTCCCCGCAGCGGAAGGGCTTCTCGCGCGGGGGCCGGGCCAGCGCGGGCCCCGCCCCGAAGCCCCCCGCCACGCCCACGCCCATCATCCCCACCACCCCGCCGCACTCGCCAGCGAAGCCGAAGGGCTCCAGGCTGGCGGCCGCGGCGGCCTCCGCCAGGCGGTGAATGCGCTGGTGCTGCAGGAAGGCGGCGCCCGGGCTGAAGCTCTCCCCGCAGTCGGGGCAGATGGTGGGCGCATCCATGATGCTGGCCATCAGGCTGTCGAGCTCCCCGAGGTCCATGGCCATGGGGTGGTGGAGCCGGCGGAATCGGCGGTGGGCGGGCTTGTCACCCCGGTGTCGACTCCCCAGGGAGAGGTGCCGCCTCCAGGGAAGCACGGCAGGAGGCGGCTGCTCCTCTTCCCCCTCTTCCTGGGGGCTCCGGGAAATGCCGATGGACTCAGACAGCCCTGCGAACATCGCCATCTCAGCTACTCCAGCTTGGTCATCGTCTTCCTCACGGAGAGCAACCCCTTCTTCCTCGCTCAGCAGCCCCTCTGCAACAGAAAAGGCGGCAGCGGGGGTGACTATACTGGGCGCTCAACAGGTAAACTCAGAGGAAGCCCGTCTCAATAAGAGGGTGGGCCACGGGGAAATCCCCTCCCCCGGGGACTCTCAAACTCTCTCTCCAAGGTCCCTGTCTCCTCCACCCCCACTTCCAGCCTCCTTCCCACCTGGTGACTCCTGGGGAAGGCCTAAAGGAGAGCGAGCTCACCTGCCCCCTTGGCTTTCCAGTTCTTCAGGCAGCTGTCTCCGGGCCCAGGCCCCACCCACTGGACCTGAGGCTCTGTTCCCCAGGGCCACCTGAAGGCCTGACAGTCAGCTTGAGAAGGTCAAGTCTGGGCCAAGTGGGACTCTCTGGGATCTCGGAAGACATCTGCCCACTCCAAGAGCCACCAATGCCTTTCAAGGCCCTAGCCTCAAAAGACAAGGCCACCCCAGCCAACCACAAGAAAAGACCACCCAGCCTAACTAGGCTCCGAACTGAGTTTTTAAATATGATTGGTCAGTCTGCAACCGCTTAAGGCGGAACAACAAACCAAACACACCCCAGCCTAAGGGCTTTACTATGTGAGGAGGGTGGGGGGTTGGGAAAAAGGGGAGGTGAGTGCAGGGCCTAGAGCTGGTGAGTCCAACTTAGAGGCTGATCCAGAACACACGTCTGTCTGCCTCTGGCTGCTTACCCCCAAGCAGAAGACACCCAAGAAAGTTACTGGGATGTGAAAGAGCACGTGCTCTGTGCAGTGTAAGGGAGGGCAGTAGCGGGGTCTGGGAGGCGTCCTGGGGAAGGAACGCAACCTCACGGCCCTGACCATAAGGCGTTTCAGCTCATTTCTGTCCCCAAGGCATGCACCGAGCAGGATAAAGCAACAAAAGCCCAAAGATGGAACCAAGGAAGCGGATGGAGGCCCAGCGTTTACGCTTTCCAGATCACGAATAGCAAGGGATTTAGGAGAGGCCTTGGGCACTTTGGGTATTAGCCACATGAACCTGGGCAGGTCCCTTACCACTGTGTTTATTTATTTGCAAGCGGGGATGATGACTGTAACTGTAGACGTCTAGATCTGTGCTAAGCAACTCATCTAACTCTCCAACAACGCCGGGACGTAGGTCCCAATGCTACCTGTGTTCCCTCTTGTGCTGTTACAAGTGTTACTTTATGGCAGTATTTTGTATGCTGTAAAGTGCACGCCTGTGAGTTACCCTCTTCACCCATGTTTACCAGTACAGCCCACCTCAGACCAGATTGATGAACAGGATGTTCCTCAGGCGTAAGATGGTACAGGATCTGCTTAATGGTGTCCTCTAGAGAGCTGCCTCCTAAGAATGCTGCCCCTGGTTATCACTCTGGAGGAGCTAGAAATAAATGTGAATGCGGCAACTTCCACCGAAACTGCCATTTTCTCCTCACCTGTGCAGATGTTAGACACTAGTTCCCTCTCCTCTGAGTCCCCTCTTAGAGCTTCATCCTGTGGGTTGGAGCCCATCTCCTGCTCCAGGTGGCATTCTCTCTTGTCTGCATCATGCGGGTTAGAGCCCATTCCTCTGTCTTCTGGGTCCCCTTCCCTGTCTTCAGAGTTCTCAAAATCAGAGCCCATCCCCTTGTCTTCTGAGTCCTGGGCTTCACACACGCCCCGTTTATCTTCTCGTTCCATCCAGGAAGACCAGGACAAGGGAGGTGACCACGGATCCCTGCTCCAGACAAAACACACAGATAAAGTCACGTGAGTCTGGCCTCATCCCCCTACCAGGTCTGGCTTTGATTTCCATGAAAATCAATGGCACAGTCCAATAAAATGTACAGAGTTCCAAGCCCCAGATGGCAGATCTCTGCTCCATCTCACGCTTTAAGGTAAATAGAACTGAGCGAAAAGGAGGCTGGTCTGGCTGGGTAGCAGAGGAACAGTGGCAACTCATGAGGCCACATGTCAACTCTCACTGGACTACAATTCCATCTGCTTCCATATATGAAGTGGATTATTCTATTAACATGGCTCTATAGCTTTAACAGTGGGGTAACAGTGGTATTCCCATTTTACAGATGAGAAAACTTAAAGCTCAAAAAGAAGACCCCACTAGCCTAAGGCTAACTTGTAAGCAGTAAAGTGGGAATTAAACCAATTGTGCTGCTTCAAAGTTCCATGAGTTCCTTACTCTAGTTAAAGCTTGCCCTCTTCTACATAGATACAATTTTTATTTGTATACAATATTTTATTTACTGAGGTCAATTATACCTCAGTAAAGCTGCGGGGGGGGAGGGGCAGCTTGCCCTCCTCAAACCCACAGCAATTTTGTGAGGATTTTAGCTAATTATGAGGGGGCCTCTAAGGAACCAGAGGAAAAGTACATTGGAGACACAAGACTAACAAAAGCATCGGTATTTTAACTTCTTATCTAAGACTGTGTCACCAACAGCAGCAGCATCCTGGCTCCAGTGAGGATCTGCTGCTTTCCTGTGAGCAGTCAGCCAAGTAGTTCAAGCTTTAGTAGGTCTGTTGGAGGGGGGGTGGTGGAAGAGATGCAGGGACCCTCTGTATCAGAAGCCATCTCTATAGCCTGATGAAATATTTTGCCTTATTATATACTTTAATTGTAGAGAGCCCTTAACAGGAACGTCCCCTGGCACAACTGGTTAACCCCTCTACAGAACAGGCCAACGTGTGAGTTGTAGGGAGACGATGACATCAGATTCCTAAACCCTTTTGTAGATGGCAGGTTTACGTTTCAAAAGTATAGGGCGCCCTGCCAAGACTGCGCAGTTGAGCCAAAAATAATTGACGTCTGCCGTCTATCACTCTTACAGCTCAGCTCAAGGCAGCAAAACACTTTACAGGTCAAGGATCTTGGACCGATGTTGAAGTGTCCAGCTCTCTCTCTGCCTTGGCAGTCCCCAAACAGGACTAGCAAGAATATGACTGAGCATGCGGCTTTTCCTACCTGCCTCTGTTGACAGGGCTTCCCAGAGGCAGCCCTGGCTCTGTGACTCTTCGGCAAGGAAAGCAGGAGTTACGGGCAGCAGCCTTTCCGGTGGAGTCAGCCTTACTCTGCAGCCCAGGACGAGTCAGTTAACCTCTCATTGTTTCAGTGCCCTCATCAGGGCAAGGAGGATAATGCTACATAACCTTTCACACACGGAGGCTGTCAGAAGGAAACATTAAAAAGCACTTTGGAAAATACTGTGGTAGGGACTCGATACTCTGACTAGTCCAAATGTGGAATTCACACAGTATTCCTCTTTCTAAGTCCTGATGCCATTCCAGCACACCTCAAAGACACACCAGCCCCTCCGTAATTCTGGCAGACCCACGGCCCTAAATAGCACATCATATCCTTTCTCAGAGTTGATGATATGCTCCCTAGATTAGAGGGAAACATCAAGCCTGCCTCTTAAACATCACAGGAAAATGGCTGGACTGAGGATGGTCAGTCAGCAGTGTCCTAAAGGAACACAGCTGGTCCCTTTAGAATGTATAACTGTTTAAAATGCCAGGTCCCAAACACTCAGGATTAGGCTGTAGGAGAAAATCCCTTTAAAGCCATAAACCTTTTAAGAGGTCTATCCCGCAAGGGACTATTGACCCCAAGTCACTTCTACCCATCACCCTCTTGCCTCCTGGAGCTCAGACTCTACAGACAAGTACAGCCCTTGAGTCAGCATAGATATAATACACCCGGAAGGTGGGCGGTAGGAGGTTTTCAAACATGTGACCTGTTGGTTTGCTAGTGGCTGAAAGCAGTGGAGAGGTGGGAGGGGGACTTAAAGGGGACCTAATCAATGGTTTCTGCCAATCTGAGACCAGCAAGAAGAATTTTATCAATAAAGTAAGGGAAATCACATAAGTGTGTCACGAGAAATTCATAAAACTAAAATGGCAGGGTATGGTACCCAGAGTGGTGCAGAAGTAACTGCAGCCCTCCACCATGAAGGGTAGGATTTAACAGTCTACCCTGGGAAGCAGGAAAGCTTAAGGTTTTACCCCAAACCCTTTTAAGGACAGAGCGCCTTCTCAGAGATCACCTCAGACACAGCAAAAATGGAACAAGCGGACTTTCTGATTTGTGATTTCTTGGGAACCAAGAGATAGTTCATACCAGAGATATTAAATAAATAAACTTTTTTTTTTTTTAGATTTAAGTGGGGAGAGCAGGGAGAGGCAGAATCTGAGTAAGTTCCCCATTTAGAGCTGTCCTATGAAGTTCACAATGCTGCCCCACTCAGGATTAAGGAGGCTCTGAGCTCCCAAAGGGAGCACGACCAGATCCTTATTCACACCAGGGGAGGGAGGATTAGGTATGTTCTGGAAAGAGTAGGAAGCTCCTGTTGCCTAGAGAGATACACTCATGGTACAACATCTACTCAAATCTGTTTTAAAATGCATTATGTTAGTGCAAAACTGGAAATCTGCATGCCCCACAATATGGATTCAGCTCCATTCACACCATCACACCATAGGATTCTAGGCAGTTATCAAGTAACGGAGAAGGCTATTTAGAGGTATGGAAAGGTGGTCACAATATATTATTAGATGAAAACTAGCTGGTTTAAAAACCATCTCATTTGTTTATTAGTATATGCACACCAGTATATAGTTACACATGTCTACACAGGTTCAGAGAGGAAGACCAGAAGATTATTTATCAAAATGTTAAATATCTCTTGGTCACTTCTAGGGGCTCTGCATCATTTAATCTTAACAACAGCCCAATGAAGCAGGGTATGATTTTCAACTTCAGAGACGAGGAACTAGGCACTTAAGTTAAGCGATTAGCTCAAGGTCATACAAATCATAAGTGGCACAGCAGGGACAAAGCCCCTGCAGTCCAGCTCCAGTACCCACATTCTTAACGAGAAGCTGGTGTGTTGTTTGGGATAACTTTTCCTTTTTGTGAACGTCAGTATTTTCTACAATAAAGATGTACTATTATCAGCAAAATATGCCAACTTTGTTTTCAATGTGATAAAATACATTATAGGAAAACCTACAGTTATTCAAAAGCAGCAAAAAGGAAGACAAGGACAGGAGTTGTGCTTAGCTCCATCAAGAAGACTTAATTTTCAGAAATGTTATCTACACACCAGTATAATCGAACTGTCAGTCACTAGCTATCTAGGCACATTTTGTTCCATTCATTCTCAAAATAAGAACTAGCAACATGTTTTCTGAGGCAAGGCCAGGGTTGGCTAATGAGGAAGAGGCAGGACACTGTGACAGCTTTGTGGCTAAACTGACCTGGGTTCAAATCCTGTTCTTTGTCAGCTACTTCACCTTGTGCAAGTGACTCAACCTTGCTGAACCTCAGATTCTGCATCCATAAAAACAAGCACACTGCCACCTACCATATAAGTGGAAAAGCAGCTGGCACACTGTAGAGACACAATAAATGGTAGTTATAATATGAAACTTACGGCAATGACTTGATTAAAGAACACACACACACACACACACACACACACTTCTCAAATTGGGGGTCACCTTTTCACAGCTATATTCACCGAGAATGGTGTTTGGCAAGTACGAACAAAAAACTTCCTCTGGCTTGGCCATTAAAGGCTCTATTAATGAATAGCTCACCACGTGGAGACAAGAACCAGGGAGGGGCTGGCTGCTTAGGTGAGCTGGGGAGAGGGAAAACAGTTCAGTTCCATGTTGGTTTGGAGATGCTGATAACCCATTCTGCACACAGGAAGTATTTGTCTAAAGTATGCGTGGTCCAACAAATCCTGACTTAAACCATCTATGAGGGAGCTCTTCTCCCCCCCAGTAAGAAGGGGTACAAGTTTAAAGGGGGGAAAACCAAACAGAGGTAATAGTGGGAGTAGTCAGGCAAATAAGATCCATTCTGCATCTGGTTCTAATCACTGAACTAGCAGTAATGAGGAGAGCCCTGGTTTTGGCCACCAAAGACACTGTGCTGTGTGACTTACAGTAAGTACTTGCCCCTCTGGGCTTCTGTTCAATGAGGAGGTTGGGTATGAATGTGCCCGAGTCCTCTTCTCCTGGTCATGCCACAAGCAGGAGCATGAATCCAGGGAGGCACCACTGTCAGTTTCGTTAGACACATTCAACTCCAGCTCGTTTACCTGACTCCCACAGCAAGCTGTTAACTTCCCAAACACCCAAGACCGCCACCACCAAACCCTTCTCTAGGGCGCAGACCACATCAGGGTAGGATCAGCCAACTTTGCCGAGACTGCTCAAATTCTAGTTTTTAGAACCTTTAATATTTTCATGTTCCTTTCCCCCTACCCCCCCCAACTCAGAAAAGAGTAATGTTTCTAACTGTATAAAGTCACTAGGCTCAAGCGCCTTCTAGACAAGCTCAACCCCCTGCGAAAGACGAATCCGATCAGTCTGAAGATATTGCTACACAGTGGAAGTAAATGTGATAACGTATGTTGGAAGGAAGGATCGGGGAGGGAGGGAATGAGGTGGAGGAAGGGGAAGTGGAGCCAGCCACGGAGCCAGAATCAGAACTTCACCTGCCTGAGCTTCTTGGCACCTTCTCCCAACAGCGCCCTCTGGACCGATAGAAACGCAAAACCCATTCCTTTCCAACAGCAAAAGCGCCACCACTTTAAGGATTCAACGTCGCTTCTTGCCAAGACGTTGATGCCCACAAGCACACACCTCTCCCCCACCTTCCTGGTAGATGAGCCACTGGCCGTCCTTCTCTGGGGTATCCTGCGCAGGACCTCCCGTGTCACGCCTCCTGCTGGCGGGAATGGGAGTGGTGGAGTGCGGCGCTCACAGCCCCCTGCTGCCTGTCGTCTCCCGTTGGGATGCCCAATGCAGCTGACCCTGCACTGGCGCGGATCCCTCTCATTTGACTCCAGTAATTCCGTCGGGTGAGCACCGAGGGTCATCCACCCTGTTTTCCACGTGAAGAAAACTGAGGCTTAGCCAGTTGAGCTCCAGATGACACAGCTCCTAGGTACTGTCAGGTCTCTCCCCAGCGTCTCTTGGCTCCTTGCCATGGCATTCCCACTCCCCGGGAAGGGGACAGCTGGCCGGGGCGTACCCCCCGGAGAGGAGCGGGCCCACCTGCGGCCCCTGGGCAGGCGGGATGGCCAGGCTGGGGGAGCCACCGCCTGAGAGCAGACCTCTCCCCGCCCCCTCCCAGGCGGGACAGGCAGTCATGTGCCACAGCCACTGCCAGGTGGCCGGGAGCCAGGCCGGCGGGGCTGTCATGTCAGGGGAAGGAAGCGGCCAGGCGGCCGGCCAGGAGCGGCTCCCACTCGGCCTCCTCCAGGCTGCAGCTCCTTTCCGGTCCCCTCTGCTCTGGCGGTCCCTTCCCTACCTCGGCGCGGCTCAGATCCCGCCTCCCCCGAAGCCCTCAGTGCTTCCTCCCTTCACTTCCCACGCCCCCTGCGCACCACTCTCTCCCCAGAGATGGTTTCCATCGCAGAGTCCGGCAGGGGCGCCCGGCTGCGTAGAATGCTGGAAAAACAATTTAAGTCTGCGGCTCTAAAGGCTGAACTCATGACCATAACTGGGGTCTAACCGGGGATTCCGGGGGGTTCATCATTTGTCAATCTTCAGGCACCAACTGGGTAAACAGTCAACCAGCCTCTCAGGGGATACAGCCATCGGAGTCCTACCTCCTCATGGGTGAGCCTGTGGTCAGAAAGGATGAAAAGGGCAAAGAACTCCACCTCACCATACTGGGAGGGGATGCCTCCACTGAACGGGGTGAATGTGTCTGCACCCCAAGGGCCAGCTGACTTCCCAGTCACACACCCAGACTGTCCAACCCCAAATGCCAACCTCCCAAGTGGCAGACTGCTGCATGAGGTGCATGGTAATTTCAGACACAGCTAAAAGATGACTGCAGCTAAGTATTGACCACTCTCCAGACAGGAGAAGCTAAAATAATATGGTTTCCTCCTTGTGGTGACTGCTTTTCTACCTGGAGAGGGAAGCCCTATTGGAAAAAAGAGACAGTCTCAAAACCAAGGCAACAGAGAAATCCATTTACAGCCCCACTGGCCAGAGCTAGTCTGAGATTCTTTCCAATCTTCATGGTCAAGAATAGCACATATGTCCTTGGGGTCAGGCATTTCCTGTCTAATGGTTGGGCCAGGACCCCTCAGTTTGGCTGTAGGGCCTCAGCTTGTCACAGCTGCCAAGCCTCTGCCACCACCTAACAACTCCCACACAAAATAAGAATTATTGCAATGCAGAGACAGATTCTAAGCTGCTTCAAAGTTAAGACCATCTGCCCTCAGATGAGAAGGCACAGAAGCTAAAGGTTTTCATGCAGGCATTTACTCGTCCCAGATTTTACATTTAACTAAAATAGAATATTCTACCTGATGCACAGGGAATACTTCTGTTCAAGATTTTTTTCTCTGCTCTGCTTGGCATCATCTACCAGCACTACCTATGTATAGCCTCAGCGTCTTTTTTTTTTTTTTTTTGCGGTACGCGGGCCTCTCACTGCTGTGGCCTCTCCCGTTGCGGAGCACAGGCTCTGGACGCGCAGGCTCAGTGGCCATGGCTCACGGGCCCAGCCGCTCCGCGCCATGTGGGATCTCCCCGGACCGGGGCACGAACCCGTGTCCCCTGCATCGGCAGGCGGACTCTCAACCACTGCGCCACCAGGGAAGCCCCTCAGCGTCTTTTTTTATCTAGCACCTGGGCAGTCCTCAGAAAAACTGTCTTCAGATAACTCCTCAGTAGTTGGCTCAAATGTTCAATGTTTGTATTTCGTGGAATCATATACTTGGGAATCCTTTTGCTGAAACTCCTTCCACAGACAGGAAATTGAGGCTCAGAGAGGGAAAGTGACCAGATCAGAGACTGAAAGGCAGTTTGCTAGAAAAATTATGGCCAGAATCTCAATTTTCTGATGGCTTCTCCAGTGATCTTTCCATCTCTTTAATATAAAACATCACTTCAAAAACAGACAGCCAAATAAATTGGGGCATATACTTGTCTTTTTTTCCCCACGCTATTTGTCAGGGTTCTCTGGAGAAAGAGAACCAATAGGATGTGTATACAGAAAGAGAATTATTATGAAGAATTGGCTCATGTGGTTATGGCAAGCTCAAAAATCCACAGGGTGGGCCAGCAGACTGGAGACCCAGGAGAACTGGTGCTGCAGTTCCAGTCTGCAGGCTCTTTGCTGGAGAACTCCTCCTTGCTTAGGGGAATCAGTCTTTTTGTTCTATTCCGGGCTTCACCTGACTGGATGAGACTCACCCACATTATGGAGGTCAATCTGCTTTCCTCAAAGTTTACCAATTTAAATGTTAATGTCATCCAAACACTCTGTCACAGAAACACCCAGAATAATGTTTGACCAAATATCTGTGTACCTACCGTCCCAGCCAAGTTGATGCATAAAATTAACCATCACCGTAGCTAAAAAATACAGTCTGCAATAATCCCATCCTATGTCGAAATTTACTCATGAAAACATCTTATTTTTCATAAAAAACATTACTATATACAGAGAATGGAATGGGGTCTCTGGGTGTATGCGCTGTAAAAGACAGCAGGGAAGAATCAAAATTAATCTTAATTAAAGATCTACAGACATGTGTGTGTACAGGCATACACACCCCACAGCAGAAGGAGCAATTTAATAATCTATTTCACTGAAGGACAAAAGAGAAAACAGACTTAGAATGCAAAGGGGGTCTATGGGGGATATGGGAGTTGTTAACAAACAGCTTTGTTCTGGGAGAGTTGATGTTGGAATCCCTCGTTAAGTTTACCAGATGGGGTCAGGTGACCTCAGGAAGTCTTTTCCAACCCAGATGATTCTGTGATCATATTTCCACTGGAATGAACAGCCCTCAAGACAATGTTCATCACAGTGAATAGGGAGAGAGGAATGTTGGGACCAAAGGGTTTGAGGCATACAATTTCCCACTGCAAATTCAACAGGAAAAATGGCTCTTCCAATTCTCTGCCTAAAATAAGTGTTTAGCATCTTTGATAAAGAATGGCTGGCATGTTCCAGCCCAGTTCATCTCAGCAGTGGGTAAGTGACACCTCTGCATATAATCCTCCAAGGTGTCTTCCAACAAAGAGAAAGAGAGAATAAAAATGGAGAGACATCACCTGATGCTTCATTGTTCCTGCCTGATTAAATTTTAAACTCCATAGCTAGACTTTTTTCAGCGTAAAGTGAAACATTTACATACACTCAAGTACACATTTTTAAAAATTATATACTTGTTACTCTTATTTCCTTAAAAATAACAGTATCAGCAAAACCAAGATCATAGGAAAATGTGTGACACAATCCAGTTTCTTCAGAAATGATAACAAAAATCGGACTTCCGTGGCGGCACAGTGGTTAAGAATCTGCCTGCCAATGCAAGGGACATGGGTTCAAGCCCTGGTCCGGGAAGATTCCACATGCCAAGGAGCAACTAAGCCCATGCGCCACAACTACTGAGCCTGTGCTCTAGAGCCCGTGAGCCACAACTACTGAGCCCGTGTGCCACAACTACTGAAGCCCCCATGCCTAGAGCCCGTGCTCCACAACAAGAGAAGCCACTGCAGTGAGAAGCCCGCGCACTGCAACAAAGAGTAGCCCCTGCTCACTGCAACTAGAGAAAGTCCGTGTGCAGCAATGAAGATCCAATGCAGCCAAAAATTAATTAATTATTTTTAAATGATAAAAATGGCAAGAAAAAAAGGAGAGAAACGTACAAATCAAAACAATTGAGATGTATCAACCAACCTCAGTGATTTGAATCACTCAGACCTTATTTGAATCCCAATTGAAATAAACTACAACAACAAATTATAAGACAATTGTGGACTTGTGAATGAGGATTAGATATTTGATATCGAGGAATTACTCTCGTGTTTTTAAGAAATACACAGGAAAATATTTACAGGTGAAATGCTATGTCTGGAATTTGCTCCATTTGAAATGATATGTCTGGAATTCCAGGACAGAGGGGAGTAGCAGGGATGCAGATGAAACAAGATGGCCATACATTGATCACTGTTGAAGCTGGGTGGTGGTATATGTGATTTTACTTTTCTACTTGCTACGAAGCTTACTAATAAAGTTTAAAAATAGAAAACATAACAAATCTTTTTTTTTCTGAAATTTAAGGTTGATTATATTCATTTACATTCTGAGTAGACCATAATAAAATGTCAGTGACTTCCACAAAAGGATTAGTCTGCTTTTTACAAAGTATGCCAAGTCAGGAGTGATTACAATGCCTAATATTGAACAGAGCTCTCGGGTATTGAGAGGAGAGGCATTGGGGAAAAGAGATTAAAGAAATTTAAGTTTCATGCTTTTGAGTCTCTTTTTTTCTTTTTATGAGATAGAGCAACAGCTGTAATATACAAAATAGAATCAGAAAACTGTTTCCGCTTTCATCTACTGGCATATTTCCCAAGAACTCAAAGAAGGATGCTGCCACAGCCAGTGCTTGTTTATTTCCACCATTAGTTCAGCAACAGGGAGAGGAGGGAATTCCCTGGCAGTCTAGTGCTTCTGACTCCCTGATCTCACTGCCAAGGGCCTGGGTTCGATCCCTGGTTGGGGAACTAAAATCCCCCAAGTCAGGGCTTCCCTGGTGGCGCAGTGGTTGAGAGTCCGCCTGCCAATGCAGGGGACACGGGTTCGTGCCCCGGTCCGGGAAGATCCCACATGCCATGGAGCGGCTGGGCCCGTGAGCCATGGCCGCTGAGCCTGCGTGTCCGGAGCCTGTGCTCCGCAACGGGAGAGGCCACAACAGTGAGAGGCCCGCGTACAAAAAAAAATCCCACAAGTCATGTGGCATAGTCAAAAAAAAAAAAAAAAGAGGGAGAGGAAATAAACCTGGCTGGGGGCACTGGTCATGACATCTCTACGAGAGGAATGCTTTATCCCCAGGAAAGTCAAGCTGACAAAATGATGCAAGGGTCCAACAGATTAAGTACATTGATAATTCATCATCTCCAGGACGATCTTCTAAGGGGATAAAAAAATGTGTGTAGATGAAAAGGAAGCTAATACACTGGTGAATTATGAAAAAGTGATCTCCATGAGATGAATCCTGGCAGGAACAGAATTACTTTATTAGCCCAAACTGAGAACTTTTAAATTAGTGTCCTTCTCAGTGAAACACTAAGGATGCTATCCAAACGTACTCATATCACATTACAAAAAGAACAGCTAGAAGATATCATGCTCCCACTTTATACTGGAAACCAAAAGCTTGCAAATAGTTTCCATTTTAGCCAAGGAGACATGGTAAGTCTATGGTGCACGGAAGCAGTGACAGGACACAGCTCTCATCCAGGCAGTGAGGCATCTGTCTCAAGGAGGAGGTTGAAGTGGCCAGGACCCGCTCACACCTTGAACACCATAGTTCCTAAGTCAGTCGTCAGGCTCAGACTCTTTGGGTTCCTTACATCCTTTTACCTCTAGTTCCTGGCATTTCTTGGAGAGAGCAGCAGTCCTATAGAAGCTTGTAAACAGAAAAATGGTATTTTCCTTAGGCCTGGGTTCTCAGTCTGAGGGCCTTCAGAGTCCATGAACTCCCTGATAACTTATGTGAATGTGTCCGCAGAACCTCTCTTCTGATAAGAGGGCCCACAGCTTTCCCTCGGACTCTGAAAGGATTCATGGCACAAAATCAAAACAAAAGCCCTGCTATAAACCAGTACTACAGAGGATTCATGATACACTCCTATCATTTCCGAAATCATCCAGAGCAGTTTTGGGGAAGGGGGATAAGAGCAATTTCACCACTGTATACCACAAGATCTTTGGGTGGGCCGGTGAAGAAGAGACGATAGTGACAGTAAACCTCAAATCAGGCAGTAGCACAGACAAAAACATCAGTAGGTTTCAAAGGGTATGGAGCAGAATGAGGCACCTGGCAAACGCAACCTGCCTGATCCAGTTTGCTGACTTAGTCTAGTGCCCTGTTACAGTTGAGTCAGGCAATAGACCCAGAAAGGTTAAGTGAATTACCCATGAATGCACCAGTTGAGGACAGACAGGAGACACTGGCATCTCAATTTCTGTTCCAATCCCCTTTCTACACAGCCCAGCATAGCCTATGGGGCTTGGCTGAAAGATTCAGGCTGGAGACTTGGGCTACCGGCCATCAGTAGTTTGTCAGCTTTTCACTTCCTTGTGTTATGTGGCAGGTGCACTGAGAGGATGTTAAATGCTCTTCAAGCCTCTGACACACTGCCTCTCTAGGATATGGCTAATTTATACAAGTTTGACCCCGGTTTTATGGTTCCCATGAGTTGCTTATTTGGGCAATGAGTCAAAGCACATTAGTCAAGCCATAACCTACCCAGGACACGAAACACTTTGTTAATCCTTCTTTTCTGAAAAGAAAATGAATTAAAATCTTTTTAAAATTAAAAAGTCACCAACTCATTCGTAACAAATCTTCAGAGTGTTAGCAAAGTCATCCTGCCTGCAAATACAGAATATCATGGAAATACCCAGATGAAGAAGGGGATTCTGGGAGTAAAACAAACTCCCCAGTACAAGGAGTCCGGGTCACACTTAAGGACAATTAAGGAAGGGTACCACCCAACCCATACTCACCCAACATGGCCCATGACTACAAATACAGTTTCTCAGATTCACCCTCTTTTCTATCATATCTTTTTGCTTGTTTGAATAGCTTTGCATTCTCTGTGTGGGAGGTGGTACAGAAGTGGGCCAGGTGACAGGAGCAAGCCAACCACAAGCTAAATGAAGAGATTCCCTCCACAGATAATGGGAGAATCTCACAATTTTTTTGTTGAAAATTTCTTTAAAGGATCCCTCATTTTACAGATAAGGAAAATGAGGACCAGAGAAGATAAGTGCCTTGTTTGAACTCACAAAGGTAGTGAATTGGTGGCAGAATTGGGACTACCATTCAGGTTACCTGATTCCTTTTAAGTACAATCTCCCCTGCACCAGACTCTCCCAACGAGCTCTGTCCTATTCATGGGTTTAGTGCTCTGGCTTTGCTGATAGCATTTCATTGATGCTAACTTCTTTCTTCCTATTTTTCCTGTTCTCTTCTGGGCTCTTGCTTTTCCCCCCTATTTTGATTTTAAATATTTTTCCACTGAAAAACATAAAAGATATTCTTCAAACTTACCTTCATGGGATCCTCAGAAATGACCTCTGAATTAACAGGTTTTGAATTATCTACCGTCTTTCTTAGACAAAACAGACATCTCACTGGCCAGAAAAAAGCAGTCATTTTGAATTAGCATTGACTTAATGGAGTGTTATGGTAAACATTTAATAATTCCATGTCCTTGGTACAGCATTTGAAAAAGAAGTCATCACAAAAAAAGCAGAAAAAGTCATCATAAAAGAGACAGTTGGAGAGAAAAGAAAGCCTATGGCATATCAACCTGAACAATTAGTACTGACTGTCATTTTTTTTTTAATATTTATTTATTTATTTATTTTTGGCTGCGTTGGGGTCTTCGTTGCTGTGCACGGGCTTTCTCTAGTTGCGGCGAGCGGGGGCTACTCTTCGTTGCGGTGCCCGGGCTTCTCATTGTGGTGGCTTCCCTTGTTGCGGAGCACGGGCTCTAGTCACGTGGGCTTCAGTAGTTGTGGCATGTGGGCTCAGTAGTTGTGGCTCGTGGGCTCTAGAGAGCAGGCTCAGTAGTTGTGGTGCATGGACTTAGTTGCCCCACGGTATGTGGGATCTTCCCGGACCAGGGCTCGAACCCGTGTCCCCTGCAATGGCAGGCGGATTCTTAACCACTGCGCCACCAGGGAAGTCCAGTACTATCATTTTTAAAAGAATTTTTAAAGACGTTTTTAAAAATTCAAACTATGAAACTCTCTCATTGAAAGGAGAGACTTTTTCTTCTGCAGAGACTTTTTAAATGCCTAAAACCAATTATCAAGCAATATTACATCTCCTTCTGCAGTGCCATTTTTTGGCCAACACGTCTTACGGGCTATTGGGAAAAGGAGGGCTGGTGTCAATGAGCCCTGATAAATTCTAACCTCATCACCACACACATCAGTTTCCTGGTGAACCATGGGCCTCCCAGGTGTGAGACATCTCAGTAGATCATAGTCATTGCTAACGTTTAGTCTGGCTCACATCAATATCAGCTATAACTTTCCATCTTCCAGTCCAGTGGTCGGTCTCTTCTTTGATCTCACCATCAACACTGTAAAGTGCTGGGCATATATAATCGAGACTCGACAAATGACTACAGAAATCCTGTTCAGATGCTGTCCTTGAAATTCTCTCCTTCCTTAGCATCCAAGATATTGCACTGTCCTAGTCCCTCTCTACTTACCTTACCTCCCTGCCCCTCTTCTTATCTACTAAAACAGGTCAACCTTGCAGCTTTTTGTTTACATTTTCTTCTCCCTCTCCCCTTAATCGTTTTGCCCCTTCCCCTGGTTTTCAATAAATACCTGCTCTGTCTACAGACCCCACGAAAGTGAAACTCCCCACCCCCCACCGAACCCCTGACCTGTACTCCAGGCCCACATTTCTAATGATGAACCAAGCAACGCCACTGAGGAGCTTTAATGTCCCTTCTATCCTGAAGTGCTGCCCTGTATGCCACAGGGGACACAGGACAGGAGGCAGCCCAAAGTGGGGGAAAGCACATGCTAAGGCATCAACAGACCTGGTTTTGAACAGAAGTTTGTCACTGATACACTGTATGCTCCTAGTACAGTTCTTCACCAGTTTGAGACTTAGTTCCCTCATCTATACAATGGGAAAAACAAGTTACCTTGAAAGGTTGTTGAAAACACTCAGCGAATTTCCATTTGCAAAGCATCTGACCCCAGTCATACTGAAAAGCGTTAGCTTTCCTCCCAAATCTTCATAACAAATCAACTCCTCCTGACGGTGCCCATTTCTGTTAATGCCTCTCCGTTCTTACTCATCACATTGAAAACCCTGGAGTCAACTTTGACCGCTCCCCTCTCCCCTTTCAACCAAATCAGCTGCCAAGTCCTTCCTTTTATTTCTCTCCTCTATCTTCCATTATCACTGCAGTAAACACTCTCACCAGTTACAGGGACCTACATATCATTGCTGGATCCATCTTAAAACACAGTTGCCACTCCATTTCCCCTCCTGCTCAGAAACCTCTAACTGACTCTGCCAGTGTGTCTGAAACCTCTGACTCTGCCAGTGAGTCCGCAGAAGCACACACTCCAAGCCCTCGACAGTGTAGCCCAAAGCTCTCTAACCTCTCCCTGACTTCTGCCAGCTAACCTCAGACAAAAAGGGATGCTGTAAGCCTTCCAGAAGGCGCCCTATGCTTCTCTTCTCTTGCCATGCTGTTCGTTCTCAAAAAACGGTTTGATGCAGTCTCTCCTTTCCTGGAGGGAAGCAATACTCGTAGTGGTTAAAAGCTCAGATTCTGCAGCCGGACCGCGCGTGTGAATCCAGTCTCTAGCTCTGTATGTTACTCAACCTCTTTGAGCCTGGGCTTTTTCATCTATATAACAGGGAAAACAACTGTATCTTATTGGATTAGTGTTAAGTGCTCAGGAAAGAATTATTATTATTTCACTTGGCACGACTCCTTAAGGTACGTTTCCTTATCTCATTCTGCCTAATGTTAGTTTTTAAAATACAATCATAGTTATAATAATTTGTACCTTATTGTTTACTCTCTCTCCCTCCCTACCACCTCCCAATTATAAGTCCTGGTGGGAACATATTGATTTATGCACGTTCGTGATTCCCCACAAAATGAGCCCTCAAATACTTAATTTTTTTTAATTTATTTTATTGATGTATGGTTGTGTTCATCTCTGCTGTACAGCAAAGTGATTCAGTTATACATATATATACATTCTTTTTCATGGCCTTTTCCATTATGGTTTATTACAAGATATTGAATATAGTCCCCTGTGCTATACAGTAGGACCTTGCTGTTTATCCCTCCTATATATACTAGTTTATATCTGCTGATCCCAAACTAATTGTCAAAGTCCTTTAAATGGATAAAGTCAGGGATAATTATTTCTCTCCTTCAGCCTCAAAATGAAGAACTAACAAGACCTGGCAATCTAGTGATCTGGCTAAGATCACACCCGCTAAGGCAGAGCCCTGGAAACAACCTAGCTCTCCTAACTGGATCCAATAACCTGTCAGCACCAGAAGCCAAGCATGCCTAATTATCCTGCTAAATAGGCAGATGTGAGAGAAAGTGGTGATTAGCTTCAACAGTTAGAACGTTCTCGAAAAAGAATCCTGCGCCCCACGGCCAAATGCCAGCACCCCTTGCTGGCATCAAGTAGTCCTGTGTGTGCCCTGCCTCCTCTCCAAGCCTTTACCACTCAACTCAGCAAAGAACAGAGGTGGCCCAGAGCCATGTTTGCATTCATGGTGGGAAATGTTCCTGGGCTCTCCTGGCTGGACAGGACAACCACTTCTCTCCCACCCCTGGAGGAAAGACAGGGCTAGACCAGCAGAAATCGAATGTGGATGAAAAAAGACCAACATCCAACCTTTACAGAGTAGTTAGGAGACTAAATAAGAAGTTGCTTGAGAGGACAGGGCAGCAGGGAGCACAATCGAATACAGAAGACATTTGTGTTTATCATTACAGTGTCTACTCAGACCAAAGTTTATTCTCTAGCAGTTTTCAAGGGCTTTGTGTTCTGTTTTGTTTTCTTGCTCTGACAGGAAGGGCATGTATGTCGTGATTTCTCTTCTCATTTATAATCGTCAGCCCTTTTCCTAAGGGTCCATAATTAAGCTATGAGACAAACGGAGGCTCTTAAAGAAGTTTTTTAAAAGGGTACTTGCCACACAGGAAGTAGCTGACCAGAATTATTTACCAAGCCACTAATTCAATCAACAAACACAAGTACCTATGAGGGAGCCGGGAAACAGAAATAAAGAGTTCCTATAGTAACTGCCCCCAAGCTAGTTCAGGCTGTGGCCACAGTCTGGTTAAATTTAACTGATATTTACCTCAGTTTTTAAAAAGTAGGGGAGCATTTCTTCAAGTTTATTTCACACTTTGGTTCCTCATTTCTGGGGTAAACTGGTTTTATATTAAAATAGATCTGGTACACTCACACTTCCCAAAAAGAAAAAAGATATGACAAGTTCATATATATAAAAATATATCAAGAGAATGAGAAGATAAGCCACAGGCTGGGAGAAAATATTTTCAAAATAGGTATCTGATAAAGGAACGTTATCCAAAATATACCAAGAACCCTTAAAACTCAACAACAAGAAAATGAACAACCTGATTTTAAAATGGGCAAAAGATCTAAACCTGCACCTCACCAAAGATATAGAGATGACAAATAAGAATATGAAAAGATGCTCGACATCACATGTCGTTAGGGACCTGACAATTAAAAGAATGAGATACCACTACACGCATATTAGAATAGCAAAACATCCAAAACACTGAAAACACCAAATGCTGGTGAGGATGTAGAGGAACAGGAACTCTCGTTCACTGCTGATAAGAATGCAAAATGGTACAATCACTCTGAAAGACAGTGTAGTAGTTTCTTACAAAACTAAGCATACTCGTGCCATAAAATCCAGCAATTGTATGCCTGGCTACTTACACAAATAAGTTGAACGCTTAGGTCTCCACACAAAAACGTGCACATGGAAGTTTACAGCAGCTTTATTCATAATTGCCAAAACTGAGAAGACACCGAGATGTCCTTCGGTAGGTAAGTGGATAAACGGTGGTACATATAAACAATACGATTCAGAGCTGAAAAGTCATGCAAAGACACAGAGGAACCTTGAATGCATGTTACTAAGTCAAAGAAGCCAATCTGAAAAGGCTACACATTGTATGATTCCAACTATATGACATCAAAAAAAAGGCGAAACTATGGAGACAAACAAGACCGGTGGTTGCCAGGGGTTAGAAGGGAGGGATGGATGACTAGGTGGGGCACAGAGGATTTTTAGGGCAGTGAAACTATTCTGTACGATGCTACAGTGGTGGACACATGTCATTATACATTTGTCCACATTTTTTTTTTTTTTTTTTTGCGGTACGCGGGCCTCTCACTGTTGTGGCCTCTCCCGTTGCGGAGCCCAGGCTCCGGACGCACAGGCTCAGCGGCCATGGCTCACGGGCCCAGCCGCTCTGCGGCATGTGGGATCTTCCTGGACCGGGGCACGAACCCGTGTCCCCTGCATCGGCAGGCGGACTCTCAACCACTGAGCCACCAGGGAAGCCCCATTTGTCCAAATTTAAAGAATGTACAACAGCTAAAGTAAACTATGGACTTGGGGTAACAATGATGTGTCAGTAGAGGTTTGTCGATTTTAACAAACATACCACTCTGGTGTGGGATGTTGAAGCGGGGAGGCTATGCATGGGGTGGGCTGTGGGCATATGGGAACTCTCTGTACTTTCTGCTCAATACTGCTGGGAGCCTAAAACTGCTCTGAAACATAAAGTCTATTTAAAAAAAAATCATATATGTGCATATAAAAGATCCTTTCCCCAGCTTATATCACATATAAGCATATACCCTTTGTCACAACTCATTATAAAAAATTGGCAGTGCCATCATATTAGGAAAGAATCAAGGTGAAATGTTTTAAAATATAACGTATTCATTCATTCAACAAATTCTTTTGAACACTCACCATGTGCTACCCATTATGCTGAGTTCTGCCTTGTGGAGATTACATTCTAATGACATAATTTTTAAAACCCATGGCTTTCAAAACCACCTACTGTTACCAGAAATCACTATCAATACCTGTTAGAGGGATTACTTTTTAAAAAAGTGATCCGTTGAAATTCACCAAGGTTCCCAGGTGTGGGGAAAAACCGTTGACTTTCCAGGTCAATAACCAGAAAGGTGTTCTTCCCAGAGTGCCCTATCTAAGCATGATCAAGCATCAAAGATGCGCTAACCTCCTGAATATGCAGGACACTGACACCAAAGCGATACATTTCTTGCTAAATAAAACCCAGAAAGAATTGTTCCTGTTTTGTAAGTTTGGGTAAGATCTTGACAAAGTTCTCAGAAGAAAATATATGTAAAATGCCTCTCTGAATGAATGCAGGCCCTTTCCCCCTTAACTACACACATTTTAGCAAATCAGAGCTGTGTGCAGATGACCCAGACTTGACCCTCTGCAGGAAGGGGAAACTAGAGAGTTGCAGGTGGCCCTCCTCACACTGGCTGCAACACTGTTGCTAGCCTCTGGATGCACCATGCATGACTTGCTGAACAAGTGCAGGGACCCCCAAGAACTGTCCTATCATTTAAAATGACTAATGTGCTTATAACAACCCCTGCACACTATGTTTATACCGAGGCTTCCAAAGCACTGTGGGGCCTTGAGGTCAGGGAAAGAGAGGGCTTAGCCGCAGGAAATGGGTTCAATTTGTGACAAGTAAAAGCCTCTTCACCCAAAAAGGAGAGGCTGATCTTTTTAGCACCCGCATTAATACATGATGCAATAAAACCCAATTCCATACCCCATACAAATCATGCTACTCTTCTCAGAGGTAAAAACAGAAGGAACTATCTTCCTTCCTCATCCCAGCCTTTTTTTTTCTTTTTTTTCATATCTGCAGAAGCAGGGAAACCCCTCCAGTTTTCTCTGATGTGCAGCAAAGAGGTCTTTCCTAGGAGATATGGTAGAAGGTGTGCATGACAGCAATGGGGAAGATACTGAAGCAATAGCCCCACCCATGCTACCAACATCAATAAAACACCATCATCATTTAGCACTGATCAAGTTCCTACAACTCAGCAATACACAGATCTGCTCTCACGTATTTCCAGAGGGTGGTTACATTTTTGGGCAGTCATGCGAAAAGGATGAAAATTAACTAAGAAAATGATCCTCTGATCCCTCTCCTACAAACTGGCAACACACAGGTAATGTTTCATGCCTACATTTTTGCATTTTGAGTCATTACCAATTCATCATCAACTCACGGTTCCTGAAAGCCCACCATATGCCAGGTTGTGTTCTGGACCTAAAGTCCATGCCATGTGTAGAGAATATGCAAATATTCCAGCACACGGTGGAGGCTCATTCAAGTTTACAATCATCAAGAAGACATTGAGCCTCAGGTATTTCAGACAATGCAAAAGGTTAGAGGAAAGGCTAAATGTGGCCTGGAGTGGTCAAGAAAGTCTACGGAAGGGGTGAGACTTGGCCTGGGGGGAGAACAGAAAGAATTCAGATAGGCTGGGAGAAAAGGGAAAAGAATTCCAGGTAAACACTTCTGTGCCCAAAGGTTTTATTATGGATTCTAAACCTGGTCTTTCCAAATGATGCCCATATGGGATTATGAGGGCACAAAAATAACGAATTTATGAAAAAACAGGGCCTCTCACATGAGATCCATTAGGATGCATTCAGAAACCCAACAATATTCCTGGAAGGAAATTTGGAAAGTGAAGGACTTCAGAGGAAGAAGGAATAGATCCAGCAGTTTTCTCCCAGGGAGAACAAAGACACACCGTTCTGGACAGGCTCGAGAGCTGACAGACCTAAATTCCAGTCTATCTCCAGAATCTGGGACTCCAAGCTAGATTCTTAACTCCTCTCTGAGCCCCAGTTTCCTCCCTTTTAGAATAGGGATAATAATATGTAAATCATCAGATTAAGGCAAGGCATAGAAATTCCCTAGTTCAACAGTTGATACATAGATGTTCAATAATAGTAACTCTTGTCATCACGTAAAAAAGAAGCATAAAAAACTTTCCAGTTAGAGATAAATGAGCAACTACAAAACTGCAATGTCTTTAAGGAATGTTTGATGAAAGTCTGATCTGTCTTGCACTTCTATATGCCACATGTTTAATCCTAGTAGACTGCTTGGGCTATAAAGTCAAATCGACATAATGGGAGTCAGTGGCTTAGTTGCAAGTAGCAGATGACCCTTGTAGCGCTACTTTCTAGAAAGCGCATTGAACCTTCACAACTGAGAAGAAACCATTACCTTCTTCAGTCCAGGAACATGACAAAAGTCATCGGTTATCCCCTTGAGATTAATCCATTCCATACCCTGCCTATAGAGTTTCAAAATTTAGGCTGGCAAAGAACTTCTTCAACAAACTTTTAATGAGTGTCTTTGTACTAGACACTGTGATAGATCCATTTAGGGTCTCCTAATGAAGGAGCAAAAGGAAAAACTCTAAGACTGTGGCTTTAGAGCCACAATTGCAATGAATTCTTACAGGTCTATGCGAAAGGCTTCATCCTCTTTTTTTTTTTTTTTTTTTTTTTTTTTTGGCGATACGCGGGCCTCTCACTGTTGTGGCCTCTCCCATTGCGGAGCACAGGCTCCGGAAGCGCAGGCTCAGCGGCCATGGCTCACGGGCCCAGCTGCTCTGCGGCATGTGGGATCCTCCCGGACCGGGGCACGAACCCGTATCCCCTGCATCAGCAGGCGGACTCTCAACCACTGCGCCACCAGGAAAGCCCCCATCCTCTTTTTTACAGAAAAAGAAAGACATCAATTAAGATACATGCATTCTTTTAATTCTTTTACTCATTCCTTCATTTATTCATGTTTTTCAAATAACATCCTTGTGCACAGAGAGGCACAAAGGACAGGGTAGAGACAGCCATTGCCTTCAAGGCATTTACATTTTGAAGGGGAGGAAGAAATCATCTAACTATCACAAGGAAGACCAGAGATGGGTGTCATCCAAAGGATGCGAAGTACCATGGAGATGAGATTAATCCTGACTGGGAGGTCTAGGAAGACTTCTACAAGACTTGTGCACCAGCTGGGCTAGGATTTGGAGAAAATAATCAGGGCAGTGCAGGCATGGAGTTCAACTTGATGGAGACACACAGGTGGAAGAATGTCTGGGGAGCTATTTGCTGCAAGAATGGGTAGGTAACATGAGGTGGCCCAGGTCCAGCGGAGAATAGAGGTTAAGTAAACACTGAATTGTTAAGGGTTTTGAATGCTAAACTTAGGAGTTACCTTTCTGATTACATTAACACTACTTAGTATGTACTAAGAAACCTGTTAGGAGAGGGGAAAAAAATGAAGGAAAAGAAAAAAGAAGTAGGAACTTAGATCAAAGGAAAAGCCCAAATGGCATTAACATAGGTTCACACACCAGACCTCTTAATGACATTGCAGCTTTTTTTTTTTTCACTCTACATGAGCAGGCAAGGTCTTTCTTGTCCTAATTTATCACCTTTAACCAGCTTTTACCCTTTCTCTTTGCCTTTACTAGACATTAGAAATTGGGCAAAGATGTAGATTCTGAGGAAATCCAAAGGGCTTTGGGGGAGAGGGAGAGGAAATGCGATGCAACCCCATCAGCCTTAATCAACCAACCTTCAGCCGAGGTCACCCTTCCCAGGCCAATTGAGCTACATCACTGGTTCTTCTCAGTCTGATTTCTTTCCATTCACTCGCTTAAGCCCAGTCGTTTTTGAAGACCATCTATGTTTTCCTTTCTATAAAGTAAAAGGTAGCCAGACTTCCCATTTATGACCTTTGTTCACTATGGTGCCATCATATCCTCTTCGGGGCCCAGCTAAACTTCTAACATCAAAGTTCCCCCAACGACAACCACCACCTCCACCTCTAACACACACACACACACACACACACACGCACACACAGCCAATATGTTCCAACTAGAAATCATCTTCCGAATCCACAGAGCCTTTTCTCTTCATTTTGCCACTCTCATGCCCTCAACCTCAACAACTGGGTTTTTCCCCACTCTGTTCGTATCTCACACAAGATGCTTTATCTCTTCTAGAGAAGCCAGTGGAAAAGGTTCTGCATCCCCCTATATAGGATGCAGGGCTCTGTGCCTACCACATTATCATGAGCCTTGGGTACTCCTGCCTCACCACCCAAATAGCATTTTTCAAGGTTCATTTGGCTCTTAAAGCGTATTCCACTTTAAATAATATCCCTATGTTGGCTTGTTAAGAGAAGAAGGCAAACACTTGAGTAGAGCAGTAAAATAAACAGGGGAGGGGAGAAAGGAGAAACAGAGGCTTCTTAGGCAGGGGAGTTCAGTTATACAGGAGTGACACTTGGACACTTGGACTGTGTTCAAAGTTGCCCATTCATCCATCACAGCTCCTCAAAGACTTAACTTGCTAGCCATTTCCAACTGCCTTTACCACACCCTTGGTCCCATGGGAGGAGGATAACACCATAGGGGACGCAGAGTATTCATGTCACCTTACAGGTAAAAGACAAATAGGCCAGCTATCAGAGCAAGGATAAAACATCACCAGATTGAATCCAGTCTAATGCTCACGTAGCAATGGGTGGGTGATTCATTATTTGGGATGGGGGTGGAGGCGGTTAGGAAAAAGGAAAATCGTGGCAAGTCCCAGAGGAAGTGGTCATCCAATTCTCGAAGCGTGGCCATAAGGTACACAGCGCGCCCCTGTTGCCGCTGGCTCCCGCCCTCAACCTCTTACTCGCCCTCTCCTCCCAACGCGCACTTCACCCCGTGCCTTCACTCAGCCCTCAGCTTCGGTGTTCTCCCTGGATGAAGGTATCGGCTTTGCTCCACCGGCAGACATGGACATTTGGCGTTGGGAAGCCTATCAGAGCTGAACGGCGACCACCCCTAGGACGACGAGCTGCTGCCCATCTACCCACTCATCCTTATTGTGCCATTTGTCCAGTCTGATGGCTGCCCAAGCCGCTGCTCTGAGTCAGGATAGAATGGAGCGGAGAGAAAAAGGGAGAACACATTTCACAAGGACCCAAGATGACCCGCTGGCCCCCCTCGGAGTCTCCCACCCCCACCCCCAAAAGCCCCGAGTGGGGCTGGGGGCGCGGAGAGACAAGGCGAGGGGAGCGCAGTCGGTCCCCGTCCGCAGCTGCACACAAAGCCCTTCACCTTCTCCTTGCCTCCCAAGCTCCTCCCTGGGCTTCGTTTTTCCGAGGGTCTCGGATGCCCCCTTCGGTGGTCGGCGGGACGGTCTGACTACCTCTCCAAGCGCTGCCTCCTCCCTCGCGTCTCAGCCTCCTCCTCCCCGCCCCTCGCCACAGACCCCGAAGGGAGCTCTGTCCGGGCTTGGGGGCCGCCAAGAACACCCACCCTGCGCCCGGGGCCCCGGAGCCCCTGAGCCCCTGCGCCCCCGGGGCGCGGACAGCGGTACAAGTTCGCCCAGCCGTTCCGCCACCCGCTCTCGGGCGCACACCCCATCCCCGCAGCGGTCGGGTCGGGTCCAGATCAGCCCCATCCTCTGGCGGCGTGGGAGCCCAGCCGCAGCCACGCTCCTACCTGCGCGGCGGCGGGCGCGGCAAGGAGCGAGGGCACCGCGCGCCCCGGCCCGAGCCCCGCGCCGCGGCGCGTCTGTTCTTGTGCTGCGGCGGCGGCGGCGGCTGCAGCGGCCGCGGGCTGGCTGGCGGACTGGCTGGTCGCCCGGCTGGCTCCTCGCTGGGGCTTCCTGTAGGGCTGGACAAAGGACATTTCCTGGGAGGAGCAGGGGAATGTTCCCAGCATGCCCCAATTTGTAGTTCCCGGGGACTTCCTGCCACCACAGCAGCGGGCGCCTGGGAGGCAGCTCCGGCCAGAGTAGGACCCCGGGCCCGGAGCAGAGGCGCTGCCTCCTTCCCTAACCGCTCCCGGGAAGGGGGCGGCGCGTGGATCCGACCCTGGGCCCCGCCCCGCGGCGCACGCCGAGCCAGCGACCCCGGAGGGCGCGGGTCCCTGCGCGGGAGTTCGTAACTGGGGTCCTGTCGCTGAGCTGTCGCAGTGTGCGGGGGAACTGCGGGGGGAGAGGCCTTTTCTTTAGAAATGAGGAAGGTGGGGATGGGTTCGCTTTAGGTCATCTGGGATTTTTAAAATAGATTTTCTTTTTCTTTTTCCTTTTCTGTTTTAAGCCACCAGAATCCTGCTGGGGGCGGATTAAAGAACTTGACTGCTCACCAGGAATTCAAGTTTCTTAAGACCTTGGCGCTTCATCCTTAAAACCATAAGAGCTGATTGTTCCCAGATCCTGACCCGATGACATTCCTTCCTCCGTTGTTGGCCTTGTCCCAGGCATCTTTTCAAGAAAAGTAATTAAACTAAGAGGTAGAAAACAAATTACATGAATTAACTAGAAGGCACGTAAAAACCCGTGTGCTGCTGAATGAAGAACTTGCTGGACGTTCTGCTTATCTTTTCCTTTCACCTTTAGGATTCAGTTTCCTGGGTCCTACAAAACAGAAGTGGTGGCCGCTATATAGCTAGCGCGTGGGGTGAGGGGGTTAGGGAAGGAGGACGTTGGCTACCAGAGAGGAACTCCGCTTCCAGACTATCAAGGGTCTGTAACATCCTCCACAAATTCCTGTCTAATTCCCAGGACGCTCATGGGAAAATCAAGGAAGGGCCACTTAGAGACTACATGACTAAAAGCTGTGTTCTCTCCCAAGGAGAGCGATCAGAGTGTAGTGAATGGAGATAGGACCTAAGGAGGATTTCTAGGATCCTCTAAAATGTGTTTGAAAACTCACAAGGTAGTAGGTCATAATTACCCGTCATATCCACTTGGCCTCTCACACTTCAAAGGCACATGAATTGGAACTTATGGATGAGGGATTTCGGTTTACATTTAAGAAAAGTGGATCCACTTTGCTTTTCTGCCGTGGTTCTCTTTCTTAACCACAGGCATGGAATGGGCTGCATTAATTTAAGGTGTAGAACTGATGAGCAGCACACAAACATGATCACCTTCCTCCCCAAAATTCCTGTTGCACATGTCACTGTGTTGACTGTCCACCTAAATGAATGGGGCTGTACTCCTTGAATTTTCCAGACCCTACAAATTACTGCTTCTTAATGGTTTGCAGTCTGGTAACATTCCAGTGAAAGCGTGCCCCCCCCCAAAAAAAAGGATAATTGATAATGGTGGTTTGGCAAATCTAGCAACCTTTTCTAGTGTTCAGCTTGAAAAAAAATTATGCACTTGCCTGTAGCATCTAACACGGTCTACCAGGCCTTGGTTGAAGCTACTTTCTGCCTTGCTTCTAATATGGTACACTCTCCTCCTACATTTCTAATTTCAGCTCATGATACCTAAAACCTCACTATCTCCATCGCATACCAAACCTGCCCCTCATTTTATTTTGCCAACCTAAGTTAATTTGTTACTTTAACAAATTTATTTAACACTATTCACTATGCCTGGAGTAGACAAAGAATATTTAACAGTAAGATATCTGCAGAGTGACCATCAATAACTACAAGCTACGTCTTACCCTCAAGAAGCTCATACACCAGTTAACATCACACAGACAATTACCACATGGTATTTAACAAAGATGTCTGTGTTCCCAGAAAGTGGTGCTCTTTCCATAAACTCTTTTGTTCCAGTGAGAGCAGGAGTAGGACAGGAGTGGCCAGAGGAGGGAACAGGAGATGAAAAAATGCAGGTCGTATGTAGGCACACTTAGTGTGTGAAATTTGGTTGGGAAGCGGGTGGAGGTAGCTGGGCAGGAAGGAGGGTCTAAGGAGGATTCTCTGTTTGTGGGGGGCTTATTTGGTTTTTAAGATGAGAGCTCCTTGTGGATGTTTAAATGCTGATGGGAAAGGTCTAGGAGACAGGGAGAGGGTGAAGACAGAGAAGAGAGAAAGGATAAGGGATTAGGCATTCAACAAATGCTTGTTGAATTAACTAATGCCTGTTACGGATCATTGCTGAAGATGTTGAAGTTGAAATTAATAAACTGCACATTCCCAGTAAAGATATGCAGAGTGTGAGACCAGACAGAAATGACATTCCTTTCTCCCTTGTCTTGGGCCCTCTCCCAACCTCCTTGTCCTCAGGGGAAGGTAACAGGCAAGCAGATAAAAGGAGGGAAAGAAGGGCTCCCCAGCTGTTAGAGGATGGATGTCAAGTTTTCCAATTTGACGACAGGTTCAAAAGCACACAGCAACTTCAGAAAAGTCTAAATTTTTAAGACTATGGGTTTGGGTTTTATTATTAAAGTAAGCAAATATTTTACCTTTGCCTTTTATTTTTAAATCTTTACTTTGAGGTAGGCTACATAACTGTTCCCAGCCTCACCTTTCAAAAGAGGAATTGCGCCTACACCTTTTAAGCTTTCAAGTATAAGGTGGACATCTATTCTTTTTCATACCCTCACGAGCATCCATCTCCCCCTTTTCTGATAACAGCAGCTTTGGGAAAATAACCCCCTTCCCAGTCCTTAGTCTTTGTGGTTTACAGAGTGGCAGATCATGGTGGGTATAAGATCAACACCTGCCAATTAATCTATTCCATTGCTGTACAAGGGATAAGCTAATAGAAGAAGCAGAGCTGAGAAAAGAGGGTGTGTGTGTGTGTGTGTGTGTGTGTGTGAGAGAGAGAGAGAGAGAGAGAGAGAGAGAGAGAGAGAGAGAGAATATAATCGCAAGCAAATCCTTACCCTATTGTTGATCATGCCTGAAGCCAAGATACCCCCAGACTTTTTAGCTGCATGAGACAAAACCTTCTCTTCGGGCTTAAGTTACTTTGAGTTAAGTTCTATCTCTTGCAGCTAAGAGAGTTCTATACAGCTGGTCATGGGGTATAGTAGTACAGATCCTTAAATGTGTAACTGGCTAAGTTGAGGAAGGGTGAGAGTAGAAAGGGTTCCTCTGTACCAAGCTAGAAAATTGGAAATACTTGTGATATGGTAACCAAAAAAATGGAGTGAAAGGTCTCAGACCCCAGCATTTCAAGGCTGGAGTTTTAGACGTCTTGATTGACACACATCAGGATTTTTGAAGGTTTGGGCTACTTGTAGTTTTTATAAATGTTCTAAAGAAAGAGACATGGCGATGTTCAAACTGGGCCTGTGTAGAAGCAGTGAGGAAGAAATTACAGCCTGGCTAAAAGATGCTCTTTCTGCCTCTAGCTGGCAACTCAAATGGTCAAGAATCAGATATATTGAACCATGCCAGGTTGGAAAAATGAAATGCTCTGCTCCTTCCAGAGTGACAGCAAAGACATGAAGGTAAAAAAAAAAAACTGATAATGGAAAGACTGTTTCCAGGGTCTACATCGGACTCCTCCTACTGTGCCATTCCTGTCTGAGGAAGGGAAGAATTAATCCCATTTTAAGTACGGTGACCATATAATTTATCATCCAAAATGGGACAATTTTGAGTGTGAGTAGGGGTGCTATTAATAATTACACTGGAGTGACACTCAAGAGCAGGTCACCCTGATTAAAAGAGCCATCCGCTAGGACACAGCCTTGCATCTAGAGGCCATAATCTGTCAGTCTTCTTCACCCCCAGTAAATTGCTTCAGATTGCCCCTAGGCAGAGGTCAGAATGGCAGTCATTAAGCTGAAGACTGGAAAGTGAATCAGACCTAAGGTCTTTCCTTAGAAGACAGAACCCCCCCTCGGCCAGTGTCTAGAGTGCAGAAGGACTCCACACCACTGAACTACATTAGCAAGTGGAAGCCTAAAGCAGTGTAGTCCCCAAATTGGGAACTCTCCCGGATTCCCATCGCGGTTGTGGTCACATAGGAAAATAGCCAATAAGAATCTTTCCTGAGAAGTAAAGTGGAGATAGTTAAATTGATCTCTACCTCTTCATCCTCCACTTCCAGGGCTAGGTCTGTAACCCAGGCCTGTCAGTCAGCACCTCCCACGTCCCACAGACCAGTGATGGGGCAGGTAGTCGTGCGGGGGGGGGGGGGGGGGGGGGGGGGGGGCAGGGGTCAGGCATGGGCATGTGACCCGGAAGCTAAGGTTAAAGAAGCCGCTTTCTCTGTTGGAATTGCTCATTGAAAAGACAACACAAACTGAAGATGCTGGAAGGCGTAACCTGAACATCGAGACAAAACAGAGAAAGAGCAGAGAGAGGGAGAAACAGAGAAAGAGTTTTTTTGAGGTCTTCAGTTCAACCATTCCTAATCTATCCCTGTTCTTTTCAGTTACATGAACAACTACGTCCATCCCGCCATCATAATGTGATTTGTTTACTTATCTAATTGAATAGGATTTCTGCCTATTTCAAGAGAAATAATTCTGACTGAACTCGGAGATTCTGAACGTTTTTCGGTGTTTCTCATGGTGAAAATTCTCAGGAAAGAGGGAGGGGAAAATAGGACAGGGATAGACTCACCCGAACCACAGCTCTCAATGAAGTGTTCTTCTCTGTAGACCCCCTGTTGTTGCCAGCCAGCGCCAGCTTTCTAATCCCATCATCCAGGCTGGTGTGGCGAACTGACCACCTTCTAGGATTGAAATGACACGGACGCATCCATCAGTCAGTGCCTGACTGTTGGGAGAGCTCAGCCGTGTTTTCCTCCTTGTACTGGTTCTTTTGCTTAAAAAGAAGATTTTCAACCCTTACAGTTATTGTTTAGCCTGATTCGCTTGTTAGTAGGTAACATATAGTTTTTTGGTCTTATGTTTTGTTTTGTTTTGTTTCCTAGCTGCTTCCTCTTAAGTCCTAAAACTTGAATTCCCACATCAGGGCCTTTTCTCCTTTTCTGCCTGGAGTCAGCCCTCCAACTCCAGTCCCAACCTTTCTGAGGAGAGCTCCTTCCCATCCTAACCCTAAATGTCACTTCCTTATACAGACTTTCTCTGGCCACTCTCTCTAAAATAGTCTCCCCCTTTTCTCTGTGTCTTTCATTTTCTTCATATTTGAAACACTTTATTCTCTGTTTTCCCTGCTTCATTTCTCTCCTGCGATTAGCATGCAAACTCCATGAGAGTAAGTTCTATGACTGTCTTATTCATAGTTTTGTCCAAAGAATCCAGCACAGTGCTCAGCTTTTATAGCAGAAAAGATATATGTTGAGTACATTTAATAAAGAAATATTTTTTAAGCAGCTGAGAGGAGCATCAGTGTTCACTTGTGGGCAACCTCTCTTGGATACACTTTTTAAAATTGAAATATAGTTTCTGTTCAATATTATATAAGTTACAGGTGTACAATATAGTGATTTGCAATTTTTAAAGGTTACACTCTATTTTTAGTTATTGTAAAATATTGGCTATATTCTCCTCTGTATAATATATCCTTATAGCTTATTTTATACCTAATAGTTTGTACCTCTTAATCCCCTGCCCCTCCCCCATTCCCTCTCCCCACTGGTAACCACTAGTTTGTTCTCTATATCTGTGAGTCTGTTTCTTTTTTGTTATATACACTAGTTTGCTGTGTTTTTTGGATTCCACATGTAAGTGATATCATACAGCATTTGTCTTTCTCTCTCTGACTTATTTCACTTAGCATAATGCCTTCCAAGTCCATTGAATATACTTTTTTAAAGTAAATGTTCTATTAAAGTATAATGTGTAAAAATGAATATTTCATTAAAATCGAATGTGTTCAGATATTGAATATCTTATTCCCTAGAGGAGAATTTGGGGGAGGGGAAGTGAGAATATTTCCCATCTGATCAAAGGCAGTGGAGGGAAGAGGACATTTTCACCAGGATTACCTGGGCTGAGGGCTGGCTCTGAAACAGTCGGCCTCCTACACATGTTCCCCTGAACATGAGCAAAAGACTGTGGGTTTTTTTGTTTTTGTTTTGTTTTGTTTTTCTGAGCTACATATAGCCTGGAACTCTTTATCCCTGAAGGATGGGGAGAGAAGAAAAATAAATTGTGAGCCACAGCAAAAATGGGTATACATGTCAAGGTATAGATTTCACTCACCTCTGTACTCCAAAGATTAGAAAGATACTTGGTTCACTAATCTTTTAAAATAAGTCTGTATGTGACTTAATGGAGAAACTTTAGATGCCCTCTCTCTAAGGTTAGAAGCAAGATAAGGATGCCCAGCGTCCTGCTACTCTTCCACTTGGTACTAGAAATCTATGCCAATCCAATAAGAGAAGAAAATCAAAGGTATAAACATTAAAAATGAAGAAACATAACTGTCATTTGCAGATGACATTATCTACATGGAACTTATTATAAACCAGGAACCACCTATTTGTTTAGTATTCACTAATCATCTCTATTTCAAAAATAAGGAAAATGAGGTTCTGAGAGGCCACGTTTACCCAAGGTTGTTAGGAAGTAGTCCTCAGAGGCTGAATTTAAGGCCTCATGAGGCAAGAAGAAAGAATAAGAACATTCACAGTGAAAGTGTGAAGAAGAGAGCGGTGAAGTTCCATCCAACCGTCCCTTCATCCATCCAACCATTCATTCAGTAGTTGGACGCTTATTGTGTTAGTGTATGTTTGCTCCCTTCCATGCACGCTGCTCGGTGCCAGGGATGCTGAAATGAAAGTTGCATGTCCTGATCGCAATCTGGTGGAAGAATAACACCACATGAGGAGATGACTCTGTAACTAAGCTCACATAGCAAGCAATTGAGGCACAGGAGAAATTGGGATCATCAGAGATTGCTTTCCCAGTGGTGACACAAGAGCTGAGTCTTAAAGAATAGAAGTAGGTTTTCTGAGCAAGGAGCTGGGCATCAGGTGAGGGAGATGCTGTAGAGTAGGGAGTGGGACAGGATGCTCATGCAGAATGATAATGATTGAGGCTATCGTATTTTTAGTCATGAGCCCAGGACTTGAATGACATTGTGAGCCATGCTAAGTAAGGAATGTGGATTGTGGATGCAGCACTGGGGTACTGAGACAGACTGAAAAGAAAATGGCTCAGTCCTTATAGGTTGAAGGAGGGTGTGGAGTTAAACTGCTTTGTTTTCTTTTACTGTGTCTACACTCAACAGCATCAATTATCACTTCCATTGGCATGCTAATTTTCCTGTAATTTACCACTAGTCACAGCTTTTTAAATGGTGTTACTAAAACTTTATCCTATTCTGAATAAGATTGCTTTAGCATTGAGCAGACTCCACAACTGGTACCCTCCAGCCACTCGTCATCTCTTTTCTTTGAAGCGTTGTGGCTTCATCACTAGGTTTATCAAGTAAGAAGGTCCCCCAGTATGGTTCCAGTGAAGCAGAAAAGATAAATCCATTTATTCAACAAATATTTACAGAATATTTACAGCGCTAGGGTACAACAGTGAATAAAACATGCTTCCTACTCTCAAGGAGCTTGTGGGCTCAATTTGACCAAACAGATAATAATATTTAACACAAGAATCAGCAAACATTATATGATACTATGTACCAAGCCTTGTTCTATATGCTTCCATATATGAATACTTCAATCATTTAATACGCTCAACAACCCTGTGAGGTAGGCTGTAAGAGGCACCCTTGCCCAATTCACCCTGCTAGTGGGCTCGGAACTGCAGCAGTAAAGCTCCAGCGTCTGTGCTCTCATCCCTTTCACCTTAATGGCCTGATGACAATCTAATGTGATAAATAACATGATGCAGACAAGCTGCATCAGAGTAGCATCCAAGGTGCTACTAACCCAGTCTTAGGGGTCAGGAAATATTTTCTGGGAAAGTTTCAAGCTGAGCCTGGAAGAAGCAGTAGGAGTTAGCTAGATGACAGAGGAAGGGAGGGTTAAAGAAATCTTATGTGCAAAGATTCTGAGCCTAGAAAAGACTTGGCATTTACTGCAGAGCATCCTGGAAGATTAAAATGAGGCCAGGATGAGGGGGTGGGCGTGAGGGTGGGGAAGAATAGAAGTAAAGTTGGTGTTACTTCACATTTTAGGGCTAGAAGAAATCTCATAGACAAGGCAATGGAACTAAGTTCCAGAAAATCCTGAGCTTAAATATTATATCCCTTTTAAGGCATGATGACATTTTTTCTTCAAAGCGAAATCAGAATCGTTTTTTGGATTCATGGGTTCATTTAGGTAATAAGTTTTAGAAAAGTATTTCTTACTAATTACCTTATTAATTACATGGAGGTATGTATTTAAACATTCATCTTTGTTGAAAGGAATAAAATTGCATTAAAACTAGGTATAAAATTACCCCATAAATCAGTTACTACTGATTTACTCTGATTGAACGGTCATTCTTATCTTCAACATTTATTTGTTGAGCACCTACTATATGTCAGGCCTGGTGTATGACACCAGAGGACACTTAAGGGAAGATAACAGGTCCTTGAGCTTGCACTAGGCATATTGCAGCAAATCCTAAGTATCTTAGAAAGTCTGAAAGCATGGTTTTTGTACTTATAGAACATATAAGGATTTTTGTCCAAACATCTAAGTTCACAGATGAAGAAACAAGGAAGATTAAGTGATTTACCCAAATTCATATACCTCAGTGTAGGGGGGTGCTGGTGACTTGACCTAGGGTCATACTTCCAAGCCATTACTCTTTCCAGTGACACCTCACTCCCTTATATATTCTGAGCCATGCGTTCAAGAGAAGTGTTTGCCAACAAGTTGAGGGGTGTTGTAAGTCAGGATTCCCATTGGAGCCCTTCTATACCAATGTAACCTTCTCCCCCGCTCACAAGGTAACAGCTTACCTATGGCCAACATTGTCCAGTTTACAGAAATATTTTCACATTTATTATCTCAGTTGTGCTTCAAGGGATCCTAGGAAGCAGATTCTATAGACATTAACACCCCCATGGAGATGAGGAAAATAAGTTTTAGCGTTCCAGTGACATGAGCACGGTTACAAAGTAAGAGCCAGAAGGGCAGGATCAGCTGCCCCAGGCCTCAAACCACAGAGGCACTCAAACATCCTGGGAATAAACCCGAGATTCTGTGCCATTTAACTCAGGTTTCTACCAACACTCCCAACACAAGTGATGAAATGTAAACTGGATCTATTCCCACTGAAGAAGGAAGTTTCCTTGGATAGAAATGTAAAAACACTCCCAGGACTGCAGATTTCTCTTTGCTGAGATTTTCTGTGATCTGCACATGCATACTTCTTGGCGTAATCAGAGCCCTGCCCCAATTCCAAGAGGACCTGAAACTGACATCTGAATTCCTAAACCAAACAGTGTGTGACATTGTGCAGGGAAACAGAGATTTTTTTTTTAATGTACATTTAAATTCCTTTAGTATACCTCCCATGAAGTCATCTGGTTGGAAAGGAAAAGTGAAGAGAGGAGAAAAAACTGTAGATATTTGGTAAATGTTTAATTGGTATGAAGCCAATAAATAAGTAATGGAAAAGAAACTATATATATATTCACACTATAGGTTATACAAGTGATGGTGTGAATACTTTCTTGCTATTATGGAATTAAATAATTAAATATTTAGATTAAAAATAAAAGTCATTCTTCACATACCATGAGTGTTCTTGAGACTCTTCCAGTGACTTAAGAAAAATATTTGTTTTAGAACCATATCCATATCTTGAACAAGACTGTGTAACTATATCCAAGTAAGTTCTCTTTGCTCGTGGTGAGTGTGAGTGACTAATGCTTTCCAGTTATGGATGCTGGAAAAACTGTGAAACAAAAGAAAAATAAGTAAAATATTCTGCTATACTTGGTGCAAATAATAAATCCCTTATTAGATCATAAAGAGATATTTGATTTTCATTCATGGAAATAGTCATCATCTTTGTCACCCCTCTCTATTAAATAATATTAATTTAAAGGGACACCACATTATCCAGAATCTGGATCTGCCCTTTGAGGTCTCTTTTCATTGGCTGAGGCTCCATTCTTTTATACTGCAGATATTTTTTTAACTCTAAATTCTTTGCTCCTTCCACTATCATATTTCCCACCCCGTGAATGCCTGGAGTTCTGATAGACTGTGCCACAAAACACTTGTGTTTTATTTTATACTATTTTCAATTACTATTACTGGCTCATGAGATGTTTTGTACAAATCATTGGTCTGTCTCCCCAGCTAAACTCAAAGCTTCTTGGCAGAGGAATCTCGCTTCATATTTATCCTCTCCCTGCCTCCCCCACTGAGTGCCCTTGCTGCAGTGTGCACAGAGTAGGTTCACAATCCCAGGGGGAGTGTAGTCTCCTCTTTCTCTTCTCCACAACAACATGAGACAGGCTGGGACCTGGGACCTGGGACCCTTTGCTGCAGTGCTTGCACCTGGACAAACATCTCCTTGAGAAACAAAATACAAAGAAACAATAAGGAACTAAAAACGTGCCTTGGCAGTTGGGGCAAATTATGGACAAGATACAAAAAGACCAAGAAAAAACCAACTACCACTCCTGAAGAACTGGGAGCAAAAGCATGGTACTAAGCATGCCCCCTGCACCCAACACCACCAAAGGGGTGGGCAAACCACCTAAGCCCCCCACTGGCTGTACCCCTGGACGTACCCCTATCCCCCTTCAGGACCAAGCAAGGGAAACTGTTCCTTGTTTTCACTCCCCACTGCTGCAGCAGGGGCCCCAATAAAGCCTTGCCTGAATTCCTTGTCTGGCCTCTAATCAATTTCTATTGATTGGGGAAGGCCAAGAACCCTGGTCGGTATCAAGAGAACTCCTCAGCAGCTGCATTCTCTCATCCCCAGTGCAGCAGAAACTTCCCAGATGTGGGCAACACCCCAGAGTAGATGCAGAGCTCAGGTTTTCTCAGGGTAGAGCTAAGTGTTGGCTGGCCCTGGGTGTCTGAGCCCTGAGGGCTGTCCTCCTCCACAGACTCACTAAGCCTCTTCCTGGCCCTGATCCCCAAAGTCGACTTTTTTTGGTCCTATAGTCAGTACTCCAGCTGCACTGAGTTCCTGGCTTAATTCCCGACTACTCTCAGCCAGAAATCTTTCTGGTCCAGAGCTTCAACTACATTCTCTTCTTTTGCTAACTTCGTTTCCCTCTCCTGTACTGTATGAGCTTGTTTCTTCTGGCTGCTTCCAGAAACACTTCATCCGTTGCCAACGGGCTCTGTAATAGTTGCTTTAATCATTAACACTGATAGCTATTTATAGAGATTACCCACGCCAGCCCATGAAATGTTTACCTCCAGTCAGGCCCATGAAAAGGGAAATTGTGTCCCAGGATGGTTGTGTCTTATGTGCTTGGATCATACCAGCATATTCTCCTGCCTAGAACATGGTCTGTCCAGAATTAAAGTGATTTAACTTTGAAGAGAAAATAATGCACATTTTTTTTCCCATGAGATTTTATTCATGGTCATTTGCTTCAGCTGTTGATATAAAGAAACTAGTTTAACTGCTTCAAAAGGTCAACTGAAAAAGGAACTAGTCAACCTGTGTACTCATTAAAAATAAATGGAAGAGTTATGGAGAGTTATTATTATATCATGTCAAGACTGCTTTTTGGAGGGGGAGAGGAATGCAGGCCAGGTGGTTAATTGGGATTATGCCCTTAGCTACATCTGTTGTGATATCTGGGTTTACTCCATGTGAAAATGAGAACAAGAGTTTGTCCCAGGCTAGGGTCTCTAGAGATAAATGCTATGTGAAGTGTTTTAAAGGCACAGAATCCAGGGGAATAACTATTCTAAGAGTTCAGATGGTTACAAAGAATGCAGTTTTAACCAGAAGAAGAGATAAAACCTCAGGGTCACCAGAAAACCCCAGGTGTGTTCAAGTTGGCTGACCAAGTAGAAGGGGAAAGAGCCAGGAGCTGTAAAGCCCGATTTCAGTGACTCAGACTGGACTCAGTGCCCATGGTTGATATCAGGAGCTTCTCTATCTGTACACCGTTTACATCAACCCAATTCCTCATCCTATAGTTGAGTCCATTTTTAAATCTGAAAACTTAAGTGTATCCTGGAACTGATAAACGGCCGAGAGTGTAGGGAAGAAAGGAATAGGTGGGTGGGGCTAAGCTGCAGCCCCAAGGTAACAACAGAGCAAAAATAAGTAACTGGATTCTCTTGGAGATGGCAGATGAAGGAACCTACTGTTACCAGAGAGAGTTCCCTACCCAAGAGACCCTGAGGCATTACATCAGCAGACTAGCACATATGACTCTTTCCCAACTCTGGCTCCATTTTGGAAACACATACCTGCTATAAATGGTGTTTGGAGAGAAGGAGAGGAGATGCCATGTCTGTCTTTCTGCTTCCCATGTCTCTGTTAAAATTTAGCTGCTGTGGGCAGGGTATTCATTATCTCCTTTCTTGGTGACCCCTCAAATTGCAGCGAGCCACTTTGTTTGATCACATGGTCAGGACAGATGGCTACTGCATAGCAGTAAGGTGGACAGGGTCCAATCAGTCCTCAATGCTGAGATCTGGTGCCTATTTAGGGGCAGAGCTTTGGAAAAATAATGGCTGGTAATTATTAAGAGTTTCATATGTGCAGAGACTGGGCTAGGAGCTTTAAGTGTATCTCCTCATTTACTCGTCACAACAAACCAATTAGGCATTACTGCTTTTTCTGCTGTAAATCTGAGGACACCGAAGTTCAGAGAGGCTCAGTAATTTGCCCAAGGTCACAGAGCCAGTGAGTAACAGAGTCAGATTTCAAACCCAGGTCTGACTCCAGATCTCGTGCTGCTACTCCTCGTATTGTCATAGGAAAGGCACCTGAAGGGACATTTAGTCCTGTAGTCCTAGATTAAAAACTAAGGGTAAGCTGCTTATTTCCTGTCCCTAGTTTTCTTCATTTTATCACATTTACACCTCATATCCAGATGCCAATATGGCGCTTTTAGTTACATGCCGAGTTGTGTGGAAGGGTGAACAGAGTTTATCTCTATGGAAGAATGTTCATGGATCAATGGACCTGCCATTACATGGTCCCTATGTGGATGATGCTGTCTACCAGGGGCTGGCGTACACACAGTTCTCACTCTCCGGAGATAAGATAGGCCTATCAAATGGTATCCAAGGCAGCATACCATAAGTGCTATATCAACAGGAAGGAGAACTGCTCTTCATGTTGGAAGAGGGACAGATCACTTCCGAGTAGACGGTCAAGGAGGGATTCCTGGAGCACGAGGCAGGATCTGAAGAGTGAGGGAGGGTATTTATTTGGAGGTAGTGGAATCATGAAATGGAGACATGGAGCAAGGAAGCAAAAGGCACGTTTGGAAACAGCGAAGGCACCAGGTCACTTGAGCTAGGCTCACTGGGGAAGGAGGAGGAGACGGAGCAGGAAAGGCAAGCTGAAATTAGATTGTGCAGATCCTTGGAAACTATGCAAAGTGGTTTGAAATCATGATAATAAATAAGATCCATGGTGTGAAACTCCAGTCCTGTGGAGGCACTAGATCACCTGGGGAGGCTGCTGTGCAGCAACAGCAGGGAGAACAAGGGCTTTGGACAGAAGGTCTACTCTGAGTCGAAGTCTAACCCCGTAATTTACTAGCAGTGTGAATTTGGCTAGTTACTGAATTTTTCTGAGTTGCTGTTTATTCATCAGTAATTCCCATCTCACCTGGTTATAAAGCAGGAGTCAGGAAACCTTTTCTGTGATGAGCCAGACTGTAAATATTTTAGACCCGCGGGGCCATATCGTTGCTGCTATTGTACAGTGAAGGCACACAGACAACTTGTAAACAAATGAGTGTGGCCATGTTCCAATAACATTTTACTTACAAAACAGCCATCCAGCCGAATATGACCTCTGGGCCATAGTTTTCTAACCCCTGTAATCGAGGATTAAGTGAAATTATATCTGTAAAACACCTAGCACAAAATAGGCTTTAAATAACCATTCCCACCTCTGCTAATTCCTTTTGCTCTCCCCCCCGCAAAGTGGCTTGTACCCCATTACCACACCCTGATGTAGTTGATACTTATGCATATATTCTTTATCACTTGTTTTTCTGCAGTGCTGGCCATAATATTATCTTATAAAAATGGGCTTCAAAATCAATAGATTCCTTAGGGTATGGTTTACTAAAGGCATAAAGAAAAGGGAGTCTTCCTGGTTATGATAATAAAGGATACAGTGTGTGTGTGTGCAAAAAAAAAAAAGGTGTGAAAAAAAAAAGAATGTAAAGTGCTGGTGACCGAAATGAGAAGGAAATCCAAAAAAGAGGGGATATATGTATATGTATAACTGATTCATTTTGCTGCACAGTAGAAACTAACACAATATTGTAAAGCAACTATACTCCAATAAAAATTACTTAAAAAAAATAATAAAGGAGAACCATGTCCCATTTCTAGGCTGAGAGGTCATGAGGTAGTACCCTCCCTTTCCTTGCCACTTAAGGCTAAGAAAAAAGCAGTGGAATTCTGCCTGCTGAATTTAGAATAGAACTGCTGGGGGAATTTGGAATGAAAGGGCGCCCCCTAATGGACACTTACAGAATTCAGATGAATTCTCCTTTTCATTCTCCAAAAAGGATTAACCAAGATGAATATACCTCACCAGCAGTCTACTTTTTACAAGCCCCCTTCATGAGACCTCATCTGATGAACAACTGCGTTGGGGGATGATTTTTCTCCTAAGGAAGTTGAAAAAGAAGTGGTTAAGGACTTAGCCAAGGTCACCCTTCCTGACGTAAACCAATAGAGAGAGAGAGCAGGCTGGATATTGGGGTGTGCACAAAGTGGTTAAGGCTTAACCAGGGCAAATAGTGGGAGACCCTGCTCGCCCTCTGAGTTTTCCCTGTTGCCAACACAGGAACGAACTGATCTACAGCAAGAAACCATCAGCCCGTCTCACTGAAACCTCTCCCACTGCAAAAGGGTTCTAACTGAGCTGACGTCATCTAGGCAAAGCAGTCTTCCAGCTGGTAAGCCAAGCCACCCAACAGGGAAGACCTAATGGTTCTTTCCAAAGCCTCCACTTGGAGTCACAGGACACTCATGTGCAACAGGCTGGCCATCCCCCTCCCCCTTCGTCAATAATTCACTTCTGTAGTTGCTGAGTGAGGTTTGTTGAAGACCACCCTGGAGCCCTCGGGGAGCCACCTGGGAAAACAACTGGAGACCCAGGGTAGGGCTGTGGTAGAAATGCTAGAATTGTATTTCTAAGGGCTCACAGAGCACAGCTGTAGTAGTCCTCCCAGAAGAACAGGACACGTGGATATACTGACCAAGAGAGAAGAGAGCACAGGAGACTGGGAGAGACTCAGATGTCCAGAGAAGGACAATGGTGGCAAGACCAGGTCTCAGAGATGATCCAAGTGGCGGTGGACAACAGAGGGGAGGGTCAGCAGGGGCTCTGATTTCATGTGAGGTGGTGGTCTACCTTCTGGAAATCTCAGAGGAAGAGACCACCAAAACTGGTGATTCCACTAAAGTTACACATTTCTGGGAATTCTTAGAAGGAGTTGGAGAAGTAAAGAATGAAAAAACAGAAGTCTTCCTGCTAGTCAGCAGTTGTAGGCATGGAGGATCGAGATTTAGATGATGATTATCATAAACATGACCGTGGGCTATAATTATATCAAGCTGCCTAGTAAAGCTCGGGGCATACAGACTATAATTACATTAAACTTCTTTTCTAAAAAATTTTATCAGAATATAGTTGATGTAAAATGTTGTGTTAGTTTCTGCTGTACAGCAAAGTGAATCAGTTATACGTATACATGTATCCACTTTTTTTTCAGATTCTTTTCCCACATAGGTCATTACAGAGTATTGAGAAGAGTTCCCTGTGCTATTCAGTAGGTCCTTATTAGTTATCTATTTTATATATTGTAGTGTATATATGTCAATCCCGACCTCTCAGTTTATCCCTCCCTCCCCTTTCTCTCCCTGGTAACCACAAGTTTGTTTTCTACATCTATGACTATTTCTGTTTTGTAAATAAGTTCATTTGTACCAGTTTTTTTAGATTCCACATATAAGCGATATCATATGGTATTTGTCTTTCTCTCTCTGACTTACTTCACTCTGTATGACAATCTCTAGGTCCATCCATGTTTCTGCAGATGACATTATTTTGTTCTTTTTTATGACTGAATAATATTCCATTGTATATATGTATCACATCTTCTTTATCCACTCCTCTGTCAATGGACATTTATTTAGGTTTCTTTCATCATTAAACTTCTTTTTAAAGTAAACTTTTCATTGAAGTACAAGTATTTACAGAAAAACACACTCGTCACAGATGTACAGCTCAATGAATTTTTCCAAAGAGAACACACCTGTGTACCCCAAATCCAGATTAAGGAACAGAAGGTTATTACCACCCCAAAGGCCACCTCTCGCCCCCTCTTAGTAACCACCCCCTCCCAAGGGTAACCTCTATCCTGACTTGTAACACTGTACATTAGTTTTGCCTGTCCTTGAACTTTATATCAATGGAAACACACACAACCCTTTTGTTTGCCTTCTTTCACTCAACATTATGTTTATGAGTTTCATCCATGTCCTTACGTGAGGTTGTGGTTTATTTGTTGTCTTTGCTGTATAGGATTCCATTATGAATATACCACTATTTATTTATCCATTCTACTTCTGTTGGGCATTTGTGTTATTTCTGGTTTGGGGATCTTCTGGATAGCTCTGCCATGGACTTTCTACTACACGTGTTTTGGTAAATATACGATGTGTTTCTGCTGGGTGTACGCCTAAGAGTGGCTTGCTAGGTCGTATGGCATATGTATGCTCAGCTTTGGAAGATACTGGCAATTTCTCGTGCAATTTAGACTCTCCAAACAATGTTTGAGGGTTCCAGTTGCTTTTTTTCCTCTGCAACACCATCTTTCCTTTCATTTTGGCCATTCTGGTAAGTACAATAAATACATAAAACTTTTAGTTTTATTTTCAGATCTGGCAGATTCCCTGAAGCGTGCCTCCCAGTTTAAAGTTTTTCTTGAATTTGGCCAGATGAAATCTTCAGGATAAAGATCCAACTTATCTTCTCTTTCTGAGGAAATCGAATGTTTGTAAAAAGATTTGGCTTATAGAAAAAGCATTTCTTTGTTTTTGAGACTTTAGGATCTTTTACGTTCTGAATGCAGAAACAAAATTAAAATAAAACAAAATAAAATGTTTAAAAAAGCCGATGTAAGGATGGCCACATAAGAAATTTTCCTTCCCTCCTGAGCTGGTTCTTTATAAGACATCTACAGTAGGACTCAAAGTTATACCCTTTTTACTGGAGTGTACCTTGCCTTTTCAGATGTCTGGCTACTATACCATAACATATGGACGTTTCATTGAATCTACACATCCCAGAACAAAGAAGATTATTGCCGGAGACCTGCTGCCAGTGTTAGTAGGGGAACTGCAAGGCTTTTCTTATAATTGATCTTGAGAGGGAAGGGTTTTCTCATAGAGCGTTTTTCTAAGGGCAGCTGTGTTAATTTAAGTGGAAAGAATCTGTTAGGACCAAATAGCAGACAGTGAAACAAATCCAGTATGGCATGAGGATCTCATGCCTTTCTACTCTAGAGATCAATATACAAAATGTGCATGATTGGTTTTCTCTGTTATCACCTTTGGCCTAGAGAGTCTGAACTCTGCAGAACTATTTTTGCCTTTAGATTGGTCATTGACTTGGCTGTCTCCGAAGTATTATCATACTTGGGCCGGTGTATCAGAACATTGAAAAGATTGAGTTGGAATGGGGCCTAAAAATAATGTTTTGTTTTTTTTTTTAAACTGAAACCAGATTTATGCATTTGTGCAAAATGGGCTTCATTCTTCCAGTGCTGGTAACAAGCACAGTTAAGAAACCAAACATGACCATGGTAATGAGGAAACAAATGAAATGAAACAGGAAAGAGGTTACCCGAAAACTCTTAAGAATAACGATATTATTAGCATTTTCCTCCAAATCACTTAGGTATCATAAAGCCTTGTAGGAAATTTTGGGTTTAGCTGCAAGGAAGGAACTAGGGACACATTACCGAGTTGTTCTCTGAAGGACTGCCTCTTAACAGCTCTTAATTTCACAGATTATGTACAATAGCCTTGTTCCCCAACCAGATTGCAAGCCTCTGGAGGGCAAGGACTGTTTATTCTCTCAAAAAATTTGTTAAGCACCTGCCTGGTGCTGGGGGTGGCAGGAGGATGCTTCCTGCTCTCAGACCTTCTGCTGGAGGATGGAGGGAACAAAAGTGCCCACTGAACTGAGAAGGCATCTTGAGACCGAAAAACGAGGCTGTAGCTCCATGTAATCTATGGATCAGTTTATTATAGGGTAACTTACTCGCAGGGGGGGATCTTGATCAGGCAGAAAAATCTGGAAGCATTCGAAGCTGCCCTCCCCACTGCTGAGGGGCCATTGGGACAATTTTATAGTTAACCTAGGGTGTGAGGGTAGATGCTTGGAAACAGGACGTGCATTCCTAAGTCAAGTTATGCACCTTGCTAGTGTCAGCCACTTATATGAATCCCTGACCACTGCCTGCTCTCAGGCTCCTGGGAGCTCTCTTCTCCTCCTCTGGAGACACCCTGGACTTTCTGCTGTCCCCTCATGATGCCAATCATTTATCTGGATTAGCACTGGCCTGAATACATATTCTCCCTCACAGGCCTTTCTCTGTGCACCTGGAGTGGGTCCACCACCTTTGCTCTCACCACCCCACTCTGTTGCTGGAAATACACACCTCAAGGTCTATAACCTTTCTGGACTATGTCTCTTCATTCATAAATGCTTTAATTTCACAAATGTTAATTGAGCTTCTACTTCGTTCCAGGTGCTGTGCCAAGTATGAAAGGTACAAACATGTTTACAATCATTAGATTGCTAAGGAAAACATAGGCATGTGGACAAATACATAGAAGGAAATGTTAACAAATGCATCGATCGATGTGTGTCTGGCATACAGGAGGGTGCCAAGGAATAGCTGATCAATTCTTCCATGAGGTTAGGGGGTAGGCAGGTGAGACTTCACATGGGTCAGTGTTAGGTAAGTTAGCTTTTACCCAGACCTGTTCCTATGGCAGTTCCCCACATTGTCACCTATTGATGCTGCATAGCTGGTTAGAGCTCTGGCAGCAGCGGGCCAGAGAGAGGGCAAACAGAGGCTACCCACAGGTGTATGCATACTGGAATTCTGTAGGAATTCTGGAATTACTCAGTGTGGTCGTCATTGATGCTGTTGGCCAAATGTTTCCAATTATGTGTCTTCCAGGCCCATGATAGAATTGTGTTTCCTGGCTCCCTTTTAAGGCCATGTAGCTAGTACTGGACAAGGAATTAAAAGCAGATATAAGTTTGTGGCCAGTGCATTGAATTGCCACCCTGAGACACTCCAAAGGTTTCTTTTCTCCTCTAACATGACAACTGACAACCTTTCAGACAGTGGTCCCCCTCTCAACCTGGGTCCAGTGTGAGTAGAGCCACCTGCTGCCCTTTGATGGACGTGTGGCATACACAAAACATGAATCTGTATTGTCTTTAAATACTCAGATTTTAGGGATGAGTCTTACAGCAGCCTAACCTAGAGTTTAGCATCTTGCAGGAGATACCAGTTGTCTCTTTTCAGGAGAGTACAGGAAGATTAAAGAAAGAGTTGAAAGCAAAGCGAATTATCTGTATCTGTGCGTGGGTTGCTTCAGCGTGCAGGTATGCGTAGGAGAAGGGGGCACACTGTGTGTGTGTTTTTTTTAATTCACAATTTTCTTTGTCTTTCCACTTCAGTGTCTTATTTCTCTCCTGTCTTCTTCCTCAGTCCCACATACAGTGACCATAAATGTAAAGTCAGCCCCTTATTTACTTAAATGCCCATTTGACAGATAATTATCGATCACTTACTGCACGTCTAGCACTGTGATACGTATTGAGATAATAGAGATGAATATAGATTCTATCTTGAGGATGCCACCAATGACAAATTGACCCCAGCACAATTTTGAGCTTGGAGACTGAATTCTAAAAATAATCCAGATTAATATCACGTCAGTAACCATACATCACATGAATTATACTTGTGACTATATATTGCTCATAGCAACAAGCTTAAAATAGTTGAGTCACTTTATAAATCTATATTCCAAAATAGGACAAAAGAAAAAGATGAATGTTGGAATCTTTTCTTTAAGGAGGTTTATTGAGATCATTCATACATCATAAAATTCACCATTTAAAGTGTGCAATTTGGTGATTTTTTAGTATATTCACAAAGATGTGTAACCATCACCACAATCAATTTTATAACATTTCGTCACCTCAAAAAGAAACCCTGTTACCCATTAGCAGTCACTTCCCGTTCTACCCTTTACCCCTCCCACCCCCTCCCCACAGTCCTACGACACCACCAATCTACTTCTTGTCTCTGTAGATTTGCCTATTCTGGGCATTTCTTATAAATGGAATCCTACAATCTGTGATATTTTGTGACTGACTTCTTTCACTTAGCGTAGTGTTTCAAGGTTCATCCACATTGTAGCATGTATCTGTATTTCATTCCTTCTTATGGCCAAATTATATTCCATTGTATGACTATACCATACCCTATTAATCCACTGATCAGTTGATGAGCATTTGGGTTGTTTCATTTGTTGGTTATTATGAATAATGGTGCTATGAACATGTGTGTACAAGTTTTTGTTGTGGACATATGCTTTTATTTCTTTTAGCTATTTACCTAGGAGTGGATTTTCTGGCTCATATGTTAACTCTGTTTACTATTAGAGGAACTGACAAATTCTTGTGCAAAGCAGCTGTACCATTTTACATTCCCATCAGCAATGTACGAAAGTTCCAATTTCTCCATATCTTGACCAATACTTGATATTATCTCTCTTTTATTACCCATTCTAGTGGGTGTGAAGTAGTATCTTCTTGTGGTTTTGATTTGCATTTCCCTAATGATTAATGATGTTGAGCATATTTTTATGTACTTATTGGCCATTGGTATAATCTTCCTGGGAGGAGTATCTGTTCAAATCCTTTGCTCGTTGGGCTTCCCTGGTGGCGCAGTGGTTGGGAGTGCGCCTGCCGATGCAGGGGACACGGATTCGTGCCCCGGTCCGGGAAGATCCCACATGCCGTGGAGCGGCTGCGCCTGTGAACCATGGCCGCTGAGTCTGCGCTCCGCGACGGGAGGGGGCACAGCAGTGAGAGGCCCGCGTACCGCAAAAAAAAAAAAAAAAATCCTTTGCTCTTTAAAAAAAAAAAAGGGTTGTTTTTAATTGTTGAGTTCTAAGAGTTTTATATATATATATATTCTGGATACAATCTCTAACAACCTTTATGATTGAAAATATTATCTTACATTATGTGAACTGTCTTTTCATTTTCTTCATGGCATTCTTAAAGTAAAAAAGTGTTTAATTTGAAGAAATATAATTTATCTATTTTTTTGTTGTTGTTGCTTGTGCTTTGAGTACCGTATTTAAGAAGACCTTGCCTAAACCAAGGTCACAAAAAGTTATCCCGATGTTTTTTTTCCTAAAAGTTTTATAGTTTTTTGCTCTTAAATTTAGATCCATGGCCCATTTTTTAGTTAATTTTATGAATGATGTGAGGAAGGGTCCAACTTCATTCTTTTACATGTGGATATCCAGTTGCCCCAGCATCATTTTCTTGAGAAGACTATTCTTTCCCCCATTGAATTGTCTTGATTACTGTGTCTTTCCCGAAGTTTGGAAATCGAAATCAGGAAGTATGACTCTTTTAACTTTTTTCTTCTTTTTCAAGGTTGTTTGGGCTATTCTGGGTGCCTTGCATTTCATATGAATTTTGGAATTCATTTGCCAAGCTCTGCTCAAAGCCAGCTGGAATTTTTAGGTATTGAGTTGAATCAGAATATCAATGTAAGGAGTATTGCCATCTTAACAATATCAAGTCCTCTTATCCATGAACATGGGAAATCTTTCCATTTATTAGGTCTTAAGTTCTTTCAACAATATATTGTAGTTTTCAGAGAACAAAATTTACACTTCTTTTGCTAAATTCCTGGTCTTATTTTATAATCGTATTTTATTCATTTTGTTACTGTTGTAAATAGAACTGTTTTCCTATTTTTTTCAGATCTTTCATAAAGTGTATTGAAAGATAATTTGAATATCAGTCTTAAATCCTGCAACTTGCTTATTAACTCTAATAGTTTGGGTTTTTTTTAGTAAAGTCCTTAGTATTTCCTTTATGCAAGATCATGTCATCTTCAAATAGAAATAGCTTTACTTCTTTCTTTTCATTATGGATGCATTTTATTTCACTTTTTGCCAAATTTCCCTGGCTAGCACCTGCAGTACTCCTGATCTTAGGGAGAGATCATTCAGCCTTCACCATTAAGTATGAGGCTACTAGTGAGTCTTTCATAGATGCTCTTTATCAAGTTGAGGAAGTTCCCTACTATTCCTACTTGTTGAGTATTTCCATCATGAAAGGGTACTGGATTCTATGAAATCTTTCTGCATCTATTAAAAGGATCATATGGTTTTTGTACTTTGGTCTATTCATGTAGTGTATTGTTTTAATTAATTTTTACATGTTAAATCAATTGTGTATTCCAGGGATAAATGCCACTTGGTCATGGTGTATGATTCTTTTTACATGTTGCTGGATTCTGCTTGCTAGTATTTTGTTGAAGAATTCTGTGTCTATACTCATAAAGGATATTGGTCTGTAGTTTTTTTTATGATGTCTTTGCTTTGAGGATCAGGGTAATACTAACCTCAGAGAATGAATTGGAAAGTACTCCCTCCTCTTTTATTTTATGGAAGAATTGGCAAATAATTTGTATTAATTCTTTTTTAAATGTCTGTTATCTGTTAGAACCATGAGAAAAGCTGAGAGAGCATATTCTTTGCAAATTGAAAGGGGCAAACTAATTGTCAAAAACAGATTTTCTTAAATAGAAAGAAGATTAAATTGAGGGGAGAAAGGCTCACAGTGTTTGGAAGGTCTTTGCATGGTCTCACAAGACATATCACAATAGAAAATTACAGTTGAACTCATTTATGAACATGCATATGAAAATCTTGACCAAAAATACCAATGAATCAAATGTGACAGTACCATTAATCAAAAAATCATGATGAAAGGGCAGTTTTATATCAAGGATGCAAAGAAAAAGCACTATTAAAAAGTCTATTAATATCAATGATAGGTCAAAAAAGAAAACCATAGCAATTCAGTTGATGCTAAAATGGCATTTGATAAAATATCTATTCCTGATAAAGGCTTTAAAAAACTAGTTATTCATATTCTTGGGCGTGGAGAAATACTGTTTGATTCCACTTATACGAGGTACCTAGAATAGTCAAATTCATAGAGTCAGAAAGTATGCTGATAGATGCCAGGGGCCAGGGGTGGGGGGAGTGGGGGGAATGGGGAGTTAGTGTTTAAAGGGGACAGAGTTTCAGTTTAGGAAGGTAAAAAATTTGGGAGATGGATGATGGTGAGTGTTGCACAGCAATGCAAATGTACTTAGTGCCACTGAACTATACAGTTAAATATGGTTAAAATAGTATGTTTTGTATTACGTGACTTTTACCAAAATAAAATAAAAATAAAAGAGTGAACCTAATATAAACTATGGACTCTGGGTGATAATGATGTATCAGTGTTGGTCCGTGCATTGTATCAACAAGCATGACGCTCTGGTGTGTTGTGTTGTTACAGGGCAGGGGCAGGGGGGAGGCTGTACATGGGTGGGTGTAGTGGGCGTATGGTAACTCTGTACTTTCTGCTCAATTCTGCTGTGAATCTAAAACTTCTTTGAAAAAATTAAGTCTGTTAAAAAAATACCCACTCATACAAGAAGGCTTCCTTAAAAATGATAAAGAATATATACTTCAGAGCAAGAGAAACAGTATTTAATAGTGAATCATTGAAAGTCACCTCATCATATATCTACTATCTCTAATATTGTTATCATTTGAAAGGTCCTGGTTAATATGCATTAAGATAGATCACAAAAATAAAAAGAGTGGCTTTTAGAAAGGAGAACACAAATAATTACTGTTTAACAAATTATAATATCCACTAGAAAACTCAAAAAAATAAACTAAAAAAAATAGTTAAAATTAGTAAGAACAGGAAATACAATGGCCAAACCCAAGGTCAACATACTTCAGCATCTTCTTTTGATAACAGTAACGATAACACCCATATTACGTGAGCACAGGTTATGCGGCAGACGCCGTGTGAATGCTTTTCATTCACAATGTAATTTAATCTTTTAAAAACCCTTTAGCCATTAATTAATGAAACTTCACAGCAACACTTATGAGATATGTACTATCATTATCTCCATTCTATAGAAGAGGGAACTGGGGCTTAGGGAAGCAGATTAACTTGCCCAAGGTCACAAAGCTAGTATAAAGCAAAGTTAGAATCAACTAAGCCTCATTCTTCACTATTATCACTATCAATATTACAACTATTCTTATTATCATTATCTATTGAATTATCATAGGCTGAAAGTGTTGGGAGATAACTTTTCATGGTCTCACCCATTTCTGCACATCTTATGAGCTGTAGAACTGGCAGCTTTTGTTCCTATCTTTTCCAGGCTGTTTGTATAGTGAATAGCCTTGGAAGCTAGAGATAGAGTCTCCATCCAGAGCAAAGGACAGGTTTGTTTACTGTCCAGTGTAATAAAGATAATATCTTCCTTCAGGAAAAAGGTCCTTTGTAAAGATGTGGTTTCCCTAAGCTCAAAGTTCTTCTGTAATGCAACTCTGCATATGCAGGTGGTACCTGGCCTTCTTCACATTGCCCAATGGGAACTGGGGCTCAGGAAACTGATAACACATGTTGATACTCTGACGACTGCTAACGCTGTGAGAAATAAAGTCCTTTGTCTCTGACCTGGGTATCTCCTGTCTTCTGCCAACATCCATAAAATGGTTGCAGGTTAACTTGTTAGTTTGCAATTAGGGTACAATTGCAGACCCTTCCTGCATCTGGAGAGACATACCAGGATGGGAAGACTGACTATTGTAAAGATTTTCAACTTCCTCAGTTGGGTGATAGTTTTAGCGTAATCCTTATGGGTTTTTTGAATTTAATAAAATTCTTCTTAGCTTCAACTGAAAGAATAAATTGCTAAGAATCACTAAGAGTTTTTAAAACAAAAGAAGGGAGTAAAGAGGGAGTACTTGCCTCCCCAGATATTACATTATTCATAAAGCTAAAATAATGCAAAAAATGATTGTAGTTCTGGCATAAGAAAAGATAGGCAAATCAATGAAACAGAAGGAATAGCATGGAAACAGATTCTATCACACAGAAGTTAAAATACCATGAGGGAAACATCACAAATCAATGGTGGCAGGTTGAACTACTGAATAAATTGTGGCTCCAAAAAACCAGTTGGACATTTGGGGAGAAAATCAATTTAGAGATTCACATGATGCGTTAGTATACACTTTTGATAGATAAGATTTAAGTATGAGGAAACATATTAAACCATTAGCAAATACAAACAAAGCCTGGAAGAGTCTCATTTCTGGATGGGAAAGAACATTTTGAAATCTTTCAGAATTTTGAAATTGTCATGTCCTTTGACCCAGCAATTTACCTAAGAGAATGCAAACTTCATCTTTAGGGATCTAAGACCATTGACTATTGTTTATTGCTCCCTCCAGAGAATGGTAGGAATTCAATAAACGTTTGTGGAATGAGCAAAAAAATGTTGCACAAGAACATAAAGCTGTATGTACAAGGATGTCATTGCAGTCCTGGTGTCGTAAGTCAGCTGCCAGCAGTCACTCTACGCCTTGAGAGTTAAGTGAAATTGACACGAGACTCTGACGCTGCCGGCCGTTCACTGCCCTCCACGTGATTTCTGTGTTTTGGCTGTTTTATTTTCTCATCATTACTTCTATCTTGCTCAGAGTTCTGGCTCTGTCTGAATCCTTAATCCCACTTGGGTCTCACCTCTCACAGCTAGTCTCGTCTCTTTTATTTGAACAAACCTACATGTGGCATTCAGTCCCGTTTCCCTGATTTTCCATCTTCTTAAAACAAAACAAGACATAGCCAAACAACAAAAACGCCTCCCGAGGCATTTGGATGTGTAGCAACTTTTACAGGTTTGAGATGACAAAAGGGGTTTTTACAGCCACACAAATGGACTCATTCAAAATTTAATGTTAGACATCCTCATACATAAAAGTTCTTTGGACACTCTCATGAGGCATTTCTCACTGGCTGCATTTTCCCATGGACTCCTGTCCTGATGGTCACTTGTTCTCCTCCCTTCACCTCTGGACTTTGCTCACATCTTATCAGGCTGTCTTTCCAGGGCTTACCGCCTCCTTAGGCTGCGTTGGGACAGGGGAAATGCCTCCCTCTGTTATTCAGAGCAGTTTTTCTTTCTACACCTTCCCCAGTCCCCAGCCTATCTAAAGCTTAGGTAATTGGCCAGACTACTCAAAACCCCATTAATTTGGCCTCAAGCTCTCGCAACGTGGAAAATGAGTAGAGATTTTCATATTTCAGACTTCCTCTCTTTCTTATAAGGAAAAGGGAAGCAGTATAGATGTTTGCTCTCCCTTTGATATGAAATATAACTTTCCTCTTCCCTTAAAAGGCAGAAGTGGGGAACTCCCTGGCGGTCCACTGGTTAGGACTATGTGCTTCCACTGCAGGGGGCACGGGTTTGATCCCTGGTTGGGGAACTAAGATAGATCCCACAAGCTGTGCAGTGAGGGAAAAAAAAAAAAAAAGCGGCAACAGACAGTTTTGGTTTTAAATAATATTTTTTCACCCAGCTACATTTGTAATAGTAGGAAAATTAAAGATGATCCAAATGATCATTAATAGAAGACACCAGGTTAAATAAATCATGATACAATAAAGAATGTAATAAATCCAGATGTTCTGAAATGGAAAAGATGGCCAAGATGGGTTAGTAAGTTAAAAAAGAGAAAAAAGGAAGTTGCAGGAAAGCACGTATGGTATGAAACTGCTTGGCACTGGGTACATTTTTGGTTGTCACAGCTGGGTATTGGTGATGGAGTGGGGTTATTACTGAAGCTAAACACCGGACTCTGCCCAGTGCAGTTTTCCAAACAAAGAATTTTCTGGCCCCACTACCAGCAGTGTCGAGGTTAAAAAACCCTGCTCCAGAGGAATATATGCCAAACTGTTATCAGTGGGTATGTCCAAGAGTTGATTTATGGAGGAATTACACCCTTTTTAAGTCATTAATTTCTCTTTGCATTTCTTTTGATGTTTATTATAATCCAAAAAAAAGGTTTCGAAAAGCTATAAATAGTTGGAAGAGATGGCACATTTTAAAAAATCAATATATTTAATCAAATCTGGATGAGCAGATAGGGAGAGGGCAAGACCAGAGAGGAGAGGCGTGGCTTGTTCGCAAAGGACGCCACAGAGCTGGGTAATGAGCTCAGGTAAGAATCAGGCCTCCATCCAAAGAGGAATTTCCTCCCCAGAGCACACCTCAAGTATGGCCTGTTCTTTCCTGGTCTCACTCGGAAATGCTCTGCCTTCAGGAGATTAAGGTTGGCAGGTCAGGGGTGCGCTGTGGGAGCTGGAGTTCCTCTCTGTCCAAACGCCACACTCACAGTCCTGGGGGTTGGAACAAGTAACAGTAAGAGGCGTGACAGAACATGAAAGCACATGTGAAACGGAAGGGGTAGCGCTCTTTGTCTTCCAAAGGGTAAATTTTGCTTTTATTTTCCGCCCCGTCGTTTTGTTAAACTGGAGTCTCTTGAGCGCCATCTGGTGGAAAGATTTCGATTACTAAGTCAGATATGTCAGATATGTCCTCGCCTTCCCCAAGAACATTTTAGTCACAGTAAATCACTGTCTACATTTTAAGGTCTTCTCTGGGCAGGCTTATGGCTTGATGTCACTGCCTCAGCACCTTGTACAATTGACAGATTATAAGCCACCAGAAATTGTTTGTTGAAAGAATAAATATTGATCCATTATAAGCTGGGAATGGATATTGGTGTCCAGCCTGAACAGGTGTTGGGAGAAGGAGGCAGGAATAAGTTGTCCTGGTTGCCAAGGGTGAGTGCAATGCCTGCAACTAAGGAATAAAACCAACTCCAGGCCAAAGAGCTTCTGAAATCCCAAGCAGACTCCCAGGGGACACACAGGGAGCCAATATGATTCCCCGGAACCTAGGCAATGTTTGATGATGGTGGACTCAGGCCCTCTCTGGGATGAGACTCCATGAGGTGTACAAGTGCTCTGGGGTGTAATTTAACTAGTCCCTGCCATTTCAGCTCTGCCCCGGTCAATTCCCCAATAACACCATTCCCAGCCTCCAGAGGGGACCCCAGGGGACCTGGCAAGCACTTCCCTCCTAATGAGGACAGCTGCTAATGTGTGGGCCCAGTGGGTACCTGAGACCAGCGTTGCAATGTTTTCAGACTTTTCCAAAGAAATGGAAATCTTGATTAGCATGTGAAATCACTTAATTTTCCAATATTGCCTCAAATTACTTTGGAAACGCTCAGTGGGCCAAAAGCCACGTATGTTTGTGGCCAACAGTGAGTGACTCATGAACTAGAGGATCTCTAGGCTTCTTTCCACTCTTCTGACCCACTGCGGCTCTGACCTCTGCCCACACCTATACATGGCTAGTTTTGAAATGAGGTCAATTGATAATCCTAGCTCAATATGGCCCACAAGGTCAGGTGCTCTTTCTTTGAAGTTTCAGGACAGTGAGCTTCTCTTTAGGGAAAAGAGCAAAGTGCTTCTCTTTAGGTAAAATATTTTCCAGAGCAGTCCGCACGCCCACCCGGCCCCGCATTCCACTCCACCCAAATACAGCTCTCTTCTCCCATGCTTCTCTCTGCTACACATCTCTGCAGCCTGTTGTGTCTTGTGATCTGAACTGGATTAAGTCTCTGCATTCTTGTCTTTTCCCCAGGGTGTGGTCTTTTTCAAACTTCCTGTTTTCATTTATTAAGAAGCCTATTATGTTATCAAATTAATTAAACTAATTCCCATCAAGCACCACATGTTAAAGCTAGTGAATGACTTTGCTAGTTGGTCTTTAAAAGGAACAGGATTGAATGTAGACCCTGAGATATATATATATATGCAAATATAACTTTATACATATAATTATATGTACATATGTAATTATCAGTTTCTATCAAAATAATAATAGCAAGAACAGAATCAAAACAAAAGTAAAAAGTATGTATAAACCTACTGTTTTACTATGTTTTAATTTATATGTTCCGTTTCATACTTTATTCAAATGTTTGCCGATTTTTTTACAAAGATAATGAAAAACACACAGATGCATAAACATAAGCCCACACAGAGAAATCATGTGTCTACAGTTGAGACCAGCCTGGGGGTGAACAGCAGGTAGCGCTAACGATAATCAGATAATATTCCTCTGGTTCCACCCCTATTCATTCTGCGGAAATTCCAGTACTCAAATCCCTCCTAACTAGCTCTTGAGTCTTCGGGAGGTAATCCTCCCAGCTATCGTGTGCCATATCCAATTTCCGCCTGCTTTTTAGCGTCTCCCTTTAGAAACGTCTGCTGTTGCTGATGCTGCCATTGAAACCTCAGAAACTGCCCCACTTCCTCCCTCCTTCATCCCTCTTGCATCAGCCAGTTCAGCTCCTCGGTTAACTGGCTCCTACTCCGTCAACAAACCCACTGTGATAGAATCAGGCACACAGGCTAGAAAGCAGTACAAACGTGGAGGTTTTAGTGAAACCGCACTTGTGGTTTTTACCAGTTTTTTCTTGCAGTCCATTCTTCCTTGAGCACCTGTGAGTCTGGAGTTTGAAGGAGGGCAAACTAGATGACAGACAGTTTTCTTGTCATCACCTATTCTTTTTTGCTGACTCTGTTCCTGTGCTGAGCTTCCGTGATTTGATTCCCTTCTCCTTATGATGGAATTTTACTTAATAGGTTCCTCAGTCCAACGAGCCAGGTGTGTCTCTTCACAGAGGCCTAAATATGTTTAAAGACTTGGGCCAACACAAGTTAAGGTGTCTGGGCCTCCTAATAAATAGCATAGACACAATTTGGGGTTTTGCCTTTTTCATTTCTCACTTTGAGTGTGTATCCAGGTTACTACATAGTTCTCATAATTATTATGTAAGCGGTTACATAATAAACATTACATAGGATGAATATATCACAATTATCTAATTGTTCCCTTATTTGGGACATTTAGGTTATCATTAATTTTCCTCTAATTTAAATACTATGAATTGAGCGAGAACAATTTAAGTGGTGTTGACTGTATGTTTTACTTTGGGGGTAGATTACTTAAAGAAATTGTAGTTTCTGTAACTCCCCAAATTTCAGGGACCTAACACTAACCATTTATTTCTCACTCACATAACCATCTAGTGTGAGGTTCTTGTTCAGCAATGTTGGTGAGTGTTCTGTCCCACACATTCTCTAGGGAGCCAGGATGATGGGGGCTCTACCATTGTCAGCACAGGGCTTCCAAGACCTCTCTGGGTACCACCATTAGCTGGCAGATGAGTAAGAGAGAGAAATTCAAGTGAGGGTTTCATAAAATAAAATTAACCCATTTTAATGGTACAGTTTGATGAACTTTTGGTAATTGTGTACAGTTGTATATCCACTGTGACAATCACAATATAGACATTTTCAATATCTTAAAACGTTCCTGATGCCTCTTTACATCTGATCCCTTCTCCCAACCCTTAGCCCCCAGGCAACTCTCTGTCAATATAGATCAGTTTTGCCTGTTCTTGAATTCTACATACTAAATGAAATACAGCATGTATTCTTTTGTGTCATGCTTCCTTTGCTCAGTATAATTCATGTTGATGATTGTATTAGTAGTTCATTTCTTTCTATTGCTGAGGAGTATTTCATTGCATGGATATACCACAATTTGTTAATCCATTCACCAGTTGATGGACATCTGGATGGGTTCCAGGTTTTAGTTATTATGAATAGTTCTGCTATGGTTTGCAGATGTATGTCTTGTGTGTTCATTTCTCTTGTGTAAATACCTAGGAGTTTGATTAGTGGGTCATAAGGTAAGTGTATGCTCAATTTTATACTGTTTACTAAAATGACTGTACCATCTTTCATTCTCACCAGTAATGTCTGAGAGTTCCAGTTGACCCAGGTCCTCATCAATACTTGGAACTGTCAGTATTTTTAATTTTAGCCATTCTAGTGGGTATGTAATAGAATCTGGGTTTTCACTTGCATGGTCCTAACAACTAGTGATGTTGAGCATCTTTTCATGTGCTTATTGGCTATTTGCATATTTTATTTTGTGAAGTATCTGTTCAAATCTTTTGCGTATTAAAAAAATCAGGTTGGGGGCTTCCCTGGTGGCGCAGTTGTTGAGTCCACCTGCCAATGCAGGGGACATGGGTTCGTGCCCCGGTCCGGGAAGATCCCACATGCCGCGGAGCAGCTGTGCCCGTGAGCCATGGCTGCTGAGCCTGCGCGTCCGGAGCCTATGCTCTGCTACGGGAGAGGCCACAACGGTGAGAGGCCTGCGTACCACACACACACACACACACAAAAAAAAATCAGGTTGTCTTCTTATTATGAGTTGTAAGAGTTCTTTGTATATTCTAGATACAAGCAAAGAGTATACTACTCATTATCTAGTACTTTCCAATACCATGAGACAGCTGATTTTTGCATTATTTTCAGATCTGATAGTTGTTTCTGTGAGGGAATTGGTCCTGTAGCATCTTGCTCACTCATTATGGGAAGCAGAAACTATGAAGGAGGTTTTAAGGGCCAGGACTAGAATTGGTTTTCATCAATTTTGCTTACATTCTGTTGCTAGAATTCAATCATGTGATAACAGCTAACTCTAAGAAGGCTGGAAATATGGTCTATGTGTGTGTCCGTAAGGTAGTGCGCCCTAGAGAAGAACAGAATCGATGGTTAGCTAGCAGTATCTGCTGTGGTGGACTTAGAAGGCACACATGGTAGCAGAAGTTCTGGCCCAGGAGCATGGTAAGTCTGTTTCTAGATCCCTTCCACAACAATAGTTATGCAGTACTTGCTGTATGCTACAATATGAGACTAATGTTTATTGAGCGCTTACTACGTGCCATGCAAATACAGACCTTCTGTAAATGTTCCTTAACTATTGAATGGACCTAACTTCCTGGGGTGGCCTGAGGAAGACTCCCCGTACCTTTCATTGCTACTGCTGTACCAACCATGGTGTGTTTAATGATGCGTCCCAATCTTGCCAGCCACAGCAGGAGCAAAGTTGTGAGTAATGAGGATGGATGCCAACCACTCCCAGTTCCCCTGAGGGAAGGGATCACTGGAGAAACAGAGCATTATTAATAGCCCCAAACTTCAACAAGCCAGTTTTTCCATTCTCTGGATAATTATTTGTGGAGATCTGTTGACCCTTAAGGGTTTGGGTAAGATCCCAATTTACAAGCTGTCCCTTTGCTCTCTGCTATGTTTCTGCACCAAACTTATCACTATGCACAGCATTTCATGCCAGAGAAGTTCACAGAACTATGTTTATGATCTTTCAGTGAATTTCCTGCCTCGCTACATGGTTTTGCCAGATTTACTTGAAATAGTGCTTTGATTGTCCAAATGGATTGGAAATGCTGCCTATGTTATCATCATCTCTCTAACCAAAGCATCTAGACACAAAATATATATTATAATAATAATAGCTAGCACTTGGTGGTCACTGTTGCTCACAAACTGCTTCCATATACGTTATCCTATTTGGTCCACCCCTACCACATAAGTCATTCGGATGTCAGTGGTAAAGCTACTTCACTCATTCACAGGCTTAATACCATAAAATGTTCACATTTTATCTTTATCTTTTTCTTCATCATACTCTCATGTTACAAGATTATAGACAATGAAAAGGTCCAAAGACATTCAGTAGGAGGTCCAGGAAGAGAGTAAAAACACCAGACAATACAAGTAGGGTCAAAGACTCCACGGTATTTTATAACTGAATGCTGTCAACACCTCCACACCTAGAATCTGTCATACGTACATACCTACACACATATATATATATATATATATATATGCATGTATATACATACATACATGCATGTATGTATGTTCCAGATAAACCCCCCCACCTGAACACTCTCTATCCCTTCAATGCTTCCCTATCTCTTTGTCGATAACATACACACTCTTTGATTGCATGGCTCTTCCTGACCTGGCCAATGTCCATTCTCTTGTGTCATTGCTCATCACTACTCCCTCACATCTTACACTATGATATTAACTGCTCTACTTGCAGTTTCCCTCTGCACAAGGTGTGATTTACTTACTAGGTAGATTGCTCCAGTAATCTTTCAATATTCAGCTCAGTGTCCCTGGCTTTGGGAGCTTCCTCAGCCCAGCCCCACAGCTCAGACAACCCATCTGATTTCTCAGAGCATATGAGAATACCCTCATCAGTGCTTTCCACACTGCTTGGTAATAGTGTCGCTGATTTACCTGACTGTGTGGCCAACACACTGTGAGCTCCTTGAGGATGTAGCGTCTTTTTTATTTGCATAGTTCCTGGCATATTTTAATTGAACCATAAATGTAAATAAACAAATACGCAAATGAATAAATTAATATTCACGTCATATGCATCAACTCTTTTGTTTGTTTGAGTTGTATTTGAGGTACCTTTTATAACCTTGTACAGATGGGCAAAGCAAGAAGAGATATTGGAGTAAAACAGAGATCGATATATAAAATGGCTTCAAGAAAAACAGGTTAAAGGAAATGTTTATAGAATAACAGAAAATAATGGTCATCTTTGAACACATTTGCCTTTTTTTGTCAAACATATCCAAAACAATAGTGCCTCTTATTTCTCATCACTGAACAGTAACAACAAGTAACAGTTGTTTAGGATGTGTATTTTCAAAGCATTTATGCAACCATTTTCTTCAGGACATGTTCACAACAACTCTGTTCTTCACGTGAGGACAGTAAGCTACATCTGTCAAAGATCCTATAGCCACTATATGACCAAACTGAATGTCTATCAGCTCAGGTCTTTAACTCAATATGGGGTCATTGGGACAGCTTCTGAGTATCAGATTGCCAATTTATACTTTATCTGCCTATCTAATTTCCCAAGAGGTTGCCTTCTGGGGAACACAGAAACATATGGCTTATCTGCATATATGCATTGCCTAATTGCTGGTTATACAGATGGTTGAGCAAGTTGCTAATGAAGATATAATCATGGGCTTGATACTAGAATTTACAGTTAGCTTGTCTTTATTTTCCCCCTCTATTAACAGCCTGAGTCCTGTGTCAGTCTCTAAATTTAAAACCTCTGCATGATACAGAAAGTTTTTTTATAACCTACTTTTCCAAACTAATCTCTTTTCTTCTTCAACAATAATGCCTACTACAGCCAGGCCAGGTTCCTTCCCCTTCTCCCCCCACCACTTTCCTATGCACATTGCTCCTTCCATACTTGTGCTTAGAACCCTCTAGAAAGGCTCACCCTTCTTCACTGCCTGTCCTATCCTATCCTATTCCTTCTTAAAGACCCAGCCCAGCAATTCCATGAAGGCTTCCAGAAATGCTAGCCTCCGGTGATGTAGTCCTCCTCTGAGCTAACCACCAAACATATGATCCATTCCATTTTCCTGGTATGAAACGATGAAGATAATACTAACATAGTGCCTTATGATACAATTTTTGTATCCTCAACATTTACTATGGCTCATAACAAAGCCCTTAATAAATGCTTGTCAAATAAAAGAATAGGGGTTATGCTTTCATTTAAATCTTCTAATGCCAGGGACTTCCCTGGTGGTCCAGTGGATAAGATTCCATGTTCCCAATGCAGGAGACCTGGATTCAACCCCTGGTCAGGGAACTAGATCCCACATGCATGCCACACTGAGAGTTTGCATGCCACAACTAAGAGTCCGCATGCCACAGCTAAGAAGTCTGCATGCCACAACTAAAGATCCTGCATGCTGCAATGAAGATCCCGCATGCCGCAACTAAGACCCAGTGCCACCAAAATAAATAAATAAATATTAAAGAAAAGAAATCTAATGTCAGAGTCAGTTTGAACTGTCAGTAAGAACTGTTTTAGGACTGTCACAGTTCCTGAGCCATGAGCCTGTAATGCCTAAAGGATGAAGTGGTCTTGCTCTTAATTAAAAGTGGACCAATGATACAAGTACTCTAATTTACGATTTTGATGGTGGAGCTCCATTCTCAGGTTATTCTCAGAACTTCCCATGCCTTTCCCTAAACTTAGACCCTTCCTTTCCACATCTGATTCCCCAGACAGAATGTAAAGTCCTTTGGGAGGAGAGCATGGGTTTGTTTCTTTTTTCTTTTTTCTTTTTGGCCATGCTGTGCTGCATGTGGGATCTTAATTCCCTGACCAGAGATTGAACCCGTGCCCCCGGCATTGGGAGTGTGGAGTCTTAACCACTGGACAGCCAAGGAAGTCCCATACATGTATTTTATTTATTCTTGGAGTCTTCCATATTGCCTAACTTGCATAGCACTTTGTACAGAATACGTGTGTAAGCAGTGTTTTTTAATTAAATAAATGGCATAGTATTATGCACAGCAGCATGATGTAGTGGGTATAGATTGACCTTGATGTCAAAAGACCTGCACTCAAGTCCCTGGTCTGCCACTCCCTGACTTTGGGCAAGTTGTGCAGCATCATTGTATATACCCATATAATTAGCATTTCCTTTGTGTAGATCCAGATGGTGTCATTTTCCTTCCGCCTGAAGGACTTCCTTTTACATTTCTTAGGGTGGAAGTTTGCTGATGATTAATTTTTCAACTTTTGTATGTCTGAAAATGTTGCCTTCATTTTTGAAAGATGTTTTTGCTGGCCTTAAAATTCTAGGTAGATAGATTTTTTTTTCCCTTTCAGTACTTTAAAGATGCTGTTTTACTTTCTTCTGGCCTGCATTAATGAAAAGTCTGCCATAATTCTTATCTTCGTTCCTCTGTATATAACATCATGTGTTTTTTCCCCCTCTGCCTGCTTTTAAGATTTTCCCTTTGTCATTTTTTTTTAATATATAAATTTATTTACTTTTGGCTGTGTTGAGTCTTCGTTGCTTCACGTAGGCTTTCTCTAGTTGTGGCGAACGGGGGTTACTCTTTGTTGCAGTGGGCAGGCTTTTCATCTCGCTGGCTTCTCTTGTTGTGGAGCATGGGCTCTAGGCACACGGGCTTCAGTAGTTGTGGCACATGGGCTTCAGTAGTTGTGGCTCGCAGCCTCTAGAGCACAAGCTCAGTAGTTGTGGTGCACAGGCTTAGTTGCTCCGCGGCATGTGAGATCTTCCCGGACCAGGGCTCGAACCCGTGTCCCCTGCATTGGCAGGCGGATTCTTAACCACTGCACAACCAGGGAAGTCCCCTTTGTCAGTTTTTTTTCAACTTAATTGTGTGAGAGTTGGTGTAATTTTCTTCATATATCTTGTGCTTGGGGTTCAGTGAGCTTCTGAGTGTGTTGATTTATAGTTTAATCAAACTTGGAAAATTTTTTGGCCATTGTTACTTCAAGTGTTTTTTCTTCCCCCTGACCCCTCACCTCCCCTTTGGGGACTTCAGTAACATTTATATTAGACCACTTGAAGTTTTCTAACTACTCACTATTAATGTTTTCCCAGTCATAGTATCCTGTGTAGTAGTTCATTTTGAGCAGTTTATATTGATGTGTCTTCAAATTTACCAGTCTTTTCTTCTATAATGTCTAGTCTGCTGTTAATTCCATCCTGAGACTTTCTATCTCAAACATTGTAGTTTCCATCTCTGGAAATTTGATTTGACTCTTTTTATATCATCCATGTATATACTTCACATGTTCAATCTTTCCTTTAGTTTTTTGAATATGTTGTATACGGTTATCATACTTGTTTTTATGTCCTTGCCTTTTAATTCTATCATCTGTGTCAAGTTCTGGGTTGTTGCCATTGACTGATTTTTCTCCTCATTATGAGTAACATGTTCCTGTTTCTTTGCTTGGTAATTTTAATTGAATTCTATACATTGCAAACTTCACCATCTTGCATGCTGACTATTATTGTGTTTCTATATATATTCTCAAGTTGTTCTGGGAAGTGGTTAAGTTAATTGGGAACAGTTTGCTCCTTTCAGATATTTCTTTTAATCTTTGTTAGGCAAGACCAAAACAATGCTTAGTCTAGGGCTAATTTTTCCCTACTATTGAAGCAAGAAATGGGGAGTATGCGATCTGGAAGAATAATAAAATCAAATAAAATTAGAAGGGCCTGGAAAAAAGAAAGATTAATGCCTTGCAGTACAGTCAGCATAAACTGCATAAAGGGAGACTTTGAATTTGTAACTCATATTATCCATGTATATTTGATTCTGAAATCTGCTGTGTACTGAGCTGTGGAAGTATGGACTCTTGGGCTTGAACTATATGTTGAGGAAGTCTGACATTGGAGCCCAGGTTTTGGGGGGGAAATGCTAAGGTTTTGGACGGTGCTACGGACTGAATATTTATGTCCCCAACAAATTTGTGTGATTATTTGATTAATGCTTGTCACTTCCACTAGAAGTAAATTCCATGAAAGCTAGGGCCGTACAACTGCCAGATACGTTGTAGTTACTCAGTTATACAGTGTGTGTGGAAAGAATGAATCAGGAGTTGGGGTAATGCACCCCTCCCCTCTCCTACCTCTGTCACCTGAGTGCACGGGAGCTCCATTTCCCTGTGACTCAGGATCACCTCCTTTAAATAGCTCCTTCAGATTTGCCTATAGTGCCACACTCCAATGGTTCAAAAGCCAGCTTTTTGAACTGGTTGGGGGATGATCAGCCCTTCATTTCTTTTCTCTTTTATCTCTGGCCTCAGGTACCCTTAATCAGCTAATCGCCCCAGGAAATAGATGATTAAGGAATGGGAAGGGAAAGGTGAGGAGAGTTCTCTGGTCCTATCCATCCTGTCTCACTTTAGGCTTAACTAGAACTACCTAGGATGTTTTGTTTGTTTTTATGGAAATTCCCTGGTTAGTTAGAGGCAAGGGGGCAGGGAGACAATTAATGTTCCATCTGCCTTTCTTATCTTTTAGAATTTCATTTTGTTTCTTTTAGAAAATTTTGTTTTTTCATTTTGCATGGTTTCCAAGTATATCAGACTTCTGTTGTTGTTGTAACAAATTGTCACACATTTGGCGGCTTAAAACAACACACATTCATTCTCCTAGAGTTCTAGAGTTCAGAATTCTGAAATCAGTTTCACTGGGCCAAAGTCAAGGTGTCAGCAGGGCTGGTTCCTTCTGGAGGCTCTAGGGAGAATCTGTTTCCTTGCCTCTTCTAGTTTCTAGAGGCCACTTACATTCCTGGCTTGTCTCTTCCTCCATTTTCAAAGCACATCACTCCAATCTCTGCTTCTACCATCACATGGTTTCTCTCTCCCTCTGACTCTTCCTGGTTCCCTCTTATGAGGACCCTTGTGATCCATCCACTCAGATAACCCAGGATCATCTCCCTGCCTCAGACTCCTTAACCTAATTACGTCTGCAAAGTCCCTTTTGCCATATGAGGTAACATTCACGGGTTCTGGTCTTTAGGATGTGGACATCTTGGGGGACCATTATTCTGCTACCACACTATGACTCTCATTTCTTGGTAAACACCGGTATCTTGGACAACTTCTCAGGCAACACAGAATCCGTGATTTCTGCCTGTAGTCAATAGTTATAACATTCAAGGCTTTTGTGCTGCTGTTTCTAAATTGAATATGGTATTCTAGAAGTGGAAAGATCTTTCGTTTCATTTTGAAAGATTTAAGGACGGCACAATTAGAAGTTTAACTAGAGATTTAAAGAAATGCTATAATCCCAACTTTACAATTTATTTCCCTGTGACTTTAAGTCATTTTTACTTCTCTAAATTGTAAAGCTGGGAAAAACGCAGCAATGTGTCTCAGATTTATCGTTTATAAAATGAGAATAGAGGTGCCTACTTCATAGAGGTGCTATGAGGATTTACTGAATTATATTTATCTAGCACTTTAAAATGATCCATAAATATTTGTATTATTACTGTGGCTGTTTTGCATTTTATTACCATGTCTCACTCATGTAACCTCTGGGTTTCTTATGTTAAAGAGAAAACCGCAGGCCCAAAATGATATCAGTGTGTTAAAGCCCATGATACCAAACCTAGACTTAATATATGACTTAATAACAGTTTCGACCTTCCCTAGAAATGTGATCTTAACCAGCCAGTTTGGGACCAGGTTCTGGTCAGCACCAACGAGGTAATCTGTCCTGTGGGCCCTCTCCATCTCCCTCTCCCTTCCCCAAGAAGAGGCAATGTATGTGATAAAGATTATTGCTGGTCCCCAAAAGAAGATATCCTGGCCCCAAATAAACTTTTCATTTCTTCTGCTAATGACTTCCTTGCCCCCCTCTCTTTTCTATGAAAGCCTTCCATCTCGCACCCCTCAGGAGAACCCTTCTAGTTGTTAGATGGGATATCGCTCATTCGTACATCGTTGAATAAAGGCAATTAGATCTTCAAGTTTATTTGGTTGAATTTTGGTTTTCTAACATTGGCAAGAGGTTCATGGAATACGGTAAGCCTTATGAGTAGGTTTCAGGGGCTCATTAGTCCCCAAAACCATCTGCACAATTTAGGAGGCGAGAGGGTTTGTAGCTTTCATCAGATTCTTATAGAGTTCAGTGACCTAAAGAGGTTTCGAGACATTGCAGTTGAAGGTAAAGAGGGGAGAGCTTGAGATAGCAGAAGGAAGCCCTCTGACTACTAGACTCCCAAGGTAGTAGCTCAGGTTCATTCTTGGGTCAATAAGTTTAAAAATTTGATTTTATCAGAGCCCCTAGTATTGATCAGAGTTTCAGAGATTCTCGCTAGCCTAACTCACAAGAGACCAGAGTATAAACCCGAAAGCTCCCGTGTTCGTGAAAGGGGATTGCCTGCCACTAGACTGCCATACCTGTTCCCTTGCGCCTGTCACTCATAGCGTTCCCCTGGTGACAGGTGCCCTTCACAAAACAGCCTTTTAGCTTCTGCCTCTTTCTCTTTTTGCTACAGGACTCAAAGATGACGGGATCTGCTGAGAAACAGATCCACCCAGTGGCCCCTTGCTGACATCAGGGTATCTGGAAAGTAAAATAATTACTCAGAAAAATGGTAAGAAAAAGAGTTGCATAGTCAGCAGGGGTATTTTTATACAGACTATGATACTGTCTGATGAATTCTCTCTGTACCACATCAGAGTACACCTTACTAATGACCTCGGCACTCCTGTCTGTCACATGCACTGTTTTCCTCTTTTTCTCCTGGAACAGTGCTGGGTAAAAGCCAAGACTTGCCTCGAATCACCCTTTTGAACAAGCAGAACGGCCTTTCTATTAATATATTCCTTTCAGAAAATTTTTAATACAACTGATTATATTACGAGTTTTTTTCCCCCTTAACGTTCAATTGTATTTGGGTGAGATAGTATTCTTCTTGCCTTCATTTGATCTGGTGGTTCCCCAAACTCCTATTTCAGGCATTTACCTTCTCTCAGGATGGTTTACTTTCTCAGGTGATTAAATTCATCCATTAGTCATTAATATTAGTTTTACTGACAGAGAGTTGCCTTTTCAGGTTCTGCGTGTACCTTACTGATTGGCTTCACGTGCCAAATAAGGGACCCACTTCTCTTCTAACCATTATCATTCTTGTGTTTATTGTTATCACGTCATCATCATCAAAACAGCACTGTAAAAAGGGGCTTTTCTGCGTGTTAAAATAGAGTGATCATTTTAAAACTTAGGTAATACTTGCCCCTTCTTATTAACTAATCCTTCAATGGTTTCCCATCCTAGCTGGAATAAAATCCAAACTCCTTACCATGGTGTCGTGGTCAGCGATTGGTATTGCCAGCCTGTCCTCCAGTCCCCACTCCCCTTCTTTTGGTTCAGCACCCTGAATTTTTTAGGGGGACCCACTTTTCTCACACTATTAGTGTACACTTCCGATGGAACAAATCCTCTCCCTAGCTCTGAAGTGGGTGTTTTCTCTAGGACTGGCCAGTCAGCAAGTGTCTTCCGCTGGCCACAGTGAATGGTTCAGGGACAGATACATGTTCCAAGTTGGCCCAATGAGGATCAGGTCTGGACATTTTGCAGCAACCATCGGAAGACTAGTGCAGTCTTCCAGGATGCTAAACTGCTAGAATATACAGCCGAATGTTCTGTTCTCCACTCTCTGGTGACATTTATGCCACATCTTGCCTTCCTGGAAATGAAGCAAACCCAGAGGCAAACAGAGACAGGAGAGAGACACAGATGACCAGTGACACCATTTGAACTCATTTCTGTCTGCACTTGATCTTTTCAGAGACCTGAGTGATCCCTTTTTTCCCTCAGGCCAGTTTAAATGGTATTCTTTGGAGCTTCCCTGGTGGTGCAGTGGTTAAGAATCCACCTGCCGATGCAGGGGACACGGGTTCATGCCCCGGTCACAACAGTGAGAGGCCCGCGTACCGCAAAAAAAAAAAAAAAAAAGGTATTCTTTGCATCCACAAAAGTCCAGACTATTCCCATGGCCTGAATGGTCTGGCCCCCTGCCGACCTCCCCACCTCATCTCGGGCCCCATTCCCCCTTATTCTCCCTACATGACAGGTGTTCGGACCTTCTGTCAGTTCCTAGAAAAAGCCATGCTCTTTCCCACCTGAGTGACTTTGTTCTTACTGTTCTCTTTCCTCTAGATGTTCTCCAGGGCTCTTCCTCCACTTTCAGATCTCAGCTTCAGTGCTGCCTCCTCAGAGGCTTTCCTGACTGTCCACTATAGACCAAACATGCAGCACACGCTCTCACACACTGGACTGCGAGTTCCCTGAGGGCAGGGGCCTCGCGTGACTTGCCCAGTATCGTTATCCCAGAGCCTGGCATTGTGCCTGACACACAGTAAGAGCTACCGAAATATTGGTGGGCAAGTGCCTCGAGTGCTCCTTGACTTGTTCTGCTTTTCCCTCTGTCTATAATTCTCTTTCCTTATTTCTTTGGATAATTGACTTCTTATTTCAGTCTCAACCCAAATATCATCTTCTTGGAAAGACCGTCCCTGATCATAACGACTAAAATAGATGTCCCCTCACCCCAATCCTCTATCATATCATTGAGTTTCATATTTTTCATTGTACTTACACCTGAGATTATCTTTTAAATTTTTTCATCTATTTATTTACTTATTTTCTCTCTTCAACATAAGCTCCGCGAGGGCAGAGGTTGTGTTTGTCTCATTCAAAGCTTCGTTCCCAGCACCTTCAGCAGTGCCCGGCTTACAGTTTCCCAGTAAATACGTATTGACTGACTGAATGAATGAAAGCCAAGCAGTCATTTGCGCGCTCTGCCTTATTTAATCCTCACGACAATCTTGTGAAATAAGCACTAGCCCAGTGCTAGTCTCATATTACAGAGAAGAAAACTAAGTCTTACAGAGGCAATGTCATTTGCCCATAGTCACATAATCAGTAATTTGAGAAGCTGGAATTCAAATCCAGATGTGCATATTCTACAGATGACAATTCATCGTCTACCTCTCAAAATATCTGTTTTATTATTCCCAAGGTGGGTTTGGAGATCGCAGCTGGGCTCCAAGTAGAAAAATGGGATTCCTACTCCTGGCTGCCCCTCGCCCTCGGACCTTATCATCCACAGGCAGAGCAGCTGGGCGGCTGGAGCTCCCGCACCCTCAAGTGCGTGGAGTGGGGCCTGCGTTGGGGGGTTCAACACACACAGGGGAGCAGGAGAGTGCATGTTATTTTGTGGGCTTCCAGCTCCAGGAGAGAGGGCCAAGAAAGGGCTGACCTGGGTTCACACTCAACCTTTCCCCCAGACTCAGAATCAGATCTGGCTCTCTTCCCAAGGGGCTGGGGTCAGGGGAAGGGAGGGAGTGAGGGGTCTAGAGAGAAAGGCGGAACTCTTTTCCTAATGCTTCCAAGAGGGCCAAAGTTCCTGTTTTACGGATGGAGGCAATAACACAGACAGAGAGAACATTTGCCCCACTCAGCCCACCATTATAAAAGAAAACCCTGCAACTTACAATTGAAGTTGGAGATGGGGTGAGGGGTCGGGGTGGGTGGGATGGGGAGGGATATTGTCTACATTAACAGTATCGAGGCTCAGCTCGGCCACAGCTCATTTAATCATATCGCTTCTAAAAATTGGCTCAGCACCTCTGTACTACCTTTCCAGTCAAGTTTAAACCTCTTCTCAGGACAAGGCCTTTCACTCCTGGCCCCTCTGCAGTTTTATCTGTTCCCCAGCACCTCCCACTGCTAGTGCCCCTGGAGAAGCCATTACGAACATCTCATAATTCTTCACGTCTCCAGGCTTTTGTAAATGTTATTTCTCCTCTACCTGGCTGTTTCTTATACGGTACATCCTATATGCTTTAAAGAGTAGGCGGCTGACCATGAGCGGCTTGAAGGCGGAATAGGTTGTACTCATCTCTGTATCCCTGGGCCTCTCAGAGTGGCTGCCCTCAATGAACACCGAAGTGTCAGCTCAAAGGCAACCTTTCTAGAATCCTTCCTGCTGCCTCTAGTTTGTGCTGAGGGGTCTCCTTCTTGCTCCCAAAGCACTTTAGCACCTCTGTATTTATCCTTCAAATGCTACACTTTAAATGTTGTTTTTCTGGGGAAAGGGATGTGACTTGTGCATCACCGCACCCCAAGTGTTAAGCCACAGTACCTGGCACATAGTAGGTGCTCGATAAATTAATTTTGAATGAAACATCTTCTGAATCTCCAATATGGAAAGCACGGTACGAGGCACTATTACAGGGATATAAAGTTGTATCTCTGATCCTGGGGGGAAATGTTCACATATATGTTGTACAAGGCACTGTGAAATAACTTGAGGACAATGCTATAGAAATGTAAGAGGAATATTTCTGACTTGCTTAGGGTAGAAATTTTTACACACCCTCCCTTCTACCTGGAAATGGACTCTTATCTGTTAACTATTTTCTTAATGGTCTTAGAAGTATCTTTTGTGTGTCATTTGAAAGTAGGTGGGGCATAAATAATAAAGAAAGAAAATAATACCCAGGTGACAGGTGTGAAGGGCCTCTGGTTGTGAGTTCAACACCATCTGAGAAGTTTGACTTGGGGTAAAGGGGTGAGTCTTTAGAGACAGTGGGTTGCCCTTTAGAGACAGCGGGCTTTAGATTCTACACTGAATGAAAGCAGAGGGTGAGTCCTGGAAGCGGGTGAGTGAAAGTGGTAACCAAAATGGGTGCTTCCCAAGTCACTTTGTTAGCCTCTGGGGCCAGGTCCACCATCTGCTCCCAGGACCCCCAGGGCTACTGGGCACCTCCTGAGAGGAAGAGAAATGGAATACTCACGAGTGCTGGAATGTAGGACCAAGAAATCATCCAAACCAGTAAACAGAATAGCCAAATTATCCCCTTTCCCACTGGGAGCATTTGGTCTAACTTCTGATTTGTGCCTAGGAATTATCTGTCCAAAGTTTCGTTACGTCAGAATATTGACAGTGCATAGTTCTATAGGATAAGGATCTAGCACTTGAGTTTTGTGAATGGTGCAGGACTGCAGAACACAGAGCTTAACTGGGCCAGATATGTCTAAAACACTGAATTCTAATTCATCTATGAGCATCCCTGATCCTAGGTGGCCTTAAATAATCCAAAATGGAATTTTCCAGTATTCGACAAGGTGGGGCATGGAAAAGCATGTTTGCCGTGGGGTTTCAACATAAAGGAGTTAAGAGCTAGGAAGTGCCTCCTTGGTCAATATATAAATTAGGCCAGACTGACATCTCATTTTCCTTTTCTTCTTCTTTTTTTTTTTTATAATCAGAGAGGAAGAGGAGAATATTGAACTTGAACAAACGTTTTGGCTGGTCCGAATGCACCAGGCCCTTGCTCTCTTTTAAGCTCATAATTCTCATTGCATCATTCATTTGGAGGTAATCACTGTTTTGTGAGGTCTCAGAAGTGGTTTCCCTCTGCTTTTTAAAATTTAACTTTCCGTGTCTGTGTCTTTGGTACCCTCGGATGTTAGGCCACCAGAGGAAAGGGGCTATGTCTTTTTGACGTTCGAACCTCTTCAGCATCCAGCCCCGTGCCTTGCACATAGTAGGTGCATTCAATAAATGCTTGTTAAGGAATTAGTGAATGGGTCCTTAGGAGGGAAGATGAAACATTTCTCTCACGATGAGAACGAATATTTCTCAGTTTATGTCTGATATGAATCAGCTACTCAGCGTCAATTGTGCTTCTGTATACTCACCAGGTGTAGAGAAATGCTTTGGCTGAGATTGAGAAATTCATCTCCGGAGAATAATATGGTGGGCGGGGATCTGAAAGCTCCGAACCGCGAGGAGGGGGCGGAGTCACAGAGAGTTGGAGCGTTTCTGTCCAATCAAAAGAAGACGGTAGGAGCAGGAGTGGGAGATAAGGGGGAGCGGGAGATCGCGAATCCTGCCCAGTTACACGAGCCCGCCAGAGCCGGAACAGCAGCTTCTCCGTTTAGGTGTTTCTGCCCAGGGAAAGCTGCCGATTCCGAGGCCGACTCCAGCAATGGCCTTTGCAAATCTACGGAAAGTGCTTCTCAGTGATAGCCTGGACCCTTGCTGCCGGAAGATCCTGCAAGATGGAGGGCTGCAGGTGGTGGAGAAGCAGAACCTGAGCCAGGAGGAGCTGATAGCCGAGCTGCAGGTTAGGCGAGCGGGAGACAGACTAGGGCTGCGAGGCATCCTCCGCGGACACTGGCTGACCAATTCCGGCCCAGCGTGCCCCACTCTCACCCCCATCGCTGGTGTCAGTCTTGGGGTCTCCCAAGATTGGGGGCTGGGAAGGGGGGGAGGGAGAAGAAGGAGGGAGGAACAAAGGGCGGCAAGCTGCAGGATGCAAACTTTCCGTTCCGTTTGCAACCGCGTGTTTCACGTTGGCATGCCTCCCGCCAGCATTGCAAAGTGCTGGCTGCTTCAGCTGGTCCTGCAGGCTGCCCGCGGGATGCCAGCGCGGCTTCCCAGGGCCGTTGCGCTCAGTGGCCCTGGCAGCCCGGCGCCGCCTCTCCCCACCTCGCGCGGGTGCTCCGGGGGAGGGGCGCCAAAGTGGCTTCCCTGCTTGGAGCTCAGGGACTGGCGATCCTTCCCCAGCCAAGCCCTGGCTCGCCCAGCCAAGTCCTGCTTTCCCTGGGGGGCCCAGGCGGAGTCCCAGCCTGTTCCGTGGCTGCTGGAGAAGCTGCAGGGAAGGCAGCCCGGCTGGAGCGGCAAACGCCATACCCGCCTCTCATCTGATGCAAGACTGCTGAGAGTTTTCACCGGCCCTCTGCCGCCTGGGAGCGCTCGGAGGAAAGAGGGGCGGGCGGGGGGCGCCCGAGATCTCCGCGCCGGCCACGCGGCAGTCGCCTTGGCCGCCGCTGTCCAGGCTTAGTCTCCGCCAGTGGGCTCGGCGGGGTCAGGAATGGCCCGATCGGACGAGATTCCGATCCCAAAGCCCCCAGGAAACGTATATTTCCTAGCAGATCTTTCTCAGGAACGTTATCACCGTTTGTGCAGTTTACTTCAGATCTTTCTCTAACTTGTTTGTAAAAATCCTGCGAGGTTTGGTGGCCTCTTCCTGCCTTATAACATTTATTTCGTGAACTCTTCACTCCAGTTTCTGCACTTCTTACTTCTGTACTGTGCCCAGCGCCCAGGTGTCTCTACCCGACCCATCCGGATGTATTCTCCCCTGCCCCCAAACTCCCACACCCCGCAGTGTAGCCTCCTACCAACTTCAACCAGTCTCAGCGCGGATCCACCCTCTCCAGAGTCCCTTAAATCAAACCACAGAGGTGGCTACTGTTGCTTTAGCTGTGAGGCAATCGCATGGTCTTCATAACTGCCATTGTATCTCCTGCTGTGTTTCTCCATGGAACCCCTGCCGCTCTTCTCCCACCCCGTGGTACTGTATTCTGCCCCTGGCTTGTACACAGAGAAGTTTCTGACTGGTCCCTGTCTTTTTTTTTTTTTTTGGGCTGCGTTGGGTCTTCCTTGCTTCTTGTGGGCTTCCTCTAGTTGCGGCCAGAGGGAGCTGCTCTTCATTGCGGTGCTCCGGCTTCTTACTGCGTGGCTTCTGTTGTTGTGGATCGCAGACTTCAGTAGCTGTGGCACGCGGACTCAGCAGTTGTGGTGCACGGGTTTAGTTGTCCGTGACATGTGGGATCTTCCTGGACCAGGGCTCGAACCCGTGTCCCCTGCATTGGCAGGTGGATTCTTAACCACTGCGCCACCAGGGAAGTCCCTGGTCCCTGTCTTAAAGAAGCTTGTCAGCTAGTTAGGAGCCTGGCCAACACACGGTGAGACAAGTGACCAGATGACACAGTACTTGAGTGCTAAATGAGACCATCCGGCAGCCTAGCCTTTGCCTGCTCCACGGCGTTGCAAATGGAGAGAAGCGGGTGATCAGCCTGGACTCGGTGGGGGCCAAGGGCTCAGGACGTGATCCTCGGACTACCCTAGGACTGGATGGGGAAACGGCACCTCACACTTGTCACCTCCTCTTTTGTGCAGATGGTATAATGGCCTTGGCTCTGGGCCGTGGCCAGAAGGAAGTGGAGTGGTCTCTAGATTCTCACCTCCACCAGACCACCGGGTTGGAAAGAGTGGCCTGGACTTGGGCCTTCCCAGCTTTGTTACGGAAATTAAAATTCCGTACCCCGGGGGTAGGGTGGGTTGAGAGGGAGTGGTGAGTGTGGAATTGACTAGAATGGGAGGCCCTGGTCACTAGTGGAGGGTTTCCATGGTGTTGAGAGGTTGGCCGGGTGGGTGCAGGGAATCTGGGGCTGGAACTTGGAGGACGTTTTAAAGGCACTGAAAACTTCTGGCAGGAGAGGAGGGGTGTTTGTTGGCTACATTGTTGGACGGTTTGGGAGTGCCCAGTCTTCATGTCTGTCTTTGTAAAAAGCACTAGGTTCAGACTGCTGGTTAGTCTCCTTGGGCCACTGGAGGGTCCTCATACCCGCCCTTGCCTCTTGTTATTCTGCATGGAGAGGTGCCTGGGTTAGTGGCCCCTGCCCTCCCCTGTTTAAACCTTTTTAATACTGAAAGAAACTGGGGCCCAGTGCCTGAACCAGGCCTGGCCTCCGTTCCCACTCCTTGGTATTCTGGGCAGGCACAATTTATTCTCTCTCAGTCTGTGGTCAGGAAGTACAATCATCCCCCAGAACCATGCTTTTCAGACTTGAAGCGAGTCACAGCTCATTAGCGGGTGATGAAGTCCATTTAATGGGTCATGATTAGTATTTAAAAAAACAAAATAAGAAATATCAGAGAGCAATGCAGATAGCAAGGCTAAGTATTGTGTCACGAAATTTGTTTCAATTATTGTGTGTTTGTGGTGTGTGTGGTATATGAGTATAAAATCATAACTTAAACATGTGTTTCTTACTGGGGGTCTTAGTCAAAAGTTTGGAAAACACTGGCTTGGAATAATAAAGCATCTTGTTTGGAACTCAACTAAACTCTTACTTAGACTGTGTACCCTTCTTCTATCAGCAGATGTCACATCTTAAATAAGCCTAATATGCAGGAACATTTAAATCTTAGCATGTATCAGTGGCTTTTAAACTTTGACCATGGCCCACAATAGGAAATTCATTTTACATTATAACTCACTATACACACACATATGTGTACACACATACACTAAAGTTTCATGAAAGAATACCCTTACTAGATGTGTTGCGTTCTGATATTTTCTTCTGTTTCATTAACTAGCAATGCTGGTCAGAATCCTCTAAACGCATGCTGGTAATGCATTTAATCTACTGAAGCACCTTTATATCTTTATTTCAGAATTTGAAGAAAGGATAAGAAGGGAATAAAGTTCAATGCAAGAGTCCATGTTTTGAAAGGCTCTTTTAAAATGCAAATTTCTAGCCTTTACACTAGGATTTGGTTTGCAAAAGTTAAATAACCATCTACTTAATCAGGATCACACATATTGTGCCAAACAGCGCCTACCTGCATTCTCTATAGCTGGGGAACATGATCTGGAGAGTTTCTCTGACTTCTCCTATGATGTAAGTCAGAAGCAGGAGTAATGCTAGAATCATCCCCAAGGCCAAGCCTGTTCTTGGGAAAGGAAGCATGTGTGAACTTGAGGAATGTGAATGGGTTTCCACTGCTGAGTTTGCATAGTTTGTCCGGAACAGCTGTAAATCCAGCAGAACAGTGGCCTGTTGTTCTCCAGCTCTGAAGCAGCTGTGGGACTGGGAGTGGGGAGGAAACCCAAGTGTAAGCAAATGCCTGTTCCAGCCTGCATTCTTTTTTTTTTTTTCTGTGGTACGTGGGCCTCTCACTGTTGTGGCCTCTCCCGTTGCGGAGCACAGGTTCCGGACGCGCAGGCTCAGCGGCCATGGCTCACGGGCCCAGCCGCTCCGTGGCATGTGGGATCTTCCCGGACCGGGGCACGAACCCGTGTCCCCTGCATCGGCAGGCGGACTCTCAACCACTGCGCCACCGGGGAAGCCCCCAGCCTGCTATATCTATACAGATAGAGCACGCACAAAGCTGAGAACAGTAGACAGCAGAGTGGGTGCGGTGTTGAGATTCCCACTGCGGGAGTGCCAGAGAGGACCTTGGGGTGCTGCCGGAGAAACTTATCATCACTGCAAACTGCAGGGAAGATGCAGGTGGATTTGCAAAGGACTGCGGTTTGCATAAGTAGAGGAGAGGAGTGGACTGCAGGGAGCCAAGTCTCCGAGGGATGACGTGGGGCCTGAGAAGGGGACCGGGCCTGGAGTGCAGGGCTTTTGAGGGATCAGCGGCAGCTAGGTTGCTTGGCACACAGGCTCTCAGTAAATGCATGCTGATTGAATGAATTCTGTTTTTGTTTTTTTTTTTTGTCACACCATGTGGCTCAAGGTATCTTAGTTCCCCAACCAGGGATTGAACCCACGCCCTCAGCAGTGGAAGTGCAGTGTCCCAACCACTGGACCACCAGGGAATTCCCTTGAATGAATGAATTGATGATGTGTTTGAATGAACAGGAACAGGGGTAGTTGAGGGTGTAAAGGGTCTTGAAAGCCCGTGAACTCTGGCCACGGGAATGCCCAGATCGTGTGGGACCAGCGTCTGCTGAATGGGAGTCTGCAAAGGCAGATTCCCACTTGGGATGGGTGAGCTCTGCATGTACATCTGTGCTGGTCTGACTGAAGGCTCTTCAGACTTCTTGGTTTCAGAGAAAGCTGGGACACACCCTTGAGGGAAAAGTAGAGAGAGACTGCAGGATAAATCTCTGTAAGGGAGATCCTTCCACAGAGAGAGGTTGTGCTTGTTAAAGAAAAACGCCATGCTGTTTCTGGGCTTGTCCTCAGGGTCTGCAGGAATGGGGTGGACTCCTGGGGAGTCTGCATCCTCTTCTACAGCGGGTCTGTCCTGTGGGAAGCAGATTCCCAAGGTTTGCGGAAGGGCTGGCAGCTTTGGAGCGAGCATTCAAGGAGCATTCTATTCAGAACCACAGACACAAAAGGCTTGGAGTGCCCGTGAAGGGTCCTCCATCCAGCTGTCTGCCGTCTGGCACAGCCCCCAGCCAGTGAGGATGCATGAAGCATTCATACCTCCAGAGAAGTAATTCTGCAGCCTCTCTTGAACAATCATCCCAGTGTTGAGAAGCCCTCCAGATCTAAATAGGCTGCAACGTAAGCTTCATTCCTCTTCTTCCATCCGTGGAGAGAAAAGAATTCTGTGCTCTCTCTGCATGTAACTTGTCCAAACTGGTTCCAAGGCTCTGGGCTTGCACACAGTAAACACAGTGTGGGTCCTCACCCTAGGAGCCAGATGCCCATGGCCTTTCTCTGTCTCCAGAATCCGTGTGGTGGGGAGGGAAGAGAGAAGGTTCTCGTGGGATCCAGCTGGGTGCTCCACTGGGGAAACGCAGTGTGGCTTACAGGTGTCAGATCAGATGTGGGAGGGACCCCAGGGGCCATCTGTTCCAATGCTCTTATGTTACAGAAGGAGACCAGGGTTCGGGGTGACATGACTTGGTACAGTGACCCAACTTGTCATTGCCAGCCCTAGGCCTAGAACCCCAGCCTCCTGGTTCCCAGGTTGCTGCTTGTGCAGTAACCCTTGCTGCTTGCCCACCAACCTGGGACAGCCAGCTTGGGACAGAGTGTGTATTTGCTCACCTGCTCCATTTCCTGGGGATTCTCATCGGGTGTTTGGCAACAGTATCCTTATTCTGCAGAAGATACCACTGGATTCTGGATAAGCCTAAGGAAGATTGTCCTGGGGCCTGGCTTAGCCCAAGTTTAATGGCTGTGATGAATCCAGAAAGTCTGATTTTTCACATAGGTATAGTCTTAGCCTTATATTGCCCGGTTTTCCAAGTAACTATGGACAAGTTTAATTATTTTCTGCCCTTCCCCTTACTTTGGTTTCTGTTTTAGGAAATGTTTTTCTTTTAACAATTTGTCTTTTATTCACTTCATGTATTCATCTCTTGAGTACCTTCTGTGTACCAGGCATAGGGGCTTACAAAGTAGAATCCAATCCCACCTCTTCCCATCAGTAGCTCCGTGTCCAGTGGAGGAAGTGATGTCCATTGAGCGGGGCCAGATATCATGCCAGGCGTTGTACCTTCCTGTCTCATTTCTTCCTCACACGCTTAAGGAGGCCGAAGCTCAGAGTCATAGCTTGTCAGGGCTGGAGCTTGGATGTGAACCCAAGCATGAGTGATAGCGGGGGCTTTCAGCTGTGTGTGCATAAACATGCCTTCCTTTCCCTGAATGTATCCAAAGTCAGCCAGTCTGCAGGAACTCCCACTTTGGACAGAAGGGCTTTACGAGGTCTCAAAGACCAACTCTGTGGATCCAGGTGTTTCTTCTTCTGCCTCAGGACTGCGAAGGCCTTATTGTCCGCTCGGCCACCAAGGTGACCTCTGATGTCATCAACGCGACCAAGAAGCTGCAGGTGGTGGGCCGGGCTGGCACGGGCGTGGACAATGTGGATCTGGAGGCTGCAACAAGGAAGGGCATCCTGGTCATGAAGTAAGTCGTGGAAGTGGTGGGGTGGTGGGGTGTGTGGCGACTGACCGTGAGGGGGAGGAAACACCTGTAGAGAGAGCTGGGTCTGAGTTAGAAGGGCTTCCAGGAGGCCGCCCGCTCCAGGCCAAGTCCAGACAGAGGCTCAGTGCTCACAGCTTAGCGGTTCCCGGGTTTTTGACACAGAGGCTCTCTTTGTAATCTTAAAATTCTTCACAAACCTGCCCCCAGATGCTTGCACACCTGCAGCCTGGTTGGGGAATCAGAAGAATGCTGCTGGATTTGTCTCAGTCCCTGCTTCAGCCCTGCCCTTCCCCCTCGGCTGTTTCATCTGGAGCCAGGTTCTGTTGGCTCTGCTTGACTATGGTCTCCCTTGTGCAGCTGCATAACCTTTGCTAGTAGACGGACTCTCCCATTCTCTCTTCCTCACTTCCCTGCACCCTTCGGGGGCCGGGAACCCAGTTTCTCTTTACTCCAGGGCCAAGAGGGAAGGGGTCCCCTTTAGACCTGTTTTTGCAGAAACCCAGGGCAAAGGTCATGGCAGCATGCCAGCGCTAGGCAACACTCATTTCTGGCTCCGGTCTGGCATGTAAGTGGTGTGGCAAGGTTAACCCCTTCCACTTCTCTGTCCTCGAGCCTTTCCTCTTCCCTCGGGAGCCTCAGTGTTCTCAAGACTTTCCCCTCCCTTCCCTCCACTTCCCTCCATAGGGTAGGGGTTAACCAACCCAATCGTCTGCCTGAGGTCAATATCCAACAGACGAAATGTTAACCAATAACCCATCCTCCAATCTTGCCCTGGACCCAGAGGCACCAGCCCCCTGGTCCCCGCACCTCTTCCTGTATCCCATGTAGCCTGATCATTCGCTGGGCGAGTCAGGAAGCCAGGTGTTCTTATGGAAAGACAGACTCTGAGAATCCTTTTTTTATTTTTAATTTTTATTTATTTCCTTTTGAAAAGTTCTGGATTTTCAAGGGAAAGAAACTTTTTTTGGTCTACTTTATTTTTTTATAATTATTATTTTTTATATAGCAGGTTCTTATTAGTCATCAATTTTATACACATCAGTGTATACATGTCTGAGAATCCTTTTATCTTGATTTTTAACTTTTTAAAAATAGGATCTCTTGACCTTTTTTCACCTTATAACCTTCATTTCCAGAGAGAAAAAGACCCAGTAGAGGGAAAGGAGGGTGAACACGTGTGTTAATAAATTATTCCAAGAGCAACTAGAAAAAGCCTTTGAGAAAAGAAAAATAGTTTCATGGGTATTATCTCTATTTTCCTTTCTGTAAGATGGGTAGAGTCAACATTACCCTATGATTCAACTTGTGAGGATGATTTCTCAGTGTAAAACTTGTTGAGAAATAGGAGGAAAAGTCAAACAGGAGGAGATAAAAATATTAGCTTTGTTACTAAAAAAAGCCAGGTTGGGCAAATTGATAAAGGTCTGTGGGCAAGGGGCTGACCTCTGTATCTGTCACGGGTACAGCCTCAATAAGACTGATGGCATGAAACTAACACAACAGTGTAAAATCAACTATACTCCAATAAAAATTTTTAAAAACAAGATTGATGGCATGGAACAGCAGGCATTTGTGCTTTCTGTAGGCAGGTAGATCCTAAAGAAAGAGGAGAGAGAGAAGGGCTGAGCCACACGTATCTCTCCCAATCTATTGAGATACTTCTCTGCCCCGGGAGAAATGAGTTTGGGTAGAGAGATGAGTGTGTTTCTCGAATGGAGGTCCCTCTGCAGGAAAACATAAAGCCAGGGCAAAGGGGTTTTCTTCCAGACCTGGGGTTAGGGCAGGAGTACATCACAGAACCCAGGGCAGTGGCGTGGTGTTAGGGGTTTTCACTAAGAACAGGTAAGTTCAAAATGTTGGCGAGAATGTGGAGAAAAGGGAACCCTCGTACACTGTTGGTGGGAATGTAAATTGGTGCAGCCATTGTGGAGAACAGTTGGAGGTTCCTCAAAAAACTAAAGAAAGAACTACCACATGACCCAGCAATTTCACTCCTGGGTATATATCCAAAAACACCAAAAATGCTAATTCTAAAAGATAGGTGCACGCCAACGTTCATAGCAGCATTATGTACAATTGCCAAGATATGGAAGCAATCTGAGTATCCATCGACAGATGAATGGATAAAGAAGATGTTTTATATATATAATAGAATACTACTCAGGCATGAAAAGAATGAAATTTTGCCATTTGTAGCCACATGGATGGTTTTGGAAAGCATTATGCTAAGTGAGATAAGTCAGACATAGAAAGACAAATACTGTATGTTATCACTTACATATGGAATCTAAAAAATACAGCAAACTAGTGAATATAACAAAAAAGAAACAGATTCACAGATATAGAGAACAATCTAGTGGCTACTAGTGGGGAGAGGGAATGGGGGGAGGGGCAACGTACGGGTAAGGTGTTAAGAGGTACAAACTATTAGGTATAAAATAAGCTGTAAGGATATACTGTACAATGCAGGGAATATGGCCAATAGTTTATGATAACTATAAATGGAGTGTAACCTTTAAAAATTGTGAATCACTATATTGTACACCTGTAACTTATATAATATTATACATCAACTATACTTCAATTTTTAAAAAAGTAAAAAAAAAAACCATAAAACTAAACAAAACAAACAAAAAGAACGGAAAAGCTTATGGAGCAGGAGAGAGAGCACAGCATGCACTAGTCTTTCCACTGGGACAGGAGTAGGAATCCTGGGTCTGGCTGACCGATGTCCCCCATCTTTTTCCATCTTTAGCACCCCCAGTGGGAACAGCCTCAGCGCTGCGGAGCTCACCTGTGGGATGATCATGTGCCTGGCCAGGTAAGTCCCTGACTTCTGAGCAGAGTCACTGTCTGTGGTCTGTCAATTATTATGATTCCCTAAGCAAACTGACCCCGAGAAACTTAGAAACACTTCAGCTTGGTGACATGCAGGCTGCTAAGAACCTTCAAGGCCGTCAGTCCTCAACTGAACATTCGTTACACTGGTTCTGGCACACCAAGTTCAGGTGGCTTCTCAGGTTGTTTGCAAACACACAGGATGTGCATGAATCTTACTGTGTTGGGTGGTAAAATGACTGTATGAACACTGCTGTTGAAAAGGCAGTGGGTCAGTGGGAAGGGCAAGGAGCCAGTGGGAGGGCGCGAAGATGCTCTGGGTCCCTTTGCAGATCTGCGGATCCTTAAACCAAGGAACCCAGGCAGCCAGGACCCCTCACGTCACTACTCAGGCCTGAAACCTTCTGGGGCTGAGAAATGATTCCTTTCCCTTCTCAAGACCTGTTCTCCTCCCTGCTGGGAGAGGATCTGGGGGAGTTCACCTTTGTTCTAACTCTTCCCCAAGATTTCTACCTGAGATCTTAGGTATTCACTGATATTCACTGGTCAGTGAAGAGGAGAGGAGGTTGGAGAAAGGGAAGAACAGGGAGAATTGCACAGCAGAAGGGACCCAGCCCGGAAGGGGTCCCTAAGCTGGCTGTCTGGATCTCCTGGAACATCTGCAGAAGTGTTGAGGCCTGATGCCCTGGTGTCACCTGTGCTATTAAATTCAGTGTTTTGTTTTTTTTTTTTGGGTTTCTTGGGTGGGGTGAGGGAGCGATCCCAGTGCAGCTTTCTAATTCTCTCACTTTTTTTCTGGAGGTGGTGTTTCCCTTGCGAGTCAGGAATAATCTTCCTCCTATTCCAAGACCAGCTTTACTTAAAGGAGTAGGCAAAGTGGTATGACTTAGGGGAAGCGCTCTGTCGCCAGCCACTCATCATGACCTCACTCATCATCAAAACCAAGAAAGAAGCACCCTATGAGAAGGAATCACCAGTCTCTCATAACCCCTGTGTGCTGGTTTAACCAGACCACTTTCCCAGCAGGGCAGCGGTAGAGGGTGTGGGAAGTGTGCACGGTAAAGTTGAGAGCATTGGGCAATGTGGGTGGAGAGCAGGGCTGAATGGGCCTCACGGTGGGGGACTTTGAACAGATTTTGCCTGTTCCTGAGGTGCTGGAGAAGAACAAGGGCACGGAAAGAAAGAGAGGAGAATACAACAAATGTAGATTTCACCGTTGTGCCTGCTTTATTTTCTCTTGTAAGTCAGGCCGGCCTCCGTATAATTCTTGGGAGGTCCCTTGCCCATGTCATGGCCCTCCCCACACTGGCCTGGTGAGGATCCTGAAATGTTGAAACCTGGGGAGGCACCACGGCCAGCTGGGTGGAGCGCCCAGAGGGAGGGTGTGAGGGTTTCCTGTGCTCTGTGGTGCTGCACGCACATCTCTGAGATGGCATCTTGCAGTCAGGTGGGCAGAGGTCGGGAGGCCAGAGCTGGGGGCTCTGTCTCACTCGGTCAGAGGCATCTCATCTGGCTGGCTTTGCTGAAGGGGGAGCACTTCCTCAAGGCAAGCCATTGTCCTAAATGACATTCCTGAAATGAGGCCCCATGGGCCAGAGCAATGAGATGGAGCTTCTTCCATGAACTTGTTATGTAAGCTTTGCTGAGTTTACCCATGAGTTTGTGGGACTCTGATCGTAGAACAGATTCCCATCAACCTCACCCTCAGATGTAAGTCTGTGTCCTGGTAACATGTAGACAGGAAAGAATGCTTTTTATAAGAAGTCAGTGAAGTGGAAATACAGGAAGAGTTATCTTGGAATCTCTTCTCTTTCACACACGCAGACATGCACACACCTCTGAATTTTGTGGCTGGCAGGAACGCCTGCATTTAAATACTTAGGAGGCTAACTGGTGGGGATGTCTTCCTTGGCTTTGAATCGATTCCCCTACTTCTAGTTGAGTGATGCTGGGTGAGGTATTTAACACCCAGTGGCCACACCCCACCCCCATGCAGTTGTGAGCATTAAATGAGCTGATGTTTAAACATTGTCTCTTGTCTCTTCCTTTCTAGCTTCTGGAGAAGCCTGGAGGGCCATGTCCCACATGACACATCTTGCCCTCTGACCTCTCACATTGCCCTAACTTCCTTTGTCCTCTCCAGAAAACACATAGAGACTCAGACCTCCATGTTGACCAATAGCAGGAGATAAGCTGTGGAGAGTGTGTGTGTGTGTGTGTGTGTGTGGTGGGACAGGAGGTTGTGTGGTTGTTGGAAGTGTCTGGACTACACCACCTGCCCACCCCAGTCTAGCCTAACTCTCAAGGGAGAATAAGTATTCAGCTGTCCCTTGATACAGTGGAAGATGTTGTAGGTTATGGCTCTGGATGGAATAGGAAAATGGAAATTCTTAAATTTCTGGAACATTTGATGTTATCAAAATCCACCAATATTCCATTTCATTATCCCTACAAACCCTAGAGGATTAGCTATTGCTTTTTACATGCCCAGAGTCACTCAGGCTGATACTCCAGCTGCTGAGATGGACTCAGAACCTCCTCCCAGACACCTAGCTGGAGACAAATCCCAGGACTCCAAGTCAGGTCTCGCCAAGGGTTTCCCCCTGCTACCCTCCCTTGACCATCCTCGGTGTTTCTGAACCTAAGCCCCCCAGACCCAGCTGGAGCTTGGTTCCCTGGGGGGATGCCCGGCAGAAATAGTGGCTGTGCAGCCCTCACATTGCGCCTCCTTCCTGGGCTGGCAGGGTCTGGGTGGGCCTGCTGACTTTGTCTGTCCTTGCAGACAGATTCCCCAGGCGACGGCCTCCATGAAGGATGGCAAATGGGAACGGAAGAAGGTAAGCAGCCGGCTTTGCCTCACCCCATCTGGCTGGGTGCCCGAGGTCCACTCTGGGTGCTGACTTCCACTTCTTCACCTGTTTGCAGTTCATGGGAACAGAGCTGAATGGAAAGATCCTAGGAATTCTTGGCCTGGGCAGAATTGGGAGAGAGGTGGCCACCCGGATGCAATCCTTTGGGATGAAGGTAAGAGGTCACCAGACCACTTTGATGTGGGGCTTCCCATAGCAATTTTGGAGGAGGCAGCTTTGCTTGAGAGAAGCTAAAGGCTTTGCCCTAGGAGGACCTGACCCCCACTTTAGAGCTCCTGAATGAATGGGTGGCAAAGCCAGGGAGGAGGGAACATTGGCCTGCTGATCTAGACCCTTGAATTCAACATCTGGGAATGCTTGGTGGAGGTCCTTCAGCTCTGGGGTGAGTAATTGCCTTGAGTCCCCATGGAGCTGAGAGGGGTCTTGTATCCTGCCCTTCCTTTCCTCCCCTTCTGCGAGGGCCTCCTGTTTTGCTGCTTCTGTCTTCTGTGATAATTCAGAAAACAGGAGCAAATTTATAACCTTAAAACAGAGCAATTGTCCATCCGTCTTCTAGCTCCCCTCCATAGTCCAGAAGAGATTGAAAGGTGCTTGCCTATATGCTGTGAAATGATCGTGGAGCCCACGGTGGCCAGGAGACCTCACACATCTCTCAGAAATCATCCCTGACCCCCGCCGCCCACCAGGGCTCTCTCTCTTATCCTATGCTGGGAGCTCAGTAGTTCTTCTGGTTGAGGGAGGGTTGTCATCAGTAGCAGTGCCACCCCCAGCCCCCGGAGCCAATCCAGGAGACCTTGCCGAGGCGAGAGGCCATTCAGCCAAGAGAGGAAGCCCACAGGACTGCCCAGGTGGGCCAGAGAGGTGTAGCAGCTGGGTCGGCTGGTGGCCATCTCCATGTTTCCTGTGACTGTTGAGGGAGGGATTGTGGGTTCAAACTGCAGCCAGGAAAGCTTTAGTTAAACATTAAGGAAAATGGTTTTGAAAATCAGATCATTTCAGTTCTAGAAAAATTTACATAGAGCTGCTATGGAATTGTCCCTTTTTCCCTTGCTCTTTCCTTTCTGTATGTCCCTCCCACCTTCATTGTGTTAGAAGAGACTTTATAGATTAACCCTTAATTTTATGTCGACCTTTGGAGTTTGTAAGTTTTTGCTAAGGGCTCGCAGTAAATGGACGATGGACAAGAACCAGGTGGGCAACCCATTGTACCACAATCCACATCTTCTCTCCCCTGCCTCTACTTCCCACCCTATTAATTGAAGTCAGCCAGACATCGTTTCTAAGCCTCTGCTCTGGGAAGGGCAGGGACATTTTTCTGGCTCCCTGTGAGAGGTGGGTGTGGCCCAGCAGGATCCATTGATCATGGAAACAAACCAAAGCCACGTCCTTTGTGCAGGGGTGGTGAGGTGCCGGTAGCCACAGGGAGCACTTTCTCCTTTTTCCTCATTGGTGAGGGATCAAGGTAAAGGTTCAGCTCATGAAAAATTCTGATCATCTAAAAGCAGGGGTCAGGGTGAAGTAAAACTTGGGGCACAGGTAACCAAACAGGTGAGCGTTTCATCGATGATACAGTGACTTTGGGATGGTTGCCAGGCCCAGCAGCCGTTCTGTCACGTGCACTCCCCTTCCGCACGGTGCCACAGCACACCTGGCTCTTCTAGCTCAGGAACACTCATTGTCAAGGACTTGAGACTTTGGCAGTGACTTAAGTCAGACAAGAAGTCCCGCCTCATGTCTTGAATAATTGAAGTGATGGATAAGATAAGCTTGTCTGTTCCTTTGGCACCACTCAGCTACTTAACCGCTGCCAGGGCTGCTTCCTAGAGGCACAGAGGGATGTAGGACCTTGAGCATCAACAGCGGAAGTGACTGACAGGGCTCAGCTCAGAGATGCCTAGAGCCTGCCTATGAGTGTTAATCTGTGTCTCTGGCATAACACTCACCACATGCCCACACGTTTTATTCCCAGCATGGTTTTGAGGATGTGGGTGCCTTTTTTTGTGTGTTGCAGCATGTAGCTGCTTTGTTGGGGGTTTCTTCTGTCCAGATGTCTCTGGAGGGTTACTCTAGACCGTCGTGCTTCTGGGACATGCTCTTTGAAAACCCGGAACACACCTTGGGATATCCCCCCAACCCCAGCCCCTCAAGAGCAGCCTGGCTCTGGTCCTTTCCCACTGGCCCAAGTGGTGTCTCTTCATGCTCAGCTGCTCACTTTGACCCAGCTCCTTAACATGTTTCCAGGTCCCAATACATTCTTAATCTCATCTTAGGGCAGCAGATCACTGACCTGCATCAAGTGAACCTTGGTTCATGTTCAAGCAGTTGTGGAGAGCAAGATTTTCTAAAGGGCAAGGAAGGGAGATTCTTGAGCAAATTGTAAAAGAGATGACTTAGCATCCAAACAGGACGCTGTCTGATTAGTGTTTACGAAACACAAGTTGTTTCAAACTAGTCTTGGTCTCTCTTTGGAAATCAGTGTTAAACTGGTAATATCATGGGACTCCCTAGATGTCATATATCTTGACTATTTAAAATGATATTGTATTCATATAATAAGTCAGTGCATTCTCATAAAAACTGAAATATAGATAAAGGTCTCCTAAATGACCATACCAGTCAGAGTTTCCTCACAGGTAACGTCAGTTTGATCTGTGTCATCTCAGATTTTTTCCATGCATTTATACGGAATGCATACAGTTCTATGCCTATAGAGGAATTCTATTTCTAGAGAGAATGGAATATTGTGCATGTCATTAAGATAAAAACGTATGTCTTGGAATAAATAGATTTACCATATTTTAAAACTGTTGCATGGAATTCCTTTGTAGGGATAAATTGATTTTGTTTGGCTATTCCTTCAGTGATGGACATTTAGATTGTTTGCAGATGTGGACTTTAGCAAGCGTTGGTGAGGTCTTTCATGATGCCCTCGGGGTGAAGATGGAGACCGTGAGCGTGGTGCTAAGGGTTTAGTAACTGGTTGAAAGAGGGATCCGACTCAGTCTGTAGGGAGACTGTACAGGATGGTGCAGGGCTCTGCCTTGTCCACCATTCTCATAAACAGCCTGGATGATGTGTCATTTGTGGATGACAGGAAGCAAGGAGAAAAGTAGTTAATACTTAAAAGTGCAGAATCAGGTCCTAAAAGACATTCGAAGTCTAGAATAGTTGGGCACTCTAATAGGAACTTTGTTTGGGATACATCAGTGCCCTACATATGAGCCTCCAGAGCAACTAGACTTGGGTGTAGAGGTGAATATAAAAGGCTTTTTCTAGGGGAGGAGGCCTTTGTTTGACAACAGTGCAGTGTGGTTAACAGTGAGTGATATGATTGATAGAAAAGTTTATGTGACTTTCGGCAGCATTAAAAGAAGTATGACATTCAGAGCAAGGGAGGTGACATTCTTCATGCTGTGTACTGATTAGCCCCTGTGTGAGTATTTGAGCCGTCAAAGACCCCAAGTTCTGGGAGACTGTGAAAGCTTTGGAGACAGAGGGTGATGGTGAGGGAGCTCATGTCTGTGTTTCCTAAGAAAGGGCTGAAGGCACTTGGGTCACTGAACCCATCAAGACTTGGGAGTCACAGTGGAGGCCTTCAAATAGCTAAACAGAAGTCCTAGAGAAGAGTCACGCTCTCTAAGAAGTAGATCCAGGGAGAACCACTAGGTGTAGGCTGGAGGGGCAGAGCTACAGAGCTGGCCCCCAGTAGAATGAATGGTCTCAGGAGAGAGTGAGTCCCGCATCTCTGCAGATATACCTGCAAGACTGGATAACCACTTGGCCAGCGTGTGAAGAGGGGGTGTGAACATAGACACAGATGCCCTGTGAGCCCTGATGTCTGTGAACATCCATCATCCCAATGGGCTACCACTTTCTTTAAACTGTGAAATGGTCCTGGCAGTGAGTTTACTGTGTGGTCCTAGGCAACGGTGTCAAATTATTAAGGACTGGGTTTGTTACAGTAACTTGGGAGAACAACCTAATTAAAGACATAGAGTGGACCAGTAGTCATAGGGGACACTTTGAGTAGTTCTGGCTGGGCTGGCTCGGGCGAAACAGCAAAGCTTGTAAAGTTTATCTTTATCATACTCTTCTCTCCTGGCACCTGGGGTCTTATCGTGTTCCTGATCTGTCACCAGGCTGTTTATCTCTAATTAGCCTGCTAATGGACAACTATTATCTGACCCTCTCTAAGGTATCAGGATTTAAACTATCCGAAACTACTCTTTGGATAGTTTCATTTTGTTACAAGGAAAATGTTTTGGTGAAAAGTGTGTGCAAAAAAAAAAGTGTAACAGATGAAATCATGGTTTTCCCTGTTTTTCCAACATGCCCAGGGAAAATGTCCTCCCTAAGAAAACCGGACTGTGAAAGCGAGGAACCATTCATGGCTTTCTCTTGTGTGACTGAACAGGCATCAAAACAGGTGGACAGTTTTCATTTTCACCAATACTGAAAATTGTAGCTGATGCAGGACCTCTGTCTACCATTCTTGCTCCAAGTGACAACAGTACCTGCTCTTCTAGGGTCATGGAACTCCTCCAGACTGGGGAAGTCTCAGCTCCTACATTATAAGCCCCAGTATTACTGAGCCTACTTGGCCTCATTTTGAGTTTATACTTCAACATAATACTTTCAGATATATGGTGGTTGGGTGAAAACTATTTCCCTGGTAAAACTGTTACTTTTATAAATGTGTAGAATAAAACCTATTAAATAGTTTAAAAAAAAAAAAAGGCTCCCCTTCATATCACAGGAGCTGTAAGGAGAGACCTTCTTGGGCTCAGATACTGGGGACGGACCACCCCTTTCCCCTCCTTTCTTTGTGACTGTCTGGTCACTTAAGGAAGGGGGAGCTTAGCCGGGTGGGGATCGGTGGGCGAAGAGCCCACTTATGCCAGCACAGGCCTAGAAGGAGCCTTGGTTTCCACCTTAGAGCAGCTGCTGTCTTTGCTTTGAGCCACAGGTGCAGATGTGGGTTTCAGGATAATTCTGGCAGCCTGCAGCCTGCTGGTGTTCTGAATCATTTGGGTCTTACACTCTGTAATGTTCTTTCTGCTTGAAACTTTTTCTCAATAGTGTTGCTGCATAACAGGTTATAACTCTGGAAGCTCAACGCATTCAAGCTGGCCTGTCCCCTAGAATGGGTCAACAGGCCCAGCCAGCCAGGGGCTGAGCCTTGCACTTTCTTTTCAGGATTTTCTGTGAGGAGCAGACCAGCATCTCTTAACAGTTTCTTTGTGGCCAGGGTTGTGATGAGTCTGACGTTAGCCCAGAGGGATGGACGTTGAACCCGAGGCACCAGTTGTCACCGATTCTTTCAGGTCCTGCTAATATTGACTGAAATCTGCTGTGTTAGATACTGTGCTTACAATGACCCTCTGGGGTCAATGTTATTAACCCAGTTTTACTGATAAGGAAACTGAGGCCCAGGGAGCTTATGTGATACGCTCAAGATAATAGGATGAGTAAGGGGTGGAGTCCAGCTCAGACTCTGGGCCTCCTGAGTTCCAGTCTGGTGCTTTTTGCCCCACTCCACCACCGCCGTCTTTATTCCTGATCCCTGCTCATTAATCAGTCCCTGCCCCGTGTCCCTGTGCTCAGCCATTCGCAGGACAGGCAGCTGCCATCTCAGTCTGGTACCTGGAATTCCTACTGCCCTAGAGCAGTGATGTTCAAATATTTTCAGATATAGAATAAGGACCTGGGGTATGGGCCCAGAAAGAGAGCAGGTGGTGGGGCTCTGGGCCTTCACCTCTGCACCTTTGAATCGATCTGGTTTTATACGGAGTTTCTGTATAAGGTTTCATCGTGTTGGGGGAGAGCACCAACGCTAAGCCCGAAGATTGGCTCTGGGGTATAGAGGGGGCATGACCGTTAGGCTCCCCTGTTGGAGCCCCTTTACCTTGAAGGCCTTCTTGCTCTCCTCCGTCCACGGTCAGCCAGGGGACCGGAAGCAGCATGCTCAGCCTCCCAAGGCTGCCTTCTAGGACGGCAGCTAGGACGTCACCCTGGAGCTCCGCTTGAAAACCTAGGGTTCCTCTGCCGCCCCAACATCAGGAGTCCTGGGATGGAATGAGGTGGGGCATCCCTTTATGCAGCTCCCCAAGGCTCCTCTCTAAGAATAATAGATGTGTGTAACCGCGAGTGTCCTGATTTCTGCACACGTGAGGACATCTGACCTATCCAGGATACATTAGGACCCGACTCAGGATTGGTCTCCCGGGCCTGCTACCACCCTTTTTATCTCTGGCAACGTGGTCCCCTGATATAAGAACCCCAGCCCTTAGTTGAGCTCAGCTCCTGTCCGCCCTGGGTATTTTGAGTGAAAAATGAGAACAGGGTAGAATTCTTCCCCTGCAGTTGTCTGCAGATGAACGAGGTACTGTTTCTCTGTGAAAGAAAGCTGAGTCGGGGCCTGCTGACCGCTGTGGCAAATGCTTATCCCTCCTCTTCCCCCCACCCCACGCCGTCCACTTCCCTTTAGACCCAGGCAGCTGCAGCGGGGGCACTGGGCCAGGCTTGGCCTGCAAGACCCTTCCTCCCGGCAGCCCCGTGCTGCTTCTTGGCTCCTAGGAGCCCAGAGCCAATAGAGTTGTGTGAACCCCCTCCATCGGGCTTGGCTGTGTGACCTCCGTTGGTGTCCCTACCCTCTTCCCACTCCACATGAGGAAAAGTACATCTGGCTTAGAAATGAACGGGGCCGTTGTTCCAACCAGCCTCAGAGCCCACGGACAAAGAAGACTTGTGAGGACAAGGGCAGGATCCTCTCCCCTCCCCTGGGCGTTTCATTCTCCCCAAGAGAAACGAGGAGGTTACATCTGGGGGAATGGCCACGTGGGGCTGAGGCGGTCCCGAGCTCACGATCCGGTAGGGCATCTGGGAGGCAGCCTCTTTCTCCTAAACCTCTGCTGGAGGTCGGAGTGGGACCCACCCGGTGTTTGTTGTCCCACAAGGTTGATGATGAAAAACGTGATCCAAAAGTGACACCTTGTTCATAACCGTTTTCAGTTTCTTCTCTAGGAGTGCTGACTTGATATAGCAATCTTCTGTGCCATTATTTTCTAAAATAACTTGTATATTTCCCTAATTTCAAAAGAAATTCATGATCAGTGGGGGAAAGTTAAACGAGCGTAGGAAAGCATAAAAGAGAAAAATTAATCCTACCACCTAGAGATGACCACTGTTGAAGTTCTTTCTGTTTGTTTTTGTTTAATCCTGGGCCAACTCTGAACATTTTCTCAGGGCTAAGGGAGCTTTCTTTTCATGGAATGTTGAATTGTTGGAAGTCAGAGCAGGGGTGACTTTGAAATCAGCCACCTGCTTCTTTACGCAGAGTTGAGGACCCAGGTCTGGAGGCACTGACTTGCACCTTGACACACAGTCGACAGTGACTGAGGCAGGACTCAGGTCCAGCTCTTGGTTCACTGGTTCAGAGGCCATATCCTGGGTCGTGCCAGCCTGCCCAGCTCAGTTGGCTGTCCGGCCTTCTTGAGGACATCCATGCCTTTGAGACATGGACCAAACCCATGGAGAGAGCCCTGGGAAGGCTTCCTGGGCAGACCAGGAAGAAAGTGCGTAGGTCTTTGCTGTTGCAAGAGGTGGATGCTTCTCACCTGGTGGCACATGCATCCCTGCTGCTTGTGCTGCCTTGGCAACTTTTAAAGCGTTGTCCCTGCTGAGAGGTGTGTGGCTGACACCCAAGATTCCTTCTGATGTGGGAGAGATGTTTCCATCTCATTCTACTCCTGTTTTTCTCAGGTGGGGCTGTGGGCTGCTCACTCCACCCCTGATTACAGGGTAGGCATTAGGAGTGCAGGCCCTGGAGTCAGAACACTTGTGTCTCAGCTCTACCACTTGCTACTCTTAGGACCTTGGCTAAATCATTTAACCTCCACCTTAGTTTCCTCATATGTAAAACAGGGAAATGATAGTACCTAAGGAGGTTTGAGACACATAGTGAATGCTAAAGATGTTTGCCATTATCCACTATGAGTCTGTGTCCTTTCTTCCTTCTCCTGAGTTTTGTCTTCTCCACCTTTCCCTCCTCCCATCAATATGTGATGACCTTTAGCTGATTTCATAGGGTTGATGAAGTTTACACCCCCGAGTTTCTTGTCTGTCCCCATCTCCCAGGCGTCAAACTTCCCTCCTTCTCCACAGCCTCAGGGCGGTCCCTCTGCTTTGGGGGCCCACCCCCTCCCCAGCCAGCCCAGACCAGGCTTCTTTCTGGGTCCTCCCCACCCACGGTGCCTTTATGTCTCACTTTCCCTCTCTTGATGTCCTTCCCCATCCCAGTCAAACCTGCCTTGTTGAAAGGATATGTCGTTAGTCATTTATACCTCTCTGCGCGATTAGTCACCAAGTTATGCCTTCCAAAACGAGATGCACTTTAAGTCTTGTTAAAAGAAATTTCAGGAGAGGGGACCGTACTCTCCCCGCTGGTGTCAGCACTGGTGTTTCACCGTCTTCCCCAGTGGCGAGTCCCGTCTCCTTGGTAACCCGCTGAGCACCACCACTGTCCTCCTCCCTCATCTCTTCCTCGCTCTGTTGAAGTGGGCGGTGCACCTGCCTCTGTCTTCTGGCCTGCGGGGCCTCTGGCTGCAGCCAGCTTCTCCCCCACTTCCCTCGTGCCTTCCGACCGCGTCACGGCTCCCCGCAGGATCGTCCTGCCTCACGTGGGCTCCCCACTTTCCAAGGGTGTCTGAGCTCCACTGGTCCAACTGCACACCAGCTGTTCCTGCACCCGTTCGTGGTTCAGAGCTTGGAGGTGGGCGAACCTGCCTTTGAACTCTGGCGCCGCCCCCTCCAGTGTGTAAGCTCCACTTCCTTCAGCTCTAATGAAGGAAGAAGAATAGTGCCAACCCTGTTGTATTGTCGTGAGAGGTAGACAGGTGTTGGGGAAGGCTTAACTGTGGTGCGGGGCATAGGGTCAGTGCTCCATAAGTGGCTGCCGTGACTAATAATACCAGTGCTAATAATGAACAGTGACACTTACTCTCCCTCTCTGACTTCCCCAGACCATAGGGTATGACCCTATCATTTCGCCAGAGGTCTCGGCCTCCTTCGGTGTGCAGCAGGTGCCCTTGGAGGAGATCTGGCCTCTCTGTGACTTTATCACTGTGCACACACCTCTTCTGCCTTCCACCACAGGTAGGTGTGCCCCTACCTTGTGGGTTGGCCACAGAAGCCACAGACCAGATAAGGGTGGGCCCTCAATCTGGCCTTTCCACCTATGCTGGGGACCAGCTGTGGCGGTGGCCCATTCAGATCCTGTGAGCATGGAGCATGGTGATGTTTTGTTACATGGCCTTGCCTCAGACCGAGGAGGGGTGAGTTAGGTAGGAATGCACAGGGTCTGGGTGGGCTGGGTCAACATGTAGGACCAGTGACCCCATGAGTACTTCCTGGGACCACTGCCGGCAGCACTAATATCTCGGGGATATTTGGGATGTTTCTAAACTGAGTCTGGTCCAAATCCATGACAAGGACTCCTGCCCTAGAGCATCTGAGAAGGGAGCAGTGAGACCAGAAAGACCGTGGTCCCCCAGAAAGGAGGTGTGTGGGGAAGAGCTGGTGGGAGGGAGAGAGGGCCTTTGGAGCTGGTGCGGTGGCCATGGAGCCGGTGCGGTGGCCAGTGCAGTGGGGAGAGCACAGGGATCCCCACACCAGTGCCGCAGGAAAGCTCCTCCCTCTGTTCCAGGCCTGCTGAACGACAGCACCTTTGCCCAGTGCAAGAAGGGGGTGCGTGTGGTGAACTGTGCTCGCGGAGGGATTGTGGACGAAGGCGCCCTGCTCCGGGCCTTGCAGTCGGGTCAGTGTGCTGGAGCCGCGCTGGACGTTTTCACAGAGGTGAGTCCCTGCTCAGTGTTGGTGGGGACGGGAGACCAGAGCAGAGGGACTTGGGCTGCAAGCCCAGCTGTGCAAAGACCTTGAGCTTCCTGTCTCTAGCGGGAGAAATTGTGTCGCCAAAAGTAACACGTCTGTGGTTTGAGGAGCCCAGTGCAGAGCCTGGTACAGAGGCAGCCGAGCTGTCTTCTGCAAAACTCAGTTTATATAGGATGCATTCCTGGGCTTGGGCTCCTGGACGGCTACGCTGTTGATAAGTTCAGAGGAAGACAGAGCAGCAGATCAGTTCTGAGGCGGAGGATATGGGTCAGGCAGAGAGGGGTTTAAGGTATTGATACAGATCTCTGGTGAAATGAATCCCACTGCCAAGAAGACATTCCACCCAGTGTATGTTGGCTTTCCTTTCCCTTCCTGTCTTCCCGCAGAGGGAAGGAAGCTGAGGATACTGGTTAGACGTGTTCCCCTGGTCTCAGAGGCTGCTGTCCCTAGGTCTCTGTGCAGGAGCAGAGATATAGCATCTGCTCACCCACTGCCCCCATCCTGCCCTCACACCCGATAGCATTTCCACTCGAATCCTGTCCACCTCTCTTAAAAATCCCACCTCAGCATCGGAGATCGGGGAAAAAGCACGGGCTTTGGATTAGGCAGCGGGGGTTTGCTGGTTACCAGCTTTGTGGCCTTGGCAAGACCCTGGCCCTCTGACCCCCTGTAGCACTCAGTGTCTGTTCCCTGCCCAGGGCACAGCATGCGTTGGGTTTGTGGTCCTGGGCATCTCTCTCAGCTACATCGTCAGCTCCTTGAAGGCAAGGGTGTGCCTGACCCTTGTTTATATTGCCGTCTCCCTAACACAGCACCTTCCTCCTGCTCTCTTTGGCCTCCCCATGGCACTTACTACTCTGTGGCCGGCACTCACAGACCTATGTGGCCAAATCCCGTGGGAGCCGATAGAGTCCTGGGGAGAATGCAGAAGAGAGGAGGCCTAAGTAACATGTCCAAGGCCCCTATATTGTGCCCGGTGAGCAGAAGGGGTGGCAGGGGCACTGGAGGGTGGGGTAAGGATGGCCAGGTGGGCCGCCTGTCCTGGTGAGAGCCAGGATGCAACACCCGTGTGGAATGCCCTCAAAGAGCCTGCCTCTGTGCTAAGAGCTGACAGTAAGTGCTGAGGGGTGGACTGGACTTGGGGCAGGGGCTAGAGGGGAAAAACCAATATCAGCTATACCAGCTACCACTGGTTGAGAACCTCCTTTATTACTGCATAATCTCCATAATAGTGTCAGGAGATAGGTAGTAGTGACCCATTTTATAGATTGGGAAACTGAGGCTCAGAGAGATGGAGATTTTGCCCAAAAGCACATAGGTAGTAAGTGGTGGAGCTGAGATTGGAATCCGGTCTACAGCTCTGTCTCCTCTGCTGCGATGGAACATTCATGAGGAAGACGGTTCTTATTGAGTCCAGTGACCACCCAGACAAAACGGAAGCAGGAGGCAGCATCACCCCTGCCCTCTTCCCCTCCAGCTCCCTGGGGCCGTCTGAAGCAGCCCACCCAGAGGTGTCTCTTTCTGGGCAGGAGCCACCCCGGGACCGGGCCTTGGTGGACCACGAGAACGTCATTAGCTGCCCCCACCTGGGCGCCAGCACCCAGGAGGCCCAGAGCCGCTGCGGGAAGGAAATTGCCATCCAGTTCGTGGACATGGTGAAGGGGAAATCTCTGGCGGGAGTAGTAAGTATGCCATGTGGGGCTGGGCCCGGAGGTCAGAGGGAGGAGTTGCAGAAGGGCGTGTTGTCGCTGGGACCAGATTCAGCCCTGGGAGCCGAAGATAAGGGACTGTACTTGAGCCAGTGCTCTGGGTGGGGTGGCAGGAGCTGCCCCTGCTTAGCCTTGAGAGCTGAGGCCCGGCAGCAAGGAGCCAGCTTAGCTTGTTTATATTGTAGGCTCACTGCTGAGATTGTGTTTTTTCCCAGTGCCCTGCCTCTGGAGAAAGGCTCCTTTGTTCTCCACAGGCCTTGGGAGTGAAGGAGTGTGGCTGGCATGATGGCGGAATGCCCGAGGTAGGGGCAGGTGGGGGACGGCCTGTGGAGAAAGCCCTGAGAGGGCGTTCTCACCTCGTGACCCCGAGCGCTCGCCTTTCATCCCATCTCTCTTAGGACCCTGAGCAGGGATGCCCTGCCCAGAAGCCTGCATCCATCTTCCCCATAGGAACCCTCCAAGCCAACTGGCCCCCTTTCTTTCCCCAAATCATGGTTTCTTGACTGTGTTCACAGTGGGCCCTTCCTGGTACGTGTTCCTCTTCCAAGCTGAACTTGACTTATACTTCAAGTCCTGTCTCATTCACTCAGTCTTCAGATGGTCCCTAAACTCCAGTGGGTACCAGATACTGTCAGAGCCCTTTGGGGATATGGAGGTGAATAAGGAAGGCATAGCTGTCCATCAAGGGGTTTGCGCACCACCTGCCCCTTCACGAAGACTTGCTTGGCCTTTCTAACTCCATCCCAACCCTTTTGCAGTGAGCCACATTCTCTCCTATTATTGACATTTCATGAGTTTATATCTTAGTTCTTAATTAAATTCTAAGTTCTCAGAGGACAAACAACAAAAAAGAAAACACCACCAAAACCAAAAGGATGTAAGCTTCTCTGCAGTTCATGTGGCTCTGCCTGGAGCATTTAACCAATAATGAATGAGAGTTGGGGCGCGGCTGGGGGGTAGTCCCTGACCCTCCTGGCTGACCCTCAACACAGGCATTTTCGCTTCTGAGGACCGAACTGCGGCAGGAGAGACACAGGATGCTTTGTTCAACCCTGCCAGCCCTGGTTTAAGAGCCCAGGCCACTGTGGCCTCTACACCCTGAGAAAGTAAAGGAGCCTACTGCTGTCCCATAGGAGGGCTCCTCGGGGGCAGCCATCGCAGGTGCGACGGGCAGGCTGGGACAGCCTGGCAGTGGCCACAGCTCGGTGGTCAACAAAGACACATACCCATCCATGTCTGCACCCTCTCTCTGTGCTGTGTCTGTGGGCTTCTCAAGACAGGGCACTCTTTCTCACTCCCTTTGCATGCCATGGGCTTCTAAGCAGTTCATTCCTCCCCCCGTGAGGCTGGAGGGGACCCAGGCGAGGTTTGGGCCACCGTGACCATTGCCACCCAGTCTGGGCTGGGCTTTTCTTTTTTCTGTCCACTCACAAGGCAGGGTACAGCCCTCAGCGGTGCAGCCCTTATGAGTTATTCAGGGAGTGGTGGCATTCCAGGCCTTTTCATGACGGGGACTCAACACCAGCTCCATCAAATGGGCCCACAAAATATCCCCTTCTTACATAAGAGGTCACATCTCCTAGTCAAATTGTTAAACTTAGGCAAATTGAACTCTCCAGCCACAACGGCTGGTGGGGTAGAGTAGGCATTTGTAAGAAAGACATATTTGTCACATGGGAAACTCCTCTGTCCCTCATTCTTTACCGGGTCCTCTCCAGTTCTGCTCTAACGTGAGGCACAGACTAGCATTAGGGTCAGGTTGGTGCCCCAGTGCATTGGCTCTTCCTGGAGCCTCCCACTCGTCTAGAGAAGACAGACGCTCCTTTTACTCAGCAGACCTGGGGGAAGCACCGTCCTGGCCTGTGCATGCACCTGACCAAGCGTGGCGCCTGCCTTTGGGGCTTCTCAGTTGAGCATTTTCCTGCTGCCTGCTGCAGGCTTTAACACCCCAGCTGTGGCCTGGCCCTTCAGTTCTCCCGCTGCAGCTCTGGGACTCACTGCCCTTTCTGTGCCCTTCGGAGAGGATCAAAGGGGACCCGGCCGCAGGGTGCGATCACACCAGGATGCCCCTTACACAGAAGGGTCTGCTGGGGGTCCTGCCTCCTTGGTTGTTTCTGTCACCACAAGTCTCTCTTCTTTAATTCTCTGCCAGTTGTGTCTTTATGAAAACAGGAATAGAAGCGTCCATGTTTTCTTTTCATTACATCTTAGAGCTGCCTGATTGATTTGCATCCAACCCGGGTTTCTTTTTTTGTTTTGCGGTACGCGGGCCTCTCACTGCTGTGGCCTCTCCCGTTGCGGAGCACAGGCTCCGGACGCGCAGGCTCAGCGGCCATGGCTCACGGGCCCAGCCGCTCCGCGGCATGTGGGATCTTCCCGGACCGGGACACAAACCCGTGTCCCCTGCGTTGGTAGGTGGATCCTTAACCACTGAGCCACCAGGGAAGCCCTCCCCATACGTTTTATGTCAAAGACTCATCTTCCTTCCCCAGCACAGGAGAAACAAGTCTCTGGTGGAGTGGGTTGGGGGCACTGGCACATGTTCAGAGAAGAGGGAGATATCCTTTTCCCCATCTTCCCACTCCCTTCTGGCAGTTTGAAGTGGTCTTAGCCTTTTGTGCCCTTTTCCGGCTCTATAGCTCTCCTCAGCTATGGGAACAAGTTGTTGTCACCTTGTTGGTGGCTAGTGGAGGTTATCACCCCCCAGGCACCCAAAGCAAGGGTGGCCCCATGCCACCTGCTCTCCACATGGAGCTGAGTCTCAGCAGTAAGACCTTGTTTGGGGGCCGAGTTGGGCAGGTGTGCCCTGTCCCATCCCTTCCTGACCTCTGCCCTGCTCCCCTCTCCCTGCAGGTAAACGCCCAGGCCCTTACCAGTGCCTTCTCTCCACACACCAAGCCTTGGATTGGTCTGGCAGAAGCTCTTGGGGCACTGATGCAAGCCTGGGCTGGGTCCCCCAAAGGGACCATTCAGGTGGTAACACAGGGTAAGCCGGGAACTCTGCAGAGGGAGAGGGAAGAGGGGCGTGGACTCGGCACCCCACCGGGTGTGTCTGCTGCAGGCCACAGACCAGTGAGGGACGCAGAGGTGACCCCGCTCTTGTGACTCCGCGTTTCACGTTTGGTCTGAGTATGGCTTGCTTGCTACTGAGGAGGATGAGTACAAAAAGTTATTGGGAGATATACTTAATTTTCGTAAATCATGTTTATGCAGTCTTTTTAAGACATGCATGTTTGGGGTGCAAGAGGGACCTCCGTAAGATTTGGAATTTCACGTGCGAGGCAGTAGGATTGGTGGAGGGAGTCCGGGTGAAGCAACAGAACATTTTATTCTGGTTTTGACCCTGTTGCTTACCTGCTGTGGGACTTTTCCTTCTCTGAGCTGTGAGCTCTTCACCTGTGAAGTGAAAGCCAGGGCGGGGGTGTCAGACGAGGCAGGCGGCGAGGACATTTTGTGCTCTGACATCCTCAGGTGGGCCCTCGGGCAGGCTGATGCCCGCAGGGGCATTTGCTCCGCCGGGGAGTGGGGACGGGAGCAGTCCCCGCTGTCTGCCCCTCTGCAGGCTCTGGCCGCCTGTGCAGTGGGTCCAGCCCTGTGCAGGCGTGGTTGAGAGACCAGGGAGGGCCCCGGTCCCCTGACCCCTGCAGGGGCTTGTCCTCCCCGTTGACCATTGGGCATCCCCTCCCTTGGGGAGAGACTGGAGCGGAGGCAGGTAGAACCTGAGCATTGCCGGTACCAGGCAGGGGCAGAGCCAGGGGCCTCGCTGGCCGGGGTGCCGAGGCCTCAAGGAGACAAGACAGGGAAGTGGGCCCAGCTGCTTTAGTCGCCCCTTTCTGCTTCCATTTCCTGAGGCTGGCAAGGGCATGAGTGCCGGGTAGGGATGAGGGTAGGATATTCTTCAAGTGTCCATTTGGGGAAGGACAGGCAGGCCAGGGCGGACAGGCCAGGGGCAGGTGTGCGGGGCAGCAGAGTTAGGCCGGGTTCTGGAGAAAAGCTTCTTAAACTGGTGTAGAGCATCCCCGGTGTCCTGGCATGGACCCCCCGTGTGTCCCCCACCCTGGCCACCTCTCTGCCTGCAGAGGAAAGCAGAACCACCTGGCAGGCTGGAGTTGGGCCCCCAGATCAGTGAGGAGCCGTGACCCAGAGCTCGGGGCCAGTGATGTGCTGCCCACCCCCTTGTTGTTCTACACACAGTGGTCTTACGGTGGCTTCTCTGGGTCCCCAGGATTGTCCCTGAAGAACTCTGGGAACTGCCTGACCCCCGCCGTCATCGTTGGCCTCCTGAAGGATGCTTCCCGTCAGGTGGAGGTGAACCTGGTGAATGCCAAGCTGCTGGTGAAAGAGTCCGGCCTCGATGTGCGCACCCCTCCCCTCCCCTCCCCCCCCCTCCATCCCTCCATCCCGGGTCAGCACTGCTTTTCTCGCCTGCGTTCAGAGCACCTTGCAGCTCTGCTCCCCGAGCGAGCGGGAGCCCTGGGCGCCAGTCCTGCAGGTGACAGTGTCTGCCTGTGAGAAGTAGCTGTGATCTCTTCACTTGCAGAGTGCAGATACCACCGGCCCCGAGCATCGCTACGAGTGAACTAATACTCGTGAAAGTGCTTTGTGTATAAGTGCTCTGTGAGTGGGAAGGGCAGCAGTAGCCCCACTTCACAGCTGAGGAAATCGAGGAGCCCGGCTGGGAGCTGGGAGATAGTCCGGCGTGCTCGGCCCCTGATTCTCCAACCAGTGCCCCTTTACCACGGCACCCGGGTTCCTGGTTTGTCTGCAGACTCCGGGAGCTCGCCGCACATCCTCTTAGCCTCTGCCGCCCCTCATGGCTTCCCCATCTGCCCTCTCCCCCCCGCCCTGAATTGCTGAGCGTGGCGTGGCCGCAGGGCTGAAGCCCTATAAATTGGCGATTAGGCCTAGGGAGGGGGTGGGCGTCACTGTGCCTTTTTGCCTTCTCTCTGCAGGTAACCACTTCCCACAGCCCTGCTGCACCAGGGGAGCAGGGCTGCGGGAAATGCCTCCTGACCGTGGCCCTGGCAGGTGCCCCCTACCAGGCCGTGGGCTGGGTCCAGGGCACCACGCCTGTGCTGCAGGCACTCAACGGAGCTGTCTTCAGACCAGAGGTGCCTCTCCACCGGGGCCTGCCGCTGCTCATGTTCAGGACTCACCCCTCCAACCCTGCGATGCTGCCGACCATGATTGGTGAGGAGGGACCTGTAGGGCCGGCCGGTGCCCTTGAGGCAGCGGTGTGTGTGTGTTGAGGGCTCTGTCCTGGGACTGGGCTCCGTGGGCTTTTGCCTCCTTCAGCCCCTCTCCATGCCTGCCGGCATCACTGGATCTGCAGCAGGTTCCAGGACATTTGAGGAGCCGGTATGGAGTTCTGAGGTTAAGTGCCTTATCTAAGGTCGTCGAGCGGTGCGTCAGGGGTAGGGCCCCAGAGCCCCTATTGATAGGCAGGTGCTCATCACAGCAAGGACACAGTTGAGAACTGCCTGTAGAGCTGTATCCCAGGAGCTCAGAATTAAGTTGCAGGTTTCCTTCTGACCGCAGGCCCGGTGGTGGCCAGTCTGATCCAACAAAGCATGTCAGGGCATCCCCTCCAGATGTCGTGGGCATCTTGGATCTGCTTCTGTCCCCTGGCGCTCGGGCTACTGGGAGTTCTGGAGCACTTCCAAGTATGGGAGAGTGAGTGTGTCCACAGGCCTCCAAGGGCCTAATTTCACTATCGTTGCCAGCTGCCCAGGGGAACTTTCCCCTGCTTTTCCCCTTTGCTGATGGTCTGGATAAAACTGGCAGCCAGCAAGTCCAGCTCTGGCTCTTTGTGGTTGATCTTCCCTCCCCTGCCTTGCCTGATGGCCAGGGTGTTCCTAAAGCCTGCAGAATAGCGAGGGACCTGGGCAGAGCCCTTTGTTCCCTGTCTCAGCGCTTTGATTCTGAGACCATCGCCCCCGTTAAAACATTGATCTTGGGAACTCAAGGCTTGTGAGCCTGCTCCTAGCCTCTTGCTTCTCCTTCCCCCAAGCCCTGTGCCAACCAGGGGTTTCTTCTACTTCCAGGCCTCCTGGCAGAGTCGGAGGTGCAGCTGCTGTCCTACCAGACCTCAATGGTGTCAGATGGGGAGACCTGGCACGTCATGGGCATCTCCTCCCTGCTGCCCAGCCTGGAGCCCTGGAAGCAGCACGCGACCGAGGCTTTCCAGTTCCACTTCTAACCTTGGGCTCACTTGTCCCAGCCTCGTGGGATTTTCTGAAGAAACACACCCACTGGGAGAGGAGAGCCACATTCCTTGGGCTGACACTGCTTGTGTCTCATCTGACCCCTGTCGTACAGCAATAACCACCCAATAAAGAGCCTACCCCGTACTCTTCCGGGCACCTTTGTGTTGTCATTACCCTGAAGAGCCACCAGAGGGCATCCGCAGGCAGCCGTGGGGTTAGATGCTCTGCCTAGGAGGAGTAGGATTAAAGCTCAGACTGCTCCCATAGAAGTCTCCGTCTGCTGGGGGGACAGAGCACACAGAGGTCACTGGAAGCAGTGAGGCAAGTGCCACAACAGGTGTATATGAATTCTGTTGAGAGCAGAGGAGGAAGTAATTGGAGCTGTGGATGGTGGTTCCCAGGAGATATTTGGAAAGATTTCATAAGGGGAAGAAAGTGTGAGTAAAGGCACAGGGCCTGAGGATGTTTGATGAGTTCACAAGGCCAGCTCAGTATGGGTTGGACAGTATATTACTTGATTTTTTTTTTTAAAGATAATTTTCACGAAACATGGCAGAATGGTACTCCTGCATCCTAAGGGTTTCACCTTTTGAGGGTTTTTTACTGCATCTGTAGGGGATGATCCATTCCTACCTTATGCCCAGCAGCATCTGTTTTGGAGACAAGGCAGGCTAAGAAGGCCCGGCACCGGGCAGCTAATTGACAGTGGCAGGAGCAAACCCATCACTGTGGCCTCAGAGCTGTGACTGAACCAAAGGTCGGTAGAAGCTCCACCAGTAACCGCTCGCTGTGCTGACCTCTGCTGTGAGCTCATAACATGTATTATGGCCTTGCAGTAGCACACCTGGAAGGGGATGGGCCTGAACTCGAACAGCAAGGTGGCTTTGAGCTGCTTTGACCTTGAGCACAGTGCTTAATTCCCCTAAACCTTTGTTCCCTCATCAGTAAGGGGGATAATGACGCCTCTCAGGATTGAATGGCTTAAAAAAGTGGTGTATGGGAAGTGCCCGAGGCACTTGGCTTCTTCATCCCTATGTCTTTCTTTAAGAGCAGACGACCAGGTCTCAGTCGCTTACATAGAATCCCATGCTCCAAATGGCCCCCATGCTCCAAATGGCCCTCCCTTTGCCCTTGTGGTGATGTTCTGCCAGATCTGGACGTGGGGTGTCCTGACATCAGACAGCCCATTCTCTCTGCCTGGAAAGAGATCAAGAAGCATCTGGTGGGGGTCGGGGGTCGGGGGAGCCCATCGATAGCTAGAAAAATAGGCTGAGATTGATAACTTAAAAATTGAGCTCAATCTTCAGCCGCCCAGCCTCTTCTCAGAAGCCCCTAGACAAACCATATTCTGTGCTCTAAGGTGGTCAAAACAATTCCAGAAACCCAAATTACTTGAGCATCCCCAAATATCTTCCTAGACATGGGTAGGTTTTGAAGGCATGGGACACATTCACTGTATCACCCTGTCCTGTGGCTGCCCACGTAAACTCTCCTAAATTTAAAAAGGCAAGATTAAGTTTAAGATCCAGCTGGTGCTGTTTACTCCTTCGCATTTCTCTGTGGTTTGTGGCATCTCTGCACCGCCTAACTTTAGAGTGGAATTTCCTTCTTGTGTGTCTTGGCTGGCAAGCAGAAGTTTTGCTGAAAGCTCAGTGAGGGAGGCAGACGAATAGTGGGACAGGAGGGAACTGGCCTCCGAATGCTGGCTCCTGGGACTCTGAGATTCAGAAACATATGTACGTACGTACGTGTGTGTGTGTGTGTGTGCATGTGTGTGTGTGTGTGTGTGTGTGTGTGTGTTTAGTATGTCCCCTGGAGACCAGAAGTTGCCTCATGGTCAGTGGGCTGGACCACTCTCCACATCTGTTTCAATATACTGTGTCATGTTGGTATTCTTGCTTGAGATGCGTTAACAGGCCTCAATGCCTTTATCAAGTCATCACTCCATCCTCTCCTGCTGTAGGTTGTCCTGGGTGATTTTTTGCCCACATGGGTAAGTTCTTTATCTGCATGATAGTAGCCTACCTTAGGGTGAAAATGGTGACCGGGCAACTGGAAAATCATTCCCTCATATGCTGACCTTAAACAGGGGGAGAGGGCTTTGTTCAGAGCCAGCAGGAGTCAGTTTTAATGAAGTAGATGCTGGAGGTACCAGAGGAAGTCCTAGGGCTTAGTACCAAGGTCAGTGAAGAGGGGGAGAGGAAGGGGCTGGAAACCTCTGTGCAGTGGTGACAATGACCAGTGCCCTCCTGGGTGCCCTGCAGCTGAACCAGGGCTCATATTCTGCCGGCGTGCACGGTATGGGCAGCACCTTGATAGTCTCATTAAATATTTTTAATATCACCCCCACATAGTGTCCAAATGACTCGCAAGCGGCAGCAGGGCTGGCTGCGGCATTCGGTGACACAGAAGGTCCTGGTTGCTCAGGCCACAAAGACCCCCCAGCAAACTACGTGGATAGAAGGCAAGGTCCGGAGTCTCCTGCCTCAAGAACTCAAGTGATTATTGTACTAAGTGAAGTAAGTCAGACAGAGAAAGACAAATATCATACGACATTTCTTTTATGCAGAATCTGCAAAAAAAAAAAAATGACACAAATGAACTTATTTACAAAACAGAAACAGACTCGGAGACTAAGAGAATGAACTTACAGTTACTGGGGAGAAGGATGGGAGGGAGGGATAGATTGGGAGTTTGGGATTGACACGTATACACTGCTGTATTTAAAATAGGTAAACAACAGGGACCTACTGTATAGCCCAGGGAACTCTGCTCAATATTCTGTAATAACCTAAATGGGAAGAGAATTTGAAAAAGAATAGATACATGGATATGTATAACTGAATCACTTTGCTCTACACCTGAAAATAACACAACACTGTTAATCGACTCTGCTCCAATATAAAATAAAAATTAAAAAAAAAAGAACTCAGGTGAATAAGGGCTTTGCTCCCACGACTACAGACACTACTCCAGAGATCCTAGGAGAGGCATATATTGTCCTGCCAGGGCTGCCAACTAGACTGAGGGCCCCCAAACAGCTTGCTGAGGAGGAGTAGGCAATGGGGGTCAGCCAAGGGGGGCTGCTGGGTGGCAGCTACAGCTGGTGTAATAGAACAAGAGTTCAGCGAGCACCTGGAGAGGGCCTGGGAAGGGAGTCAGCTGATGCAGGATTAGTGCTCTCGCAGGGCTTTATCTCGGATTTTCTGGTGCCTGTTGTGAGTCGAACAGCCCGGAGCAAGCAGTGAAGTGGGCGGGCCCAGCACCTCATCTCCCTGTGCCCAGTGTCCTGTTATCGCTAGGGTGGCCTGCCCACGCCTGCCCTCCTCCACTGACAGAAGCCATCCTCCCTCCTCCAAAGTGCCCCTTTCCTGCTAGGGTGCCAGAGGAAACTTTCTACAAGTACATAAGTTAATAACTTAAATAACTTCAAGCCCCTGAACTATTGCTGTTTTACAAGAAGATCCTAGATGAAGCAGTGCCCTAGTTCAAGAGGGAAAAACCATCCTCTAAGGGAAAAGTTTCCTGCTAGGGATTGAAACAATGTTTTTGGCTACAGGAGCCCAAAACGTAACCTATTCCACCTCTGTCCTGTGCTCACTTGTGCCGGTAACACCAACAAGGCACGGGACCAAGGAGCTTTGATCCTCATATCCTGAAGTCATTTCTGGCCCCTGTCTGCTGGCTCTGTAAGGTGTCTGTAAGGTGTCTTATGATCAGGGAAGGAAGCTGGGGATGGAGACTGTGTTTCACCCTTTGTTTCCCCTGTACCTCTCAGAGAATGGAATTGGAAGGGAGAGAGGGAGGGTGTGAGGTGAGTGCTCGGCAAGTTCACTGCTGTGGGTGTGCATGCGGGTGGGGAGAGTGGGACCTCAGAGCCAGGAGGGCCAGCAGGTTTCTCTGCACGACAGCTGCTGCACTGGTTGTGTTCTGGTTTCCAAGAAATATGGGAGTTGTTCCCTCCTTCCCTACTTTTTAATTGTGTTCTATTAGTTTAGTACCAAACCTAAAATTTAGAAATTCACAGAAAACCCTACGAAACAAAGAAAGAACTAACAGCACAGAAATTTAATAATAACAATAACAACAAAGCTATAACAAATGAGAGGCAAGCTATCTGGATCTTGCGGGAGACAACGGATCTGCCGCATTTCCGGTCTGTGATTCAAGACTGAGCCTTCCCTCCATCCCTCCATCTCCCTTTTCACAAAGGGCTCCTCCAGCACCACAAGCCCATGACAGTGACTACAGCAGGGAAAGGCATGAAGGACCCCCTAAGGATGGCCCCTCACTCTACAGGGCCAGTGCTTTTGGGGGCTGCTGTGTCCAATCCAATCTATTTACCAGCTAAGAGTGGGGGATATTTATACGATCGAGAGAGGGCAGAAATTCTATAGCGTACTTTTGCAAGGAACCTCTCCACATATCTGTAAAGTTTAAAGAAACAAAAGAAGGACGTTCAATCATGAGTCTCACCCTGGGCATCCCCTCTTTCCCCATACCTGCTCCTCACCCGAGGCAGTCTCTCCTAAAGATATCCCGAGGTCTGGGGCATTTCACTGCCCTTCCAGCAACAAACCTGGATGCCTGAGGGCCCGGAGCCCAACGCCATGGGAGCCAAGGCTGGGAGGTGGGCAGGGTCCCCATGACACGTCCTGTATGTGATGGGAGAGCAGGCTGGGCAGTGCAGAGGCAGAGCTCCGCAGAGCACTGCACTGACGTACCATCTTTATTTCAGCTAACATCTCAGTGGTGTAGGTTCATTGCTCCTGTGAGACAAGGATGAGGCCCAGCTTTTCTTTTCTTGGTACAATGCTGCTTAAGCATGTGGACCAGGAGAGGGAGGGAACCTGATCTGGAAACTCTCCCTTGAAAAATCCCAATTCTCTCTCTCTTTCTCTGTCTCTTCTTTCTCCTCTCTCTCTCTCTCTCTCTCTCTGCTTCTGATGACTGAACTAGCTTAACACATTTAATGGCCCCCTCTTTGCCACTGACTTGCCCTTAACAACCATATTACAAACAGACAACAGATAAGCAAACAAACAGATGACTCCCTGGTAGCGCCAAAGTGTGATGAGTCTGCTTTAGAGCCTGCCGTTCTCAACCATACCCTGCAGCCTGGCTGGTCGGCCCCCTTTCCAACCTCGCTTACCTCCTAACATCCCAGAGGCACACTTCAGTTGCCCCACAGGGCTGGAATGCTGGCAGTGGTGAGGAGTGAACAGAGGACACCCCTTATCCTGCAGTTTTCCTGTTTTATCCGGGTATCTGGTTTACCCAGGCCTTCTTCCTCATCTTTCCCTGTTGCACCCTACTTTCCCTATGATGCACCCTACTTTAACCAATTGCAGCATTTCTGTCCTCATTAGCATCTTTCCCTGTTCCCTGCCCTTGGCAAACCTTTTTAGTCTTCCCCCTTCATATACCAAAGTAGGGGGGAAAATTTAAAAACAGGAAAATGTAGATGAAGTATTCGGGAGCAGGGACTGATCTGTTGAGATTTATGGGTTGTAAAAGAAATTGCTTCTCACACTTCCATTCTGCTTATCTTCCCAATTTGGAAGATTAACTGAAGGCAGATATCTGGGTCCATGCACTACGAGATTCTAATGCTGAATCTTTGATTTTCCTTTAAAAAGTACCATAAAGAATTCTCCTATTTCTCTTCCCGATTCCATCCACTTCTATCAAACTCTTCTCTCCTTATGCCCCTACCCACTTATCTCCCAAATCTCACTTCTTCTACCCAGAATGAATCGCAACACGGGACGATTGCTCACAGCCCCTTAGCCTAAGGTTCCCTCCAGCCAAGGCTTCTGCCTCTCACAGAATCCCCAGCACCCTGTTTCCTTATGAGTCTCTCCAACACACTGGCGTGTCCTTCTCTGATGCTCTTCATCTTTGTTACCAACTCGCCCCATTGGAGTAATGAGTTCCATAGTTTCAGGTTTACAGCCTGCCTGCTTCTGTTATGGATGCTAATTTTGTTTCTATCAAGCTTCTAGGGGAGCTTCCTATCATGAGTAGATCAGGTAAACAAGTTGACTCTTTTTTTCAGATTCAAGATTTAAGAACGTGCCCCTCCCCCCAGCTTTTGCCTTTCATGGGCAAAGAGCCCCAAGAGTTTTACTTGGTCCTCGTGGTACAAACCCCCCACCTCTGATCATTTTGGAAGCTACGAACCCTCTCTGGCCACACTCTCAGAGCTGCATCTGTCACCCAGAGGAAAATCTTTAAGCCACCTACACTCTAAAATTTCACTCATCACCTTTAGACCGGACGCCGGGCATACTTTTGGTGGTACAGCTCATCCACTCGCTCCAGGTATCAAGTGCCTGGGAAAAGGCTGTTTTTGTCACCAAGTGGTGAGAAATTCACTGTGGAATGAGAAGAGGCAATACTCACAAAGGGCTGCATGGGGTTGAGGAAGGGAAAATGGTAATAGGGACGCCTAGACCTTCACGTGGAGCTCTCCCAGCTGTGCTGCAAGGGGTGGCGAGGTCATCTAGTCTACACCCAGTAGGGCACTGGGCCATCAGAGGAACCAGAAGCAGCTCTCTTGGAGCTAGTACCTAAGACTTGCCTACTAGAAATTTTGTTATAGGAGTATGCCGTTTTTCTGCAGTAAACATGCATCCATTGAAATCTTCATCATGTCCTTCTGCCAATGGTACCTAGCTTGAGGTGTACCTCAGAGCATCCTGTTTTCTAATAGACACTTCCTTCCTAGCCCTAAGTTTTCCAACTCTGATTCATTGTAGTATTTCAAAGTTTTGTCCATTAACGTTCATCTCAGAGGTCCTATTTTTATTTTATTTTGGCTTGTTTTTTGCTCTAACATGTCCCCTGTTCCAGATAAGATCAATGACTACTAGGTCTAGGTTTTCTGGAACATTCTCAATTCCATAAGTTCAGTCTCCTTTTCAGGGCAAGTCATGTGTCCCAAGTTTTGCTTGAAAAAATATGGTTACCCTGATTTTAAAATCACCATCTGGCTTCTCCAGTCCTAACTTGTGCTTTGGTGTACTTTTCCTTTGTTGCTTTTTGGGGGCACTATTTTGTTTTATGTTTGGTAAGGAAAGGGGGTAGCTGAAAGAAGACAGTAATATTTGCCGATAACTTATTTATCATTAATTCATTCATTAATCTCTTTGGCAATCCTGCAAAGTTCATATGATTTTAGAAATGAGGCAACTGAGAAAACTTCAATAATTTTCTCAAAGATAAAGAGCTGATAAGTACCACAGCTCAGCTTAGACTTTGATATCCGGCTCCAAAATCTGGGCTTTTTCAACTGTGGCGTAGATAGTGTTTTCAAAGACCATACACCTGGTTTCCAGGGGACTTCATTGTCCAGTATCCTGTTTTGGGTGGTTATCTATGCTCAGTGCTGGGAAGCCACATGCTGCCTCCTACCTCTTCCCAACTCTGTCTTCTGCTTCCCCACCCAGTTCTTCCCCTTTTGAACCTAACAAACCTTCTCCCAATCATATCTGATAGAAGTCGTCACTCTCACCCACTATATTCTAGACTTCTGATGAATCCCTGGCTCTCAGCTCCTGGCATAGAATCTGAGAAAAATTGCCTTCTCCTCCTTCCTCTCTTTCTGCCTTTTTTCTTACCCTTGTGGTAGAACTGTTCTCTTTGGTCCATTATTTCTGTAAACATCTCAGGAGACATATGCTTCCGGGAGGTGAGACGTTTTGGCAGGTCTGATGTACTGGATACCAGCTTCTCCGGGGGTGGGGGGCGGCGAGACTGGGAAGCAAAAGTAAGACTCTTAAACTTACTTCATTGTCATCACTGCTACCAATCACAAGTCCAATGGAGAGCCAGGCTCTGTGGGAGCTCCCGCCCCAGGGGAAAGTACTCTATGTATGGCTTAGAATGTCAAGAAATGATAAAGCTCAGCAAACATAATGTTAGCAAAACATACAGGCAGACCCTCATTTAGTCAAGGTGTATCCCGTTTAGCGCTTAGATGTATGCCCTTGATCACGTCCATCATAAAATAATCCACAAATGTTTCCTGGATATCTCAAATCCATCAATTTCTCTTTAACCAGTTGCAACCAAACCACCACCATCACCTCTTGCCTAGACTATTTGCTGGAACAATCTGACTGGTTTCCCCATATTCACCTTTGTTTCTCATCAGTCTAGTCTCTAAGTAGTAACCAGGGAAGTGCTTCGGATACATGAATTAGACAAACTTACTCTATTGCTTAAATCCCTTCAGGGCTTTCCTTTGTTCTTAATCACAACATAATTCTATCAAGGTGGGAGACTTGGTAGTGGTGAGGCAGAAAGTGGTTTCTTTTACCCGATGAAACTGGCCAGGAGTGCCTGATCAAAAGACTGGACTCACCTGGAGAAGCATCCTGGGGCACCCGAAATGAAAAGAAACTTTCCGCTAAGCCAGAGCCATAAGAGAAGGCACCAATCCTGGAGCCAGCCAAGTCCTGGGCAGAGTGACTGAGGGGAAAGGAATCAAAACCTAAAACCACACATCAACATTATGTTCCGCACTGCAAAGAAGCCACCAGTCTAGTCAACCTCTTGCAACTAGAAATGGGTTCTGGGCACTCTACACAAACAGGGGCTTCTGGAAGACCCTGGGGGTGGGCCCAGAAGGAGGAAAACTTACCAAGAGGAGAACAGCTAAAGTCTAAGATACAGAAGCCACAGTGAGCATAACTGAATCTCTGGGATGTAAAAGGAACTTCTCCCCACGCAGGAAGCCAAGCTGAATTCAGTGAACTCTGAAGGCACCTCCAAGTGAAGGTCAGACCACTGGACCCATCTCAAGGCTCCCATGTTGACTGGCACTGCTTCAGCAGTTGTAACTTTTTTTATTGTATCCTCATTAGGAATAATTTGAGCAAGTCCAATGATATACATATATATTTTTCTCATGTTGTATGCATGTACTAGTGCAAGTGTTTTCTTGTAAAATCCACAAAATAGAATATCTATAAAAATAAAAACTAACATTTGGGCCCCTGCTGAGCATTACTGTTTTAATTGCTTTAGACATTTAACATTCATCAAAACCTTAGAAGGTAGGTATTGTTATTGTACAAATTTTATAGTTGGGAAAAAGAAGGCGCATAAAGGTTAAGTATTTTTCCAAGGTCAAAGCTAATAAATGGTAAAGAGATTTGAACACAGGTTGTGGGCTCTAAAGCTAGAATCTTTTGACCAACATGCTTTACTGAGTACAGAGATTTTAAAGGATGAGATCAAAATATGCATAAAAGTTCTACTATTTTCCTGCTGCACCAAATAGGTCTTGCTCATCCCCTGGCATCGTACGTGCACTTCACTTTGGAGACCACTGTTTAATACTGATGGTACATCTGCCTACCCATACACCCTTGAAACCTGTTTCTTTCATTTTCCTTCCTTCCTTCTTTCGTTCCTTTTTGAAAAGCTTCTGAACCAGAAGAGGAACAAAACTTGGTTGAACCCTCAGACCAGAGGCCATGGGTAAGAGGAGGTGATGTCACATGCAGTACTCACTGGAACAGAAGTGAGGCCAGGCATCCATCCATCCAGGGATGAAGTGTACATATTCCCGTTGTGTGTGGAGAGGTAGAGGGACGCCTTGCTCTTCTTGTTGAACATGTCTAGAGAGGCCTTTTGAAATGCTTTTTCTATGTCCTTATCGGTGTAGGTGTCTTTCAGCTTTAGCCCCCTGTGAGGCAGCCAGGGGAATAGGCCAGGTGAGAAGCCACATGAGGGAAGGAATGCAGCACGGGGAATAGTGTAACAGCTACTGGAGAGAAGACTTTGGGACACATGTTTTTTATAATAGAATATTTGGAAATACAGAAAACACAGAGGAAAACTGTCACTAATAGTCTTACCATTCAGAGAGAGCACTTAGGTCATAGTTTTCTTATGGAATCCATTCCTAATTTTATACAGTTTGTTGGAAAGTAAAATCATGCGATACATTCTGTTTAGCATGCTTCCTTAACTAATTTTCTCTATGACATTGTCAGCTACTCTAACATTATTATTATTTTTTTTTTTTTGCGGTACACGGGCCTCTCACTGTTGTGTCCTCTCCCGTTGCGGAGCACAGGCTCCAGACGCGCAGGCTCAGCAGCCATGGCTCACGGGCCCAGCTGCTCCGCGGCATGTGGAATGTGGGATCTTCCTGGACCGGGGCACGAACCCGTGTCCCCTGCAGCGGCAGGCGGACTCTCAACCACTGTGCCACCAGGGAAGCCCTCTAACATTATTTTTAAAGGCTGCCAAATGGACCATGATATGATGCACCCTACTTTAACCAATTGCAGCATTTCTGTCCTCATTAGCTAAAATACTACAGAGAATAGCTACATGTTATTTTTTTTTTTTTCAGGAAACTTTTTTTTCATTTAAAAATTTTTATGCAATTTTTAAAAGGTTACTTTCCATTTACAGTTATCACAAAATGTTGGCTATATTCCCCGTGATGTACAATACATCCTTGAGCCTATATTAGACCCAATAGTCTGTACCTCCTACACCCCTATGTTGCCCCTCCCCCTCTCCCCACTGGTACCCACTAGTTTGTTCTATCTATGAGTCTGCTTCTTTTTTGTTATATTCACTGGTATGTTGTATTTTAGATTCCACTTACAAGTGATATCATACAGCATTTGTCTTTCTCTGTCTGACTCATTTCACTTAGCATAATGTCCTCCAAGTCCATCCATGTTGTTGCAAATGGCAAAATTTTGTTCTTTTTTATGATTGAGTAGTATTCCATTGTATATGTGTACCACATCTTCTTTATCCATTCATCTGTTGATGGACTCTTAGCTTGCTTCCACACCTTGGCAAATGTAAATAATGCTGCTCTGAACGTTGGGGTGCATGTATCTTTTCAAATTAGTGTTTTGGGGTTTTTTTGATGTATACCCAGGACTAGAATTTCTGGGTCATATGGTAGTTCTATTTTTAGTTTTCTGAGGAATAGCTACATGTTCTTTTAAACATGTGGAATTACTGAGCCAAAGATGCACATCTATTAAGGCTTTTGCTTCATGTTTTCCTATTACTCCCCCAAATCTTTGTATCAGTTTACTATTGCTCATTTTCTCATAGACTCAATTCTGGGTATACAAAAATTTTAAACGCTATCTAAAGAAAACATTAACTTGTTTATATTTGTTACTAATGGGTATGCACATTTAAAAATATGATTATGTGCATTTCTTCCTTGAGGAAATCTCTTGTCCATATACTTTGTTCAGTTTTCTACTTAGTGTGTTTTTCTTATTATTGATGAGACTTTCATATATTAGAGATATTAAGCTATTATCTTTGGTATATGTTAGAATGTTTTTCCATGGGGTAGGTCTTAGAAGCAGTGTTTGTGCTAATTCGGATGTTGGTGGCAGGGTTAGCAGTAGTAGTTAGAAACAGGGGCAGATGTTGGTAAAATACTCCAAAACTTGAACAGATACCAGGAAGAAAGGGAAAGATTCCCTTCCCAGTGAGAACTCTTTGTATTCTTCTTTTCTGAATGTCTTGGAGTATCACATCAATAAACAGCATTCTCCCTGCTTTATTGACAACGAAGGGGAGTGAGCTGGACTATCTCTATTTCATAGGTGCGGGGATTTGAGGCAACAAGCAAGAAATTCATTAAGCCAATGGCTAGTGGGAATGAGACCAGACACTCCCCAAGTTGCCATCCTGCATTGTGATTATTTGCTTCTAGGTGTTTCTTTCTGTACAGACTGTGAGATCCTCTAGGCAGGTATCATGGAGTCACATCCACTTTTATGTCCCCAGAGTTTAGTATGTTGTCTGACACATAGTTGATGTTCATAACATGTTTATTGCCTGAATAATTTAGCCACACTCCCTTTCCCCTTTTTATTACTCTCTGAAGCTTCTTATAGTCACTTGATCTAGAGGTTCTGGCAGTGCCCCTGTGCTCCCTAAGATACAGGATGAGGTCTCTGAGAAGACAATAACGCACTAACCCACATGAGGACTTGGTGTCATTTCTACTGTGTTGGAGGATTGTTGTCTTTTCCCACAGGAGTGGCTGGTGGTCCAGACTCAAGGCATGAGGAAGCCTCCTCCTTCTTATGAATAGGACTCACCTGAAGGCTTCCAGCCTCTTATAGAGGCCGGTCTGTGTGTTGCCACTGGCTAACAGAAAGTCATTGAACATCAGGTGAGCCAGGGATTTCTGGACCCTCTTGCAGAAGGGTGTGTGAAAGATCACAAACTGTAAATCATCAGGAGTGAAATGTCGATAGATGCCAGATGGAAGAAGAAGTGTGAAAGCAAGGATGTGGCATGATCCACTTAGACATACTCTCCAAGATCTAACTGTGCTGAGGTCTCCCAGAAAACTGGCTCCTACCTCCGGCAAACACACAGAGGTTTGTTCATTCATTTTACTAAGCACTCGACTCATAAAGAAGGTAAAGAAACAAATATTTTCTTCCTGTCTGCCATTGCCAACCTCTATGACAAATAATTCCTCAAATCAACCTCGTACTGTATTATTTTCTCTATTTTCCAGGGGAGAAAACAGTCTCCAAAATATGAAGCTGAGTCATGTGTCCAAGGTCACCCAGCTTGAAAAGAGCTGGCTTTGGCTTTGGGTTCTGGTGTCTCTGGATCTACACTCCAGACTCTCTCATATTCCAAAGAGAAGAGCAATGCACCCCCTGCCCTTAGGAAAGTTTACAATTCGGTGCTGAGATCCAAAGCGGCATTGATCAAATTCCATATGAGATTAAGGACTAAAATTAGAATGTCATAAGAATTCAGAGGATGCCAGAGCAATTAGCCAATAACAATTTTACAGTGGATGGGCAGAGGCAGAGATGTCCAAGTCGACTCCTTTCCCATGGAGGCAGCCAACATCCCACCCAGTGCAGCAGAGAGGGGCAAGATGCTTCAGGACACCCCTAAAGCATCCATGCTCTGATGCCTCACCACATGCCTTTTCCCACACTGAAACCTGCCTTTTTTAGGCGCCCAGCTGGGCATGGCTAAACAGGTAGGAACCCCCCCCCCCTTTATTTTTTAAGTGTATGGGTTTCTCTTTATTTTTAAAAGAAGATTCGTTTCTTTTCTGATTATGGAATTGGTACATATTTTTTAGCAGAGAACTTCAGAAAGTAAGGTGAAAATAAAATCAACTTCCAACACTACCAGGCAAAGAAAAAGAATCACTGATAACACTTAAGTATACTGAAAATACAGGTAAGAATTTTCAACATCAACCAGACTTTAAAAAGTGGCAAACTATAAACCGAGAGTCAAATTACTCCTGACTTCAACAGAAACGAATCCTGGCCTCCATAGGACGTGGTCACTCTGATTCACACAGTACCTCCCCAGGTGGCTGGCACCCACTGGCTTCAGCTTTGACCTTGGATTGTCTACTTTCTTTCATTTAACTCAAGTTAGAGGCAATTTCATGCTTGACTTTGGGTGACTTCCAAAGGGACTTTAGCCCAGGCCCAGGAAAGAGTGTCAGAAGAAGGGGACATGAAACAATTCTCTTGTGATCATTTGAAGAGGAGAAAAGAGTCCTTGTCTTAAGAGGTTAGGACATACTCTTGGCCTCGTGTGAATAGGGTCCCCACCTTCTGCCCTCTGAGCCCCATACCTTGCTCCCACTTGTTCTGGATCTTTTGACGGTATAACATGTAGCATCGGTCCAGGGCCCGTAAGTAGCGCTGGATGGACAGCTTCCCATCCAATTGTGGGCACTCTGAAGTCATATCTGCTTTGTAGAAGTCATATACATTCTCCATGTGGGTTGCTCTAAGCCCTGGCAAGGCACACAGAGGGATTCGGGGACTGTACAAGGCAGCCCACGTTGAGCAGAGAGGATAGGAGAGCCACATACAAGAAGCCCCCTGGTCTTTATCTTTCTCGTACCCAAGCCTGAGCCCACCGAGCATCCCTCATGTGTTCAAAAGGAGTTGATTGAATTGCCACTTTTATATAAATGAGATTTATATTTCCATTTCCATACCTAGATGGGCTTAAAAAAATCTGGAATAGACACCAAAAGTCTCAAAGGAAAGCTTTCACTTTATACTCAATTATCTTCTTTCATTTTCAGTTGTCTGTTTAGCTCTCAAAGGGTCCTTGTCAGCAGCATCAGTGCCAGCCATTCCACACATCATTATCCCAAAGTGTGATGGTGCAGAAGAGGCAACCTTGCTGATCCCTCTCTTCCCCTCCTCCCTGCCCTCTGCTCCCCAGTCCAGTCTTTTGGAGGCAGTCAATAGCATCATCAGATCCACATTTCAGCCCTGCATAGTGGGTGGTCCAACTTGGAATTAGGAGCTAGGTATTTGGCTACGCCATGCACAGTCTCCCAGCGCCACATAGCCACTGTTTACCACAAACCTCTCTCGAGGGCTAGAGGGCCCTTGGGCCCAACCAGCATTGCCACAGCTCCAGCCCTGCCTGTGCGGTGAATATTACCACTGGAGTACACTGCGATGTCTCCACAGGCCACCAGGGCATAGTGACTTGTAATGAGAGACAAGAAATAATTATTATCACTACCAAATCTCAAGTAGACTGAAAGCCTCCTGTATGCCAGGCACAATTTTAGGTACTGGTGATAGATCACTGAACCAAAATAAAAATTCTTGCCCCATGGAACTTGTTCTAGTGAAATTCATCATGACACATTTGAAATGCAATGTCAAAACTCAGTGTTCTGTGGCCCTAGCTGTAAAATCCTCATTTATTCAGAATTCAGTTTCTGAATTCAATGAAACATTCATAAATTAGCACTTCTGGAGATAATTTAGGTTTGTACTGATCACCTTACAGCACTTCATAGCACTACAGTGGAAATTTCTTTCAAATCATAGAAGGCCAAGGGATGGGGAGGGAAACTAATATTTGAAATCCTAGATAGACACGAGCTATCCTCAAACAATCCTTAAAATAATCCAGTGAGGCAGGAAATATCCACATTTACAAAGGGAGACACTGCCTTCTAGAGAATCCAAGTAATTTGTCTAAGGTCACCCACCTCATGAATACGGAATTATATATTCAGACCCGGTTCTGACTGGATCCTGAACCACGTGCTTCGAACAATCTGGTATTACCTTCCTTCTGAGAAGAGTTAGTGTCAAGTAACCACATTTAATGTAGGTGATCCATAGTAACTACTTCTGTAGTAGCCAGGTGATTATTCAATAAATGATTGTTGTCTTGAATATATTTGTTCCTCTCTCATCTGATAGTACTGCCCGCCCTCAAACTTGCGTTTGTGAGAGAAACATGGCAGCAATTTTAGTATTCTACCTAAACTGTGAGGAAGCCCCCAGGGTTTACGCCAGCACTGTGTTGAGAGCCATTATTTCTGTATAATTCAGTCCTCACAATAAGCCTATCTGTCAGATACAGTTATCTCCTCTTTATAGACAAAGGAATTGAGACCCAAAGAACCTGAGTCACCTACCTAAAGCCATGCAGCTAATAGATGGTAGGATAAAGATTCAGAGTCAGGATTCCAACCCAAATTCATTGAAACCCAAGAACCTTCTCTTAAGATTATATAACAACTCAAACTCCAACCCCAACGAAACAGTATTGTTTTTTTTTCCTGCAATTTTATATACGTAAATATATAAAATATATAATAAACATATAATATAGATAAACAAAATTTATATATGTATATAAAATTAGGAAACTATAGAATAGTATTTAGAAGCCATTAGGGAAAAAACCAGTCAATTAGACTGCCTAAAATTAAAACCTTCTATCAGAAACAAACTCAAAAGACAAACTGGGGAAGTACTTACAGTACATAAAGCCAACAAAGGATTATTTTCATTCATATATAAGCGCCTCATAAGAAAGATAAGATATGTAATAGAAAAATGACCAATAAACATCATAAAAATATCAAAGTTCTCTTATGATAGCAAAGGAAAATCAATGATACTATTATTTTACTTATTAAACTGACAAAGATTAGAAAGTTTGATAATATATATTGTAGGAATGCACTTTAGTACAACATGTTGAAGAGCAATTTGGCACATTCTATCAAACTTTTAGATCAAACTATTCTGCAATTCCACTTCTAGGAATCTATTCCTAGAACATATTAACATGAGCGTGCAAAGCTATTGTACAACATCCATTAAAACAGTATTTATAATTGCAAAAACATACATCAATCTAAATATCCATCTATATGGGACTAAGCTTTGGCATATCTATCAATAGGATATTATGTGGCTTTTAAAAGAATGACTTTAGGTGACCTTATGTGTATAGCTATCTATCTATCTATCTATCTGTCTATCTTATATCTATCTATCTATAGAATGACGTCTAAGACATCATAGAGATGAGGAATAATGTGTACAATGTTAAAAAATGAATAGATAAGGGTGTGCTTTCAGGTATATAGAAAATTCCTGGAAGAATACATAGAAACCGTCAGTGTTAAATTATGGGAGTTGGTAATGGAGTGTCAAAGGGAAATTTTTCTTTACTTTTCACCCTTGTGTTTGTGTGTGTATGTGTGTGTGTGTGTGTGTGTGTGTGTATGTGTGTGTGTACTTAACTGTTGGTTTCAATTACCTTCATTTAAAACAAAAAAAGACGAGAAAAAATGAGGTCTCTCAGGCAATCTGAGCCAGTACCACTCTTTCCTTCCCTCATACCCTGCTGTCTCTCTGGAGTGGTCCAGAACTTCTTGGTGAGTCCCAGAACCACCTTCTCCCATCTGAGAGTCCCCAGGTGGATGGCCAGGTCAGAAGCAGAGATCACATCTACGCTGGCCTTGTCTTGTTTTGGCAGTTGCCATTAGACTCAAGCTTAAATATGCTTTTTGTTTGAGTATAAATTAACAATTTACATCCTAATAGCTTGTTTGAATTTTTCCCCGCAAGACATCACGTTAAAGAAGGATGCATTTGCAGCCCTCTCCTGTGGAATACCCAACCATTCAGCAGAATCTACTCATTTGAAATGACATGTTTGAAGCTGATAATGCCCCCAAATATAGGCTCTGATTTTGGGTTAAAGGCTGGTGTGTGTCCCTTGTCCTTCACTTCTACTCTCTAACTAAATGCTGGGTTGGACATATTGGTGGTGACGGTAGTAGGGGTTGCTGGAGAGGTAATAATACAAATGCCAAGCAGGAGAAGCACTGCAAGTACAGGTTTGATTATGTAGAGACTAGAACATGCCAAATCAATGGAATCATTGATGGCGAGGCTATGCAGGGCAGTTGAAAAAAACACTGAATGGGTGTATGGAATTGTACTGCCTTGTTGCATGAACAGAGACAAACCATTAAACTCTTCTTGCCCTCTTTTTTTAAGTGAAAAATATTGGGTTAGATAGTCTCTAGGGTCACCGCCAACATCAAGACTTCATAATTAATTTTATAATTAATGTTTCTTATGGTTTCTAAAGTTTAAATTCTGGTTTCCAACTTAGTAAATGTAGGGCCTTGTCTGCCCAGGTACTGTTTTTTCACATCTCCATTGATATCTTGTTTAATGCCTGTAAGGCAGGTAGGCAAACAAAAACTCTGAGTCTCACAGAGGTTAAGGGACTTGTCATCAATTATTGACAGACCTAGGTTTCTAACTCTCCTAGGAACCAGGTAAGAGAGAGAAAGTAGAAATACTCTGTGTCATAGTCTATCCTGTGATTCTTTGGGTCTATTTTTATCAGGGTGTTTTTCCCTAACACCTAAACTTGTTTAAATCTTTTAACATCACCAATCTCTTTCCCATTCAGAGACTTGGGAGAAACCTTAGAGAAACAGGAAGAATGAAATGGGAAATATACCAAATTTGATTTGGTGTCTTGCTTCTGCCATGCACTACGTGTAAGATATTAGAGCCTCCATTTTCCCCCCGTAAATCAGGTATGACACCCACTTCCTAGGCTGTTGTGAGGACCAAATGAATGACTCTGTGAACATGCTCCCTGATTAACTGTATAAAGCTATACACGTCTCAGGGGTTATTATCATTGTGGTTGTTGGATGATCGCAGCAGCTGTATGAAGAAGGTGTCCTTCCCTCCCTGAATGAAACCACCCAAGGAAAGGGGAAGCTGAAGATTCGGCCTCCAACCCAGCTCCCTTCTCACATAAGCCTCTGGCAGCACGTACCATCCCAGGAGCTGGACTCCACCCAGTTGGCAACACTGAATAGAGGGAGGCAGTGTCACCGTAGCAGGCACTGGTGGTATCTATGCCCTCCATGTCGGTGTTGCCCGAATCCTGGAAGAGCTCCACGAGCACTGTTTTGACAGCCTTGGACTTGTCGATGATGGTCTCAGTGCCCGCTTCCAGCCGGCCCACAGGTTCCCGTGGGAGCTTCGTGCGCTCCGTCAGCTGCTGCACCACCGTCAGGCACAGGGAGTTGATGCCCTCCTGGACTGAGCAGAAGCCCGTCTGGGTCTGGCCCATGCCCACTGTGTACTTCCCTGCCTCCACACTGTTAAACTTCTCCATGTCTGTTTGGTCCACATATTGGGCTGGGAAATAGACCTCCAGGGCAAGGATGCCCACATCCTTTGGCCAAGCATCTCTTTTGGCCAAGGGGATAGCAGGGACTGTAGAAAACCTGTAGTAGAGAAAACAATAAAAATTCCACTAATGGGCTCTAGCTAGTTTCCTCAAAAGACAGTACGGCAATCATTTCCTTCATTTTTTAAAAAATATATTTTAAAGACATCAGATGAATACAAATTTAGGATTGTTATCTTTTTATCAGATGAATACAAATTTAGAATTGTATTTTCCTGTTGAATTTACCCTTTTATCCTTAGCAAGTGTCCCTCCGGCATTTTTATAGCTAAATACATGTGGAACAAGCAACGTCTGTGGGAATACAGAAGACAGAGAGGGCAATTCCAAACTGGAGCAGAGAAAAAGTGGAGAAAGATTCAGTAAAGAGGGAAGAAAACTGTTTCTTTCCTGGACCCACCACCTCTCTTCAACCCTGAATCCTAATCCCTCTGGAGAAGATCTGGAGTTTCTTCTTCTAGCTACAAGTAAAGAACTCACCAAACCCACCTTCTATTTGTTCCACATAAAAAGTACCTGAAAAGTACCTGAAAGCTTTAGAGGTACTTTAGAGGTATTCTTAATTTTCCAGATGGTGAAAGCAAGGCACACATTGGTGAAGCAATGTGCTCAGGGTAACTTCTCAGTTTCTCATCTGTTAGAAATATTCTGTCTTTTCACTCATGAGTGCCACCAAATTCCTTTGACTTGCATCTGGCTACAGGATTCCTGATCATGGAAGAGTGACAGGGTGGCTCTGCAGGCTTATGAATTTAGCTCTATGCCACAGGAATTGTAGCCCAGATGGAATGTATCCATCAGTCATCCTCAGGATTCTGGGCTTCTTGTAACCCCAGTTTTCCCATCACAGAGGTCACTTTAAAGGACTGCTGTGAGGCAAAAGTGGATCATGTGATCACAAGATAGTGAGGCAAAGTGATAAATGTTTATTCATATCTGACAAAAGAGAATTGAAGTTTAGTTCTCTGCCCTATTTATTTGGTGACACTCAGATAATTAGAGTTTATACTCTAAAATGTTTGTGGAAGAGCTTCCCAGTACCTAGAGCTAATGGCTACCCAGAGCTCAGTCCTGTGCTTGGCTGGGTTTTCTCTCATTCTCATTCTCCCTCTGTCGTCTCCAAGCTCACTCCATCCCTCTCTTCCCAGTTAGAAATCTCAAGGCATAAGGAAAGTTTCCAAGAATTAGTCACTTTGTAACTTTTGTAAATGTCTTGGTAGGGGGTTATTACTTGGAAATGGATTCCAGAGCCTTGAAAAAAAGTTAACATGTAGAGGTTTCCAGAAACATCAGGCCACTGGAGTTAAGAGTATCCATCTAATCTTGTACTTTCTCTAAAAAATAATCACTTTATTTAATTTAGAACTGGTTTTGTTCTGGTGTTGCTTGGTTCAAGAACATGCATCATACTTTTATTTCTTTACTCCATCTCGCTTCCTTCTCTTGTGTTTCAAAATTAGCTATTAGGGCTTCCCTGGTGGTACAGTGGTTAAGAATCCACCTGCCATTGCAAGGGACACAGGTTCGAGCCCTGGCCCGGGAAGATCCCACATGCCGTGGAGCAACTAAGCTGGTGCGCCACAACTACTGAGCCTGTGCTCTAGAGCCCACGAGCCACAACTACTGAGCCTGCGTGCCACAACTACTGAAGCCCACACACCTAGAGCCCGTGCTCTGCAACAAGAGAAGCCACAACAATGAGAAACCCATGCACTGCAACAAAGAGTAGCCTCTGCTCACCACAACTAGAGAGAGCCTGCACGCAGAAACGAAGACCCAACACAGCCAAAAAAACAAACAAACAACAACAACAAAAAAACAAAATTAGCTATTATATGCCAGGCACTGTGCTATGGAGGGCTGTGGGGGTGAAGGGGACGGGCGGAGAAAGGTGGAGATCAAGGTTCTTGGGGGCCTCCTCCACCAGTAGGAGGAATGAGATAAGCACATACATACTATATAACCCAACCAAGAGTCAGAATATGATAAAGGCCACAAGAGGGATATGGGCAAAACCCCAGGGGAATTCAAAGGAAGCAGAGATTTCCTGTGTGTGGGAGAATCAGGAATGGCCTCATGGAAGGGGCTAAATTTGAGGTCACCATTGATGGATAAGTGGAGCTTCTTCCGATGAAGAATTGGAGGGTGGCTGCAGGGGCAGTGCCACAGCAGGGGGTGGTTGAACAGGTAAGGGCACCTGGAGCAGAGAGTGAAGGGGAGAAGGAGGACAACAAATGAGAAAAGCAGGTGGGGACCATGAAGTGGAGGACAAAGGTCTTCCTTATTTTAAAGGCGGTTGAAGCACATGGGGTGGGAGCCGTCTTTATGGTGGATTTAGAGTGAATGCAGGTTGGATTAGAGGGGATAGACATACAGAGAAAAGGAGAGCCATAAAGAGGACTCTTAATACCCATTCAGGCCATGGAAAATGGGATTAGCTGTGAGTACACCAAAAGGGAAATGTGAATGATAATTCCAAGTGTTTGAACCGAGGACATCAGAAGGAGGGGGCAGGTTAGGGGGATTGAGGTTTATCTCTTGGAGGACAGCCAGCGGTTGCTTACTGGGACAAGCAAATCCACTTCAATCCCTTCCTCACAAACGGAAAAACATGTTAAATTCCGAACTGGGACATTGGGCCTGTACTCAGGGGGTGGGGAAGAGTGTTGATGATGGTGGGGAGTCATGAAGAAAATAAGAAGGCTAAGGGAGTCATGAAGAAAATAAGAAGGCTAAAGGTATCTCCTCCCACCCGATACATCCACGCACCCAGGTTCCCTGGGCACCAGGCAAGGGAAGACACTGGGCGAAAGGTGTTTTTCTAAATGTTCTTGGAACGCAGTGTAGAAATGGGAAGTAAGAAAGGGCTAGTCCTAAAGTACACTGGTTGGTTTAGGGGTTCCCGAGTGCTAGCGGTAGCTGTGTTACCATCAATGCTGGGAGACTGCGAGCCCTTGGGCTGGACTTGGGGAGTGTTTGCAAAAAAAAAAAAAGAAGTGCGTGTGTGCTTCTGTGCACGAGCACATGGTACACACACAAACACACACACGCACACACTTACACTCTTAGCTTTACATATCACGTCCCCCTTTCATGAAATCAGAGAGCAGAGAAACACGCTTCTTATCCTCAGTCCATTTTGAATCTGACTGCAGTGACTTGAAGCAGCTGGTTTTACTGACACTGCAGGTGACACGGAATCCTGAAGGTCTCAGCAGGGGCTGGGGGGAGAGGTGCAAACGGTGGTGGAGAGAATGCCATGGGCCCTGGTACCGATATTTCCACTGCTTCGTGCTGCTGGGGGTGTAAAAAGTGTCTTGCTGACATCGGCAGGTGCCAGAGGTTTGGGATCCTGGAATTCTGTAAACAGACCTGGGCTGTCTCATTAGAGATGAGGTGACTGAGACCTTGAGAGGTTAACTTGCTTCTCTAAGGCTGTGCCCAAGCCTTGCCAACTTTTGACTGGGATTCTAGTGACTTCTGCCTCCGGAAACCCTGCCTCTGCTTATCGAGGCTCTGTGGCTTCTAAAACTGGGCACAACTTCTCACTTAGAACATGGGCAAATCAAAGAAAAACATCATCTCTCCAACATGTACATACCTGCACTGCTCCTGGGCATGTATGGAAAAGGATGGCACTGATCCCTCCTTTCTTGGGCTCTTGTGGCAGCCTTGTTTATGTTCAGCCACCTCAGGAGGCTATGGTGTTCCTCATAACACATCCTAAGGTAATCCAACCTGGCCTTGGACCCTTGTCTGAGTTACTCTCACTTGGTTGTCGAGAAAGCTCTCTGTCGAGTTAGCTGTTATTAATGTATTGTGATAATATGGAAAATCTTTCAAAACCAAAGGGAATGAATCTTTTCATAGTAGCCCTTTAAGTAGTTGGGAGTGGTACGGGCATACAGGCAAAGGGCTGGAATTAGCAAGGATAAAGAGCCTGCTCCATTTCTTCTATTTTTATTGTCGCTCTTGTGTTTGTATAGCACTATACAATTTCCAAGTGCAATGCAATAAGTGCTGCAATAAAAGTACAGGAGCCCTAGAGAGGTGATCGTCATTTGCAGCTCAAGGTCTCCTGAAGAGGAAAGGTCTGCTTTACTGATGGGACTAGTGATATGTGGACAGGTGATCCAGCTTTCCCAAAGACCTACAGCTGGTAAATGGTAGGTTGGGCACTCAACCATGTCTTTCGACTCCAGATTCTGCTCTTTCCACTTTGGTCTTCTACTTCACAATAAAATGTTCCTGCCCTCTGATCTTCCAATGAATCTCTCCCTCCATCCCTCTCTCATGGCACCGATCTCCCTCTATCTTTTACAAAAGTCATGCATTCACTCATTAGTTCATTCAATTAACCCCTCTGTCTACTATGACTCTGTGCAGGGCACGGGGAACAGTCAGAGCGGTTCTTGATTTAGGGGAAACAGAGGCAACTTCATTTTCCTGAAGACAGAGAACTTCCAGCTGCCCCCAGAAGTCCAAGTCTCCTAGGTCTTCCATCTTCTTTAGATTCTTGCCTCCATACATCTTGGTGCTTACTGCTCTAACCCAATCTCCCACCTTGCTCTGTCACCCCATGCCCTTCCACTGAGCCACTGGCAAAGCTCTGTCATCAACTGAAAATTCCTTATTTCCAATCCTTTTTCTGAAAACGCCCTTTGCTTCTTTCTCTGTCTTAGACTGCAACTCTCACATGGTGGTTGTGCTCTTTGCTTTCCACAATATGGGACCCCTGGCCAAAGGAACCCAATATACTGCAGTGCTTGGAATAAGGCATATGTCCTCTTTGCTCTTCGCTGATATCTCCAGAGTATTTTTCTTCTCCCTTCTCTCAAAAGCCCCATTCTCTGCAAGCACATGCCATCAGTCTGGACCACCCAGTGCCTTTCATTCTTGCAGTCAACATTCAGTCCTCCTCCACTACCCTTGTTTATGAACATGGAAGCACAGGAATCACTGCCTTCCTTTCCACCCTCAATCCTCAGCATTCTTGGAGATGTGAATCTCCACATAGGTAATTCATCCACGCTGCCCTCTCACGTAAGTTCCCACTTCCATGATTTTTATCCTCCACTTGACCTCAGCCTCCCATTCCACACTCATACTCCTTTTTTTTTTTTTTAAGTATAGTTGACTTACAATGTTGTGTGAGTTTCAGGTGTACAGCAAAGTGATTCAGTTATATATATATATATATATAATTTTTCAGTTTCTTTTCCCTTATAGGTTATTACAAAATACTGAGTATAGTTCCTGTGCTATACAGTAGGTCCTTGCTGGTTATATATTTTAAATACAGTAGTGTGTATATATTAATCCCAAACTCCTAATTTATCCCCCCCTTCCCCTTCCGTAACCATAAATGGGTTTTCTACGTCTGTGGGTCTATTTCTGTTTTGTATATAAGTTCATTTGTATTATTATTATTATTTTTAGATTCCACATATAAGCAATATCATACGATATTTGTCTTTCTCTCTTCTGGCTTAGTCACTTAGTATGATAATCTCTAGTATGAGTTTCCATTCTCATACTCTTGACCTTCTCACTACAGCATCTACACAACCTCCAAAGTTTTAATTTCATGCAGTGCAACTCTAATAAACTCTATCTTCCCTGCTTACTTTGTGTGTGTGTGTGTGTGTGTGTGTGTGTTTAATGTCTCTATTGGAGTATAATTGCTTTACATTGTTCTGTTAGTTGCTGCTGTATAACAAAGTGAATCAGCTATACGTATACATATATCCCCATATCCCCTCCCTCTTGCGTCTCCCTCCCACTCTCCCTATCCCAGGCCTGTAGGTGGTCACAAAGCACCGAGCTGATCTCCCTGTGCTATGCGGCTGCTTCTCACTAACTATCTATAATACATTTGGTAATGGATATATGTCAATACCACTCTCTCACTTTGTCTCAGCTTACCCTTCCCACTCCCAGTGTCCTCAAGTCCATTCTCTACGTCTGCATCTTTTGTTTTCTTCTTCTTTTTTTTTTTTTTTTTGCGGTACGCAGGCCTCTCACTGCTGTGGCCTCTCCCGTTGTGGAGCACAGGCTCCGGACGCACAGGCTCAGCGGCCATGGCTCACGGGCCCAGCCGCTCCGCGGCGTGTGGGATCTTCCCGGACCGGGGCACGAACCCGTGTCCCCTGCATTGGCAGGTGGACTCTCAACCACTGTGCCACCAGAGAAGCCCTAAACCCACTCTTGGTCTACCCTATGCCTGTATCTGAGCAGCTAAACAAGGCTGAAGGAAAATACAGTATGGTATTAACTGGTTAGCTTTACATTTACAACCACATATCTCAAACGGACCCTCAGCATAGTCTGGCAATTCTACTACATTTTCCTAGTTCATTTGCTCTCCCACTCCCAAATGACTAGTCACACTTCCTCTTCTGTCTTCAGCCCGTCTCCTCTACTCATTCTCAACTGATTACTTCGACTCCTCTTTCACTGAGAAAATAGAAACCATCAGAAGAGAAGTACTCCATCTTTTATGAGCAAATTCAGCAAATTGCCTGCCTTTATACCCCATACTCTACTTTCCTATAGTTCCTATCTAAAGGAACAATCCCTGCTCTGTTTTAAATCTGATGTCACCACTTGTGCACTTATTGTACTGCCTCTGCTCTGTGTGAGAACTGTGGTCCTGCAATTGTCTCTTCTCTTCTTCCTGATTTTTCCCCTTTCTACTAGGTTGCTCTTATCAGTGTTCAATCTCATCTTTAAAAATACCGTTTTGCCACATCTTCTTTATCCATTCATCTGTCGATGGACACTTAGGTTTCTTCCATGTCCTGGCTGTTGTAAATAGAGCTGCAATGAACATTGTGGTACATGACTCATTTTGAATTATGGTTTTCTCTGAGTTATTTGTAGTGAGGTGGATGGACCTAGAGTCTGTCATACAGAGTGAAGTAAGTCAGAAAGAGAAAAACAAATACTGTATGCTAACACATATATATGGAATCTAAAAAAATAAAATAAAATAAAATGGTCATGAAGAACCCAGGGTCAAGACAGGAATAAAGACACAGGCCTACTAGAGAATGGACTTGAGGACGTGGGGAGAGGGAAGGGTAAGCTGGGACAAAGTGAGAGAGTGGTAGTGTATATATGGACATATATACACTACCAAACGTAAAATAGATAGCTAGTGGAGAGCAGCCGCATAGCACAGGGAGATCAGCTCAGTGATTTGTGACCACCTGGAGGGGTGGGTTAGTGAGGGTGGGAGGGAGGGAGGTGCAAGAGGGAAGAGATATGGGGATATATGTATATGTACAACTGATTCACTTTGTTATAAAGCAGAAACTAACACACCATTGTAAAGCAATTATACTCCAATAAAAATGTTTTAAAAAATGCCCTTTTGACCCTATATGTCCTACCGAGTGTGCCATCACTTCTCTGCTCCCCTCTATACTGAAAGCCATAAAGTATTATCTGTTCTCAGTGTTTCACATCTTTTCTTCTCACTCTGTCTTTAATTGCCCCATTTTGGCTTTTGTCTCCTGCATTCCATTGAAATTCCTTTTGTCAAGGTCATCAGTAACTTCCTTTTTGCCAAACCCAATGTTTGGTTCTGAACCTTCGGTTTACTGGACCTCTCAGGAGCACACGGCTCATATTCTCACTCCCTCTTTCTTGAAACACATTTTTCATTTGGCTTACAGAACCTGACAACTGCAGGATTTTCCTCCAAATCACTGGCCACTCCTCACAACTGCTCCTCCTCCCTCTGACCTCTAAAATTTGGAGCTCCGGGTCATCCCAAACACTCAATTCACTGAGAAAATAGATGGAACTGAATAGGAACATTAGGCTCTTAGACCAAAACACCCAATATTCACAAAGAATTATGGATACATAATAGATGATTTTGATAAAATTGAAGGCCAAAACCAGTCAATCTGGTAAAAACTTTATTTAGTCTATATAACAGGTTTAGCAGTGTGCTAAGCATTGGGAAAACATGGGATGGATCAGCTTCGTTTCTTTCTCTCTTTTAAGTTGGCATGTACTAAGAAACTACCGTGTGCCTGGTACTGTGCTAAGCACTTTTTGCACGTTATCTCATTTAATTCTCATAACTGAGATGGGTACTATTATTACACCCATTTTACAGATGAGGAAACTGAGGTTTAGAAACATTGTATAATCATCTGTGGTTTGAGAACTTGCAAGTGACTTAAATGGGCTTTGAATCTAGGCTGTCTGGATCTATGCATGATCTGCACCAATCTTTAACCATTTTTGACCTGAAAGAATGCCAGTGCCATGTGGTTAAATCTAATATTAAGTTGTTTCTTTGGAATAAGGGAACCTTGTAGGTTGAGGAAGTACCAGGAATATGTTATTTAAAGTATAAATTGGGGGAAATAATAGCATAACAACATCAGGTGATAGTTTTTCATAGTGGACAGAATTTAGTTGACTTAGTCAAGTAATTATAGTCAAGCACAATAAAGTAATTGGTTTTTCTATGAATTGTCCAAAGTGTTGAAGGAAATATAGTAAAGAAGACACCCCTCAAACACTTACATAAACTCACATTTTGATACTTTCTAAATGAGGACAGACTTTTTTATTCTTGCTTTGAGATTTTGGGGTCCTTCAACTCCTGGACTGCAGCTCTTTAGCTGAACTGTTGATGAAAGATAGAGTGTTGATTAATCAAAAATGTGTCAGGATGTATATGTATAGCTGATTCACTTTGTTATAAAGCAGAAACTAACACACCATTGTGAAGCAATTATACTCCAGTAAAGATGTTGAAAAAATGCGTCAGGTGCTAGATAAACATTAGGAATCAGAAAAATTGATTATTATGGTTTAAAAAGTTTAGACATCTAGGGTGAATCTTGCAAAAACAATGTTTGTTTTTTAAGCAATTCTGCCAAGAAAGCTGATTTAGGAGAGCAAAATTATAATAAACAACGTTCCCAGGCACCTAGATTTACCATTTTTAGCTACATCTGCCTCTTCTACCTTAGAGACTCACAGTCCTCATTTCAACAAATGCCCTGAAGATGCATTTAGCCAAGGTTTCTATGACTGATAAATTGAAGTAGATCCCCACTCATGCAGATTTATACTTTAGATCTCAATGTAAAGGAAAGGAGTTTTCAGATTTCTAGGCATCGGGAGGTGTGTAGGAAAGTTATTTCTACAGAACGTGTAGACCTAGGGACAAGTCTTTATGTTTGGGGAGATGAACCCTGTTTATTTAATAATAATACTAATTCAATACAAGCATATCTGGTACTTCATCAGTTTTGAAATGCTTTCACACGCAATCTGTACTCACAACAGTTCTAAGTTGATTTGGACATTGAAGCTTCCAGAGGTGAAGTGACCTGGCTTGTGAGTGTGTGACTAGTTCATGGCAATGGCTGGGAGTAGATATCTCTGCTATACCTCCAGATCGAGGACTCTCATCACATCTACGTGTGGATTCTGCTATGGGAGGGGAGGAGTCAGAGCTACTTATGATTTTGTTACTGGTTAACCAATCTCTCCTTTGCCAGGTCCTGCCTTTTGTGATTACCTGGGCTAACATGCAGACCTTTGATTCTAAAGCTTCCAGGGTTTTGTGAGGGAGGACTACTGAGGCCCGCAGGAAGTGTGCATAGATTCTTATCTAATTAGCTGAGAGGTCCTGAGAAAAGTAGGGGAAAGGGCCTGGAGTCTGATGAGATTTCTCAGAAGAAAAACATTGAGCACTGGTGTTCATTATTTTGTTTGAGTTACATCATTCCAGGAGTTACCTTGCATTTGCTATGTCATCTAGGGAGCAAACCCAGCAAGATGATGTCCAGTCTCAAGAGGGAAAGATTCAATATTTGCACAGGGAAGACAGTGTAATGATGGTGGAGTTGCCCGTGAGTCTCAAAGAGAAAACCTTGGCATCGTCTGATCACCTGTCACTGCTTCTCTAGCATTTATTGTCCAGCCTTCTTCTTCTCAGACATTTAAACTGTTTGGAAAAAAAAAAAAAAACAACTAACTTCCCACAGTCATTTTAGGTCAATAACAAATAATATGTCACAAAATAACCAATTTGTGTAAGTAATCTCCTTTTCTTTTTTTGAGCCCTCAGAATTTCGTTGTTAGATAATTATCATGTATTTGCCTTATTATCACAATTTATATTTGCATAGCATTTTAACAAGTCCAATTTTTTTCTGCTTGGCAACATGGTAAACTGTCATAGGTTGTTGAATTCCTCTTCTTAAATCAAAAAACACTAGAAAAATGACTAAAGCATAAATTTGAAGAACAATTCAGAAAAAAAAAAAGCTATGAGAAATCCCTGAGGAGTCTGAAGGATGCCCTGGACCAAGGGATGTGGGATAGAGGCAGGGATGAGGTTGGATGAGGGCTGAAGCCTGCAAGGGAAGGATGGTTGCAGTGGGTAGTGGGAGGAAAGACACTGCAAAAGCCCTACCCTGGTGCGTTGTTCACGAAAAGAGTTGCAGATTGACCAATCATACACTGACAATTATTCTAACAAACCTCCATTCTCAAACCCCAAACTGGTGGCCTAGTAATATTTTCTCCAGGTGCTGTTGTTTTCCCAGCAGTTTAATTGTGCAATCTTGGCCAGGAGAGTCTCCTGGTGAAGTGGCAGCAAACAGGATGGTCATCAATGGTTCTGCAATGTCTGGGGCTTATCCCCACCACTCATTTGAAATGTGCCTTGAGGAACACAGACTGGGGCCAGATCTTCAGTGCTTCCACAACACACAGCACTAGAGAGTATCCATTACCCCCAGGGGACATGAACTCATATGCCAAAATAAGGATACACTGAGGTCTATAAAAGGAAGACAGCGCATTGAACAGAATTTTTGAAACAGACAGATCAAGAATTTAAAATAATCATCCTATGTGTCCTTAAGAAGGGAAAGGAATATTTTGTACTATAGGGCACTAATAAGAATCACAACAAAGAATTACATATATGACTAATTCTATATAATGCTGGAATAAAGACTATGTAGATGAGAAATATTACAGGATGGGAACATAGCTTAAAAAAATTAGTGAGTAGGAATATTCAATTGGGGACCTCTCAAAAAAGGCCAACAAGAAAGAACAAAATGAGAAAATATTGTTTTAAAAATCTAAGAGATTGGAAGAATAAATGTAGAAGTATCAATATTTGAAGAATGGGAATCCCCAAAGGAGAAACATTGGAAGAAATAATAAAGATACATTTTCCATTGTTAAAGAAAGATGACACATCTCAGTCTGGAAAAAAAACTTATCAGGGAACAAGCAAGAGAGTTAAGGAGAAAATGGATCTAGAGCACATACAGAAAAAGAGGAAATTCTAAAAATTTCTAGTAAGAAAGATCACCTGAAAAGGAACAAAAGTCAAGTGGCATTGCACTTCTCAATAACAACACTGGACTCACTAAGACAATGAAGTAATATTTTTAAAGAATTAAGGAAATGGACTTCCCTTGTGGCACAGTGGTTAAGAATCCACCTGCCAATGCAGGGGACACGGGTTCGATCCCTGGTCCGGGAAGATCCCACATGCCGCGGAGCAACTAAGCGCGTGCACCACAACTACTACATAAAAATTGAAAATGAATGGTTAGAATAAAGTATACTATACAAATATGAATCAAGAGAAAGCTGAGGTAGCAATATTAATATCTGCCAAATTGGGAGAGGATAGATTATTTAATGGTTAATGTACTCTGTGGAGAAAAATAAAACTGAACTCTTCAGAGAGTTGGAGGTAATTTGGGTGTCCATCACTGCAGGCAGAATGGGTAAAATGTGGTTGGAAGTACAATCCAGAGTGCTATGAAATGGTTAGAAACAGCACGTTAAATACACAAATAGCAACGTGGATGTGTCTTAAAGGTAATGCTAATGTAATGTAAAGTAATATTTATGCAAGTTTACTCACAAAACAAAAATACCTATTTTATAAAAACAGATACAAATAGAAGTGGTTGTCAAGGTGGGGTCGGGAGGAAGCTGAGAGTGGGAGAATAAATACTGGTAAAACCACAAATTCCATATCCATGGCTACATGATCTTATAGTACAGAGGTATTAACATAGACTTTGGAACTAGGCAGATCTGGATTTGAATCTTAACTTTTCTGTATCCTGCTTGAATAACCTGAAATTGTCGTTTAAAATTTCTTAGAATCAGTTTCCTATTAGTTTCTTCAGTTGCTAGGGGTGGAGAATAATAGTTCTGCATCATTGGGTTGTGGTGATGGTTAAATGCGATAATGCATGTAAGGTGCTGAACACGGTAAGAGTTTAATAAATGAATATTATTATTATCCTTATGTGTTGGGAAAGGATGAGAAAATGAACCACTATCTACAGGCTGAAAAGGATCTGTAGATATCCCTGGGCCTTATCTGAAGCTTCCTCTCACTGCCCACTACCACATTTCTTCCTACCAAAGAATCTATGCATCTTATTTGATGCATGCTAGCTAGACCTGGGAAAATCAAGGGAAATTCTGTTGTGTGAATGTTGTTAACCTTTCAAGAGATGAGAGCAAGAATCATTGGAAGGAACTTGGCAAAGAAGTTTAAAGAAGGAACTTGGCAGCCTGCAACTTTGCTGGGTCTAAAAATGTAGGAAATCAAACTACAATCATTATACCTGCAGGTCATTTTTTATTGTAACTTGATGAGATAAAGGATTTTCTCTGTATAACAATTGGGTTAGTCTGGCTTTTGGCTGACCTGTAAGCCCAGGATGAGAGGGCAGAATACATTTCCTCTTGTGCCCATTGGAAACTTCTCCCCCTTCATTTTGAAATCAGTTCATGTTTGTTTATGAGGATATAGGATCTAGACAAAAAGTCAAGTACTAAAGCCATTCAACAGAGTAAACAGGCACAGAAAAATGAAATACGTTGCTCAAGTGATGGCGCCAAGGACTTAGGACTCCTTCTCTGGTGAAAACTCTGATGCCTGAAAATTGTTGTTAAATATCTGGTATTTTTAGTCAAAACATCTGGACAGCAAATGTGATTTTTTTTTTTCCCACAAAGGAAGTTTCCTTGATTGTTCTCTTCTTAATATGAAGACAAAACTCATTTCTGAAAAATTCTGGTAAGCAAACAGAAAATATACCATGATTCCATCACAAGCATGGTTAACACCTTCATGTGTATCCTTATGGATGGTATCTGAACAGATATGTTAAAGGTGAAAAAAATATAACATCAATAGAGAAAACTCTAAGCACCTCCAACTGGTAGTGGGTGAGCGAATTCACATAAAATATCCCCCCATCCCCATACTGGTTTTCTTTTATTCTAATTTAAAAGTCACTTTCCCCCTTCACTTTCTATTTATACACTATTATGTTGTATGGTGTACTCCCCAAAGAAATGTTCTTCTCATATCTTTCTTCCCACCTCTCATCTGTGCAAGGCCACCCATTCTCCAGAGCCTGACTCACCACTGCTAGACACTTCCCAGACCATTCACCACAGCTAATGTTGGTCTCTCTCCACTTCTAGAATTGACTAATTTAGGCAGAGCCATATCCCTCAGTGACCCCTAGTCCCAGCAGATCCATTCCAGACTCCACGTGACAGCTTTTCAAACAGCACCATCTTGCTCATGCCTCTTGTGGAGATGCTGGCACAGTATGGAATGGGAGAATGATTAGAAACTCTCTCACTTCTTACCACATGAGAAACTTTCATTCATCCTTTATTGGGTCAACAGCTACAAATAGAATGCTGCTATGTAGAAATCAACACATAAAGAGCTATTTGCTAATGTGAAGTAAGATCTGCTAATTTCTTGAGGCCATCATTTGTGATGGAAGGAAGAAAGAAAACAGAGAAAAAGGAAAAGAAGGAAGGAAGGGAGGGAGGGAAGGAAGGAAAGGAAAACAGAAAGTATAAAATCCTAGATTTTATAGTGTGCTATTTACTCATTATGAGACCTCAGTCAATATATTTAACACCTCAACCTTTAATCTCCTCATTTGTAAAATTGGAATAATAATTTAAAGTATTTTACAGCTTGTGAGGATTAAATGAGATCATTTGTAAGTAATTAATACTTGGAAAGTACTCAAAAACTAAATGTTACTCAATAGATGTTAGTAATTGTGATGGCTGATTTTATGTGTCAACTTGACTGACCCACAGGATGTTGGATAAACATTATTCTGAGTGTTTTTGTGAGGGTATTTTTAAGTGAGTTTAACATTTAAATCAACAGACTGAATAAAGCAGATGGTTCTCCCTGATGCGGATGAACCTCATTCAATCAGTTGAAGGTCTGAATAGAACAAAAAGGCCAACCCACCCCCGAATAAGAGGGAATTCCTCCTGCCTGACTACCCTCCAGCCAGGACATTGTTTTTCTCCCTACCTTCAGAGTTAAAATGAAGCATCAGCTCTTCCTGGGTCTTAAGCCTGCTACTCCTCGGACTAGATTGGAACTACGCCATCAGCTCTACTGGATCTCCAGCTTGCTGACTGCAGATCTTATTTGTCAGTCTCCATAGTCACATGAGCCAATTTCTTATAGTAAATCTCTCTCTCTCTGTTTCTCTCCATACACACACACACACACACACACACACACACACACACACACACACA